>NC_068947.1:4544166-4855208 GCF_026419915.1 Harpia harpyja
TTTCCATGCTCTTTTCATGTCTGCCCTTTGTGTTCTGGATAGAGGCTACTATTTAAAACAAAGAACTGGGTGTGCAACCCTTATAGAAATGAAAAATTCATTTTTTAATATTAAATCATAAACATTATGGATATAGTTATATTTATTGGGAGTATTACTCAGCAGCAGAACTATGAGCTAGTGGCTTGAGGGTACATCTTTGGTTATATATTAACCATAATGAGTGAAAGAAATGTCTAGATTTTCAGAAAAACATCGATGCGTACCCTTGATATTTTAAAAACTTCCTTTCCTTATCAGACTCCTGATTTAAATGAAGGGTAATAAACCTGTAAAACAGATGCATTTGAGAACATATTAATTCCAAAAAGTGATCGTGACAAGAAAATCAATTTTGAAGAAGTCCTTGAGATTTTATGTCTATGCTCTCACCCAAAGTGGGTGAATATTTTCTGGTGGAGTTTATACAGATGATGGTCTTCAGAGACTTTGGTGAGCATGCAGATTATAGGAATAAAACAGGAGTTCTCATCTTCTTGGAAACAATTTGCCTTTAAAAAGGGTAAGGAAAAGCAAGAAGAGAGATCTGTTAATCCTAAAACTGGTCTCTTGTACTCAGAAGTGATGTAGTTAAGCTGAGATACAATCTTCTAAGAACCTCAGATTTTCTGGGGGGCTGGTGGTGAGAGGGTGATACTTTTAAGTAATCTGGCTCCTTGTCTTGCCTGTTTTGTTAATCAAACTGTGCAGAGAATAGGATTACAAACTGAAGCCCCTTTGTTTCAGACAATATTACACAAGCATCATCTGTTGTTAGGGAGATAGTCATCCAGGGAACAGTCATCAAAAGATAGCATGATGTCTTTACCAAATTCAAGCCCGTAAAGACTGTTCTGTTGAAAGCAGAATGGTCCCTTCCCATTTTATTTTAACTTACACTAGCAGCTGCTGTAATACATAAAACAGCTAAATGATTTCATAACAGTATTAATGAATTTAAATGAGAGCTGCAGTCTGCTCCTCTCCAGTCCAAACTTTCAACTAACTGGGATGAACAGAGACTACAATTTGAGGCAAGTCATCCCTTTTATATAAAAAACTCCCATTGACAATTAGACATATTGACAAAGAAAGGAGAATTAGCCTTGTTGAGAACATTGTAAAACAAGTAATTTTAAACTTGCAACACTCAGAAGAAGGACTTTCTTGGCTGTAATACTGATATTTTCACAAAATTGCTGATAAATTGGTATGAATGATAAACCAGAAAAGATAACATATGGACGTGATTTTTAACTGTTGTTGGCAAAGATCAGAACAAACCTTTACTGGTGACAGACTTACAGTGGCAGAAGACTCTCAGGATAAACCATTCAACCCAAATCTTAGCTAATCTTTAACTGCCATATTTAACTCAATGTCCTTAGCATACAAGCTGCATATGCTTAGTCTACTTAACATATGCAAAGCTTCCATTTAATGTGTGGAAGTTTAGAGGAAGAGATGCAGAAAACATTCCAGCTAAGGTAAACCTAACAAAACAAAAAGCTTGTACATTTGAACTCTAATACATATATTTAATACTTCAGTAGTAATTATTCCAGTAAAGTTATTATTCCAGTAAAGTTATTATTCTATTAAATTATTTCAGTAAAGTTTTTGTAGTTTATGGGCGTTGTAAGAGAGTGTGCAATACTCTTACAATGCTTCTTACAACAGTAACAACTTCAGATACAAGTCATGATTTTTTCCCCATCTAAATACATGTTTAGTGATAAGCAGTTAATTGTTAAATGACTTACTCAAATTGTATATCTTATTGAAAAGTAAAAATTCAATAAAGAAATCTGACTTTGAGAAGCATTCTGATTTGATTCTGGTTCATACCACTATAACGTTACTTAAATTAAGCTGCATCTATTGAAAAATACTTTGTCTCATCTACTTAAAAAGTGGAAAAACTGCAGACCAGTTGAACTAAGATTATTTAGTTTGTTTAATAATGGTCTTAATTAAGCATGCCCGTAAATCCACGCTAAAGGGCTTTGCTCAATTGGTCCAAATGCAGTCTTTTCATTTCAGAAACTGCACTTCACAAACACTTACTGGATGTTTGGGGGGAGCTCTTTTTTATGTAGGTGGTCTGGGCCTCTCAGCAAGCTGAATATGTAGTTCTGTTCCAGGATGACTGTTTTGTCTGAAGCTAACTTCATTTATGTATGTGAACTATATAGACAGTTCATTGCTGCTTGATATCACAGGATATTAATCCAGAATTAATAAATGCATTGCACACTAACCTTACTTGCTTTGCTGACCCAAAACTATACTCGGACATTGCAGTAAGTCAGGTTAGTCAGCAAGATAGAGGGATGGCGTCATGAACTTTGTAGGTGACTTAAGCCAGGGGTTCAGTGACAGTCTAAGGAGACCTAAGTGCTGACAGCTGTAGCTATGCTACCTACTTCCATCTCCTCTTTCCCTCCCGCATCATCTGACCCTTCCTTGAAGATTCCTTGTTCACAGCAAAAGTGAATAGCATACTCACACAGCTCAGTGAAGTGTATGCTAAATGGTGGCACAAAGGGTGGGGGCAAAAATGGAAGTACAACTGCCGAGTAGTTATTTTTCAACTGTAGAATCAAATGAGGAAAAAATTAAGAAGTAAAATCAACAGAATCTTTGGGTCCCTTCAACAACATGCTTGAAAGACAAGTATCTAATAAAGTAAGCGTAGGGATGTACCTACTCTATAATCTTGATGTTGGATCTGACTTGTTTTACTCTAACAAATCAATCTTTTAATCTACCTGTGACAATTCAAGTGAAATTTCTTTTGGTGGACACCTGTCAAACTGCTGTAGAGTTTCATCATATTAAGACTTTGTGCTTCAAACTTTATGAGTCTGAGTGGCATCTTGTGTTGGCTTCTGCCATGCCTTCTGTCACATGCAATGCTAATTAGCCACTTCATTTGAAGTGTGATCTTGCAACCTGACTTTGCTGCCTTCCACCTTCTCTTTAGACCTCTCTGCAAAGCTTAATTACCTACCACACCACTACATTTATCCCTGTTGCCTCTGGTGGAGTCTTGTCTTGTCTTTAGGGATGCACCAGAATGGTGGCGAAGAAAATATTTTAAAGTGTTTAGAACTTCTTAACTATCACAAAGTGCATATACACGATGAGGGGACCCAGAGGCAGGGGGTGATGGAGCAAGACACCTTTTTAAGACGGCTGCTTAACTGTGCGTCTGCAGCAGTGCCTCAAGCCTACATCTGCGCCTCTTCTGATTCTGCCATATGTGTCCTCACATTGTTAGACTCCTTTCTCTCGGACTTTACAAGTCCTGTAGCTTTTTTTTTGGGGGGGGGGGATGTCTTTTTCTTCAAAAGAGCAGTTTTTAATTCTGCTTTGGGGGGGAGTGCCATGCTTTGGAGCATACTTGCGGACACAGGCTGGAGAAAATATGTTTTCTCTGTGATGTGGTTGTTACTTTTATTCTCCTAGCTCCTGAGTAGCCCTTACACTCTTCAGTATAAAAGAATATATTTATGCTGCTGTCAGGCTAGTCCTTGACAAGACCCTTGGTACAACGCCTATCTCATCTTACACAGCGTGACAGAGGACAGAGTAAAAACAGTCTTAGAAATAAGGACCCTATCAATTCATTAAATCGAACCGAAATTTGGGAATAGATTTTCCTCAGTGCGCACCCCCACCTACCCTTTACACTGCCTTTTTATCCGGAAGCATCCAGAAACTAATGTTTCCCCGTGGTTTGAAAATATTAACCCTTACAGAATAGCGTAGTGGGTCGTAAACTTCCATAACGTTTTAGCGTTGTTCTAAAAAGCCTTAAATAAGAGCCTGGACTCAGGTGCAGCTACCCTACGCGCAGGCCTGCACAGCGACACGCGTCCAGACTTATGGAGGAACGGAGCAACGGACTCCGGCTCCTCTTCCCCGGCCCTGGACTGCCGGGCCCAGGAGGCGGCCAGGGGCAGCCCCTTCCCCTTGAGGACGGCAGGGCCGGGCTCCCCGACACGCCGAGGGCAGCCCGGGGCCATCCCCGGCCCCTGGGAGCTGCCTCCGGCCCAGGCTCCATCGCGGGGCCCGAGCTGCAGGCCCTGCCGCGCCTCGGGCCTTTGCCCCACCGCGGGCCTTGCAGAGCCGGGCCCACCCGTGGGCCCATGGCCCGGCTGGGCCCGGAGCCGGGGGAGATGCCCGGGGCTGGGGCTGCCCCGGTGCCCCCATCGCGGCTGCCCTGCTCCTGGCTGGGGCAGGGGGACAGGCCCGGGCTGCCGGGCCCTACCTGCCCCGTCGCTCCTCGCGTGGGGAGCCCTGAGGTGCTGGACCGTGGGGAGCTGTGACGTGGGTGAGTCTGCTCAGTCAAAGCAGAAGGTGCTGTTTCACACAGTTAGTTTAATGTTTTTAAAGAAGAAATGCAGTTTAGTAAACGATTTAAACATTATTTTCCCTTTAACTGCCATATATGTACCTCTAGTGCTTGTGTCACCGTATCGTAAAACTGAGAAGGAGAAAATGAGGGTTTCTGTCTTAACGCAAGCTGGGATGCTTGCTTCGTCACTGAAACTGTAGCTTTGCCCTGTGTTAGCGATACCTTAAATAGGTTCTCCTGAAAAAAAAAGAAGTAAAAAAGGGTCCTTTCTGCAAAATGGCAACGGATTTTTGTGCAGGAGGCAGCCTTTTTATTAGTTGCCTAACCTGCAATAAGTAAACAGTTGAGAACCCTAGATACTTCATGGCTAATTAAATTACTGTCATGCCTCTGTGTGGGCAGCAGATTTAGTAGCAGTGCCCAGCATAAGCCATCGGCTCTCTCGCTAAGCAGGAGTTATACACACCTCACCTACCCCTGCACTCTCAGGACAAAGTAATTAGTATTGACGAGCCCTAAAATCAGTAGCATTGAAAGGGGCATATTCTGCCTAGGTAATATTGAACATGCTTAGTGCTAATACTTGCTTAAAAATAACCGTACAACAAAGGTTTTGTTGTCAGGGTAGACAGCTTCTCCATTTCTTTGGGAGTTGTCCTCTGCTCATGCTAGTACGTGTTTCAGCAAAGTTTTTTGACGTTCTGTTCATCGAACAAGTTTGCAAGAAAGCCTAAAACTTGTACACAGTATAAAACTAAGAGAATTACCTTACTTGTCCAAATATATGTACTTCAAAGACAAAATTATCCTTATGGCAGATTAATGTCTTTTAAATATTGTAGACTGTATGAAATACCTTGAAATACTGCATGTGCTGAGAAGATTCTGTATAAAATATAAAGTTTCAGTGACTATCTGATGGCAGATACAGAAAACAGAGTATGCCTGAGAATGCTAAACCCTTATCATGTCCCCTACTTTGAAAGCAGGAGATGAATTGATTCACATGGGACTGAAAGACGTTTTATTAAATACTTGTATTAAAAATTGAAGTTCAAGTTAGTTGATTGATACAAGATGATAGCCAAAACTTTGACAGTATCTAATGGCTTATATATAATAGAGCTAAAAGCTTCTTGGTGAGTATCTAAGACTTGTTCCATTAGAGCTGTGCTAATATTCTGCACTTGCTAAAACCTCTGCTTACTTAAGGATTTTCTTATTACACTTGTCTCCTTCGACAGTTCATTTGCACATAATTACTAACAATGCATGCACATTAAACAGAAAATAGGTTTCTGTCCTGAATGGACAAAAGTCAGTAAGGAATGTACTCTTCTGACTTCTTTAGCTGGCCCTATTATATGTAATGATTGCAGCTATTAGGCATTACACCGTAAAGTGTGTACAACTGTGAGCAGGATGTATAAGGCAATGAACAGCAGGCAATAGCTAGATGTAAATATCAAGCTACAACAGGTAATTTAGCAAGGAGCAAGGATGTTATACTTACACCTTTTGTGTAAAGTGGGTCTAATGCAGGTCTGAAAGACACCTCACCCTGAATTCTTATATTCTCCCTATATTCTCTCCAGCATGGCTAAGGATGAAAGTCACTGTGGGGGCATTTCAAGCATGATGGTCTCTTCTAGACACAATACCCACAAGTAAAAACCTCATGTTTTGTTTACCTGTAATTTAGCAGTTCTCTTACTTTTGATTTACTCTCCCAATTCACATTTCCTCCTTGCTACTTTTTGCCTGATTCACAGTTCCAGAGCTAAATGCCTACTTCTTCACTCACCAGTTATACCCCTTACACCTTGTGATGCCTGGACTCACAGTGCCACATGTTGCTGTGCTTTACCGTAAACCAATGACACTGATGTAATCGTCTTCCTTGAGTGTCTTTTCATCTCCTCTAAGCCATTCTTTTGATTCTTTTCTTTTCTTTTTTTTTTTTCCTTTTTTAATAGGAAACCCTGTGAAGGTCGCCTTCTTACCACAAAATATGAGATGAGCTGATAGTGTGGCTATTGCTGAGGTGTGGTACACAAGCTAAGCTGCATTGTTTACAGGCTTTAATTTCGCAGATAGGCCAGGCTCGACACTGTCATGAGCCACAAAGCCATAACAAATGAAACACACATGTAGCTTTTAGATCCACCTCAGAATTTCTTATCCCAAAACTGTGGGCACACATGAGCAATGCCAGTATCTATTCTAGGAATGCTTATTGTCTTTGAATGTTGAACAGGTCAGACAAAACCAGTATTTCAACCCGTGTTGGCTGCACTAACTGTTGAGTGAGTCCTTGTGGGACCATCATTTGTTTCTAAACAATACATTCCGAGCAGTGGCTACTGCCAATACTGGTGAACTGATGATTATCTGTGCTCTATACTCTGCGCTCTCTCTTAATGACTCTTTTATTCCCTGTTTGTTTGTTTTGAAGGACTATGTTCCAGAGCGTGTTCACTTCAGAGATATCCCACTCTTATTTTCAGAGGAAGTTTCATAGAATTAAAAGCATGGAATAAAACTATTCCACTGCCCAATGTCAAGGTCAGCTGTACTGAGGCAATGTGTGTAAACTTTAAATGTACTTTTTAAAGATCCTTAGCTCTTTAAAGGTAAGGATTCCATAATTACTCTGCTTTGTGCACATCCCAGGATGGCAATTACTTTTTTAGGAAACGTAGTATGACTGGTATTCAGCTTCTAATCTACTATAATTGATAGGTCCTTTTCTAGAGAACCAATATCTAGCCAGCTGTTCTTCATCCTTTCTGTAGTTGTTTGATTACATCTGCTTAATTTGATAATTTACTGTTGTTTCTCTAGAGTTTTCTCTATTTTTTCATATTATTTCTGTGGTCTGTCAAGATAATTTTCAGTACTGTCCCTGACCTCAAATACTTATGCAATTCATTCCACCTTGTTTAATCTGGAAATGTAATAAAATATTTTTCTCATCATGTAAACAATTAATGAATTATACTGAGCTAACAACAGGCTGTGTAGAAGTCCACTTGGTATCTGGCCTTCTAAACTATTGTCCTTTGGTCATTCTGATGAAACAATGGAAGACTCTTACGCCAGAATTGGTTTTTGGAAGCCCTAGGTCAAACTCCTTCCCCAGAATAACCTCCATTAAATAAATGTAAAAAGAAAAGACAAAAAAAGAAGAAGAAAGGACTAGAAGCCCATAAACTGTTCTACTTCTAGCTTACTTAATACCTGTAATAGCTGTTATTAATATCATCGTGTTATAACCAACAAAGAGTTAATAAGATTTGTATGTATGGTATCAAATTAACTGCCTGTGAAATAAATTTACCTCCTATATGCATCCACTTCTAATTTCCCAATTAATGTGTGAGCACAACAGCCTCGAACAATTGAGAGGCAGGAACAGACGGATGACTGGCACTTCTTGCGGGTCTTCTGGTACTTCTGCAGCAACCCAAAAAATACTGCCTTCCCAGTTCATTGTCTGAGGCTGGGATGGCTGCTATTAGAGAGTGAGAGATCATGTTCTTTCTTAGTGTGCATGGGGGAGTATGTGCCTGAATTAAAAATCCTGTGGAACTATTATAACCGTCAGCTGTTGATGCCTGTATTTTTAGAATGTGCCTAAAATCTTACATTTTAGACATCCATTTTTCAAAAAGGTAAAACCTCAGCAGTGTTATCCTGAATATAGATTTTGTATATGTAATTTATTGGTAGTCAGTCAGTAGGATGGATTCACGGACAAATGCATTTATGCTCCGTTTTGAATTCTCTGGAAACTGGATGCATTTCTGGTGAGGTTTTAAGGCTTCCTGGGGGCTTTCACAATGGGAGCTGATAAAGTTTTATGGAATGCTCTACTTTTATGTTTAGTGAATATGATGAGAATCATTCTACCCTGTACAACAGGGTAGAAATTAACTGAATAGTTTTGAATGAGCTACCCATAAACATTTGCTGCATTTATTTTACACGATAACATTTTACTCAGTGCAAACTACTCCTTTGAAAGCACACAATGTGTATATGTGTTACGGAGTTACAGCACATGCTCAGGAAATGGGAGCATTATTTTGTAAGTCTTCTTGATTTGAAGGATTTGAACCCACATTTCCCAAATGCCTCATCCAATTATTTTGATGACAGCAATCTCTATAATTTCTGGGGAAAACAAGGCACTGTGCAGCTGTGCATACTAAATTCAGGGGCCTGGAAAAAGAAGCAAAAGGAGACAAATTCTGGCTTAATAGTTATAGCACTTCTGTAGGAAAGGAAGCGTCCCCGGATTCCAGTCTCTTCTTCTGTTATTTCTGTTAAGCATCTCATCCATTTTAAGACAAAAAGCTTTGAATTAGGGGCTTGGAATCCCAAGTCTGATCTACCACAGCTGAGAGCAAAGTGGTTCTCAGTCTCCTCCTGATCCATGAGTATTTGAAATCCCAGTTTTGACAGGGTAGATGAGTACCTGTCATGGTGGAAGACAATGTTCCTAATTTCCAGAGGAAAGTAATTTTTGATCATTATTCTCAAATCAAGATATTGAAGAATGTCATTATAATAGCTCCCAGCTATGAAAATTGCCAGAAACATACTGAATGTGCTGCAATTACAGTGTAATACTCAGCCTGTGACCTGGATATATGTAAATCTTTACTTGATTTATATTTTCAATTGTTATAATCTGAAATTAATTTTTGAAGGCTTTGGAACAGCTAGTGTTATCCATCAGCTTTAAGTTGCAGCTTTAAGTTTGTACGTTGTGTATTTCATGGATACACATTGGTAGTACATCATTGGTAAACAGGAAGATCTGCCTCTTCTGGAAATATCCTCTTCCTTTTAGTGTCAAAGCATAAATTGCAGCTATTAATAAGCAGTACTATTCAGCAGCACTTAAAAGTTGTAGTTGGTTAGGCCAGCATCACCCCTGTCTGACCTTGGATCTCAGTACAGTTTTAGATCACAGCTGAAGGTAAGAAATAGAGTCATAGGTCTGCTACTTTCTACTCAAGCAATGAAAGTTTCTTTAGTGTTGGGATTATTAGGTAGCTAGTTGGTGCTAGGGCAGTGAAGTAGCGAGCAGAGTTTGGCTAAGAAATTAAAGGCATCAAGACATGCTTTTCAAAAACCAGCCAAACAAAGCAACAAAATCAACACTAAAAATGAAGTAGGATTAAGGAATGTCATTCCACACTGAACGATGGGCCTGGGCAGTTTCAAAGTTGTCTCGTTCCGTGCAGCTAAACGCTTTCCAGTTTTAATGGGAGGAGCTTTAGCACCATTTACAATCCTTTCTTCCTTATACCCCTCTGCTCTTTTTTACAGTAGAAGATCAGAACTTAGGAAATTGTGATGTGATTGTCAGTGTTGTACTCGAGCTGGTTCGCAGTGATGGGGTGCAGAACAGAGCAGAAAGAGCTGCTGTGATGATGGCTATACCCACCATTGTTGTAGGAAAATAAAACAAAATTGAGGAATGCCTCTCCTTTGAAATAGTGATTATCTTCCAGCCACTGTGTTGGGTAGTCCTACGTGGCATAACAAGTTGTCATGTAGACATAACTAATTTTAGTCATATGCAGTCTAGAAGTTTTCTCCCTATAACTTTAATAAATTGCAAAGACATATATTATATCATCAATGCTTGAATCCTTTACAAATGAATTTAATGATGGTGATCCTGGTAGAAATTGTTCTGCTTTTAATTATTATACACAAGATGCTGTATCTGAATGGTAAAGCTGACTTATCCTTTGTCCGCTAATTTATCTTCAGCTGCTTGTTGTTCTTGTACAAACAGTAAATTCATCATATGGATCCTTTTGTCCTTATCAGACCGTAGCTTGCCTGTGAAATCCCATACAGATGCTGAATAGCAGCTACCCAAATGCTTTTATATGTGATCCTCTTTCTTATAGTGGGCTGACGTCTTAAGATAATTTTATTATAGATAAAGAAATCGGTAAAATTGTGAACTTCTAAAGCTTTTTATTATTATTTCTGTAAACAGAAAACTATTTAAAATCCCTGCATTTTCAAGGGGAAGTAGCGACTCTTCCCAGGTTATTTATAGCATTAAAACATGAGCAACGTTCTCCCATTGGAAACAAACAGGTTTGAGACATGGGCGAACAGTTATTCTGGATTTCAGACGCTACTGAAGAGGCAGGGCTGGAAACAGCGTGTGTACGAGGGGTCCGTGCTGAGACGGGCTACCTCCAGTGTCGATACCATCCAGGAGGCAGGGCCAGGGATGGAGCTGGAGACCAGCACTCCTGCGGCGTCACGGAGGCAGGGACTGACAGCCCCGCGACGAGCTGAAATGGCGTCCTGGGCCCGTGGCGGGCGGCTCAGGGGAGGGTGGGCACACAGAGTCAGGCCCAGTAGTGCTCTCGGGGTCTGACCGCAGGTTGTCAAAATCTGGTTTGGACAAGTGTAAAGGGCTTGTCAGTTAGCGTCGGAAAGAGAAGGGTTAAATGAATGTTTTGGGTTTGTCTGGCAGGGTTTTGGTAGCGGAGTAGGGGCCACAGGTGCGGCTCCTGTGAGAAGCTGCTAGAAGCTTCCACAGCTCCAGGTGGGACCCACCTCTGGCCCAGGCCGAGCCCGTCAGCGACAGTGGTAACACCTGTGGAGAACAGATTTAAGAGGGGAAACCTGCAGTGGGGAAGGAGATTGGGATGTGAAACCCCTGTGCAGACACCGAGGTCAGTGCAGAAGGAGGGGAGGAGGTGTGCTGGGGGAGGTTGATGCCCCTGCAGCCTGTGGTGAGATGGTGGGCTGTTGTCCCCCAGTCCATGGAGGGGAGGGGGGAGCAGATGCCCACCTGCAGCCTGGGGAGGAGCCCATGCTGGAGCAGGGGGATGCCCCCCAAGATGGCCGGGGCTCCACAGGAAAGCCCACGCTGGAGCAGTCTGTGCCTGAAGGACTGCAGCCTGTGGAAGGGACCCATGCTGGAGCAGTTTGTGAAGAACTGCAGCCTGTGTGAAGGACCCACGCTGGAGAAGTTCATGAAGGACTGTCTCCCGTGGGAGGGACCCCACGCTGGAGCAGGGGACGAGTGAGGAGTCCTGTCCCTGAGGAGGAAGGAGCAGCAGAGACAAGGTGTGAGGAACTGACCCCAACCCCCATTCCCCGTCCACCTGCGCCGCTGGGGGGGGGAGGTGGAGAGAACTGGGAATGGAGTTGAGCTGGGGAGGAGGGAGGGGTGGGGGGAAGGTGTTCTAAGGTTTGGTTTTACTTCTCAGTATCCTTGTTTTGATTTGATTGGTAGTAAATTAAATTGATTTTGTTTCTTCCCCAAGTTGAGCCTGTCTTTTGCCTGTGACCCTAAGTGGGGAGTGATCCCTCCCTGTCCTTGTCTGGACCCACAGGTGTTTCTTTATATTTTCTCCTCATCCCGCTGGGGGTGGGAGGAGAGTGTGTGAGTAGCTGCATGGTGCTTTGTTACCGGCTGGGTTTAAACCATGACAATGAAGCACTTATTTCTCCCTTTTCACAACTCCAAAGTGAGCTCATACAGTATGAAGCGTAATGTAAATTACAGGCCACTTTCCTAACATTTAATGTGGCAGCGTAGAGTAAGCGTTAAATTAGAAACAGGTCATGCTCTAAGGGTCTAAGATTACATTGCATTAGTTAGATTGTGTTACAAGTATCAACTGTGGAAAAAGGAAAATATATAATGTACTGTATATAACATAAAAGAAAACAATTGATGTTGGTGTTATGTAAACCGATAATCTTAGTGATGGTGAGGGGGTTTATTATCCTGCATGTAAACATTCTGTCAGAACATCCACAGTGGAGCTTCATCCTCCACATAACTTCTGTCCTTCATTTTGAGGCAAAATATCTCTCTCATTAGTGAATCAGATGGGAGATACTATTTAGAGAATTTGGGGGATTAAATCATTCTTGTAATGCTTATTGCTAGTTGAAGTGCCTAGAATCTTCTGTCAATGTCAGAGGAATGTTGTGCTTGTTTTATCAAGTATCTATTCAGAGAATTTTAGGAAGACTGAACTTTTTAAAAAGTGCTTTTATCCTAACTTAAACTCAAAATTAGAGTTCTTCTCTTACTTTAAGTTACATCTTGCAAATTTATTTTTTCAAACATATTATGTTTCTGCATAACTCCTACTCTTTGCTGAGTAGAAAATGGGAGAAAACTACTGGTAGGAAACTACAGTATTCCAGCTTTTCTGCTGTTGGTTTTGCTGCAAATGGCTTTGGAAATTTGCCATATGTAGAAAAGGAGTTTGAATTCCACAAACACATATAGTGAATATACTTAGCAGAGCAAGGTTATTTTGCTGCTATTGTAAATATTTCAGGAGCTCATTCAGTTGCCTGAAAACACAGCCAGTTAGTTATCCAATGAAATGATATTTGCAGTATTAAAAATTTTTGTCAGTTTTGGCAGAGATGGAATTTCAGCTTGATACAAGAACAAGGCTGCCCATCCCCAAAAAGCAAAGATACAGAATAGTCAAGGAACCAATGCAAGAGCAGATAGTGAAGGTTAGATATCTCACCTGCCAAAACCATGCCATAGTAAGTTGAGTGCTGGTTACCCATGGATGCAGATTTGGAAGGAAGGCTTTTTTCCCTTCTGGAAGGACAGCATTTCAAAGCCACGCTAAAGATCATCTTTGAATTTTTCCTCTTCATCTAACTTTACGTACTTCAGACTATGAAAAGGGAGAAATGTTTTATTTATTCTCTTTCATGCTGCTAGTCTATCTCCCTTTAGAAACTAAGTAATGGTGCAACTATTTTCCAGCTAGCTTTAAACATCGCTGTTGAGCTAATTTTTGAGTATTGTCTGTAACTTTGCTGCTGAGTTGCTATCTTTTTTTTTGTTTTCTTTCCAGCAGAAGAAATTACGGTTTCAAATTTTCCATTAACCCATTGGCCTAATTAGCATCACGACCACGCATTTCTTATGTATTCTACTAGATACGTTGTTTCCATCAAGTGTTTCAGTCCAGTTTGGTTCCACATGTTTTGTTGCAAAAGCCTTTACTATGAAGAGGGAGGTGCATGTACTTGTGCTAACAATACTAGATTGTTTTAATCCTAGGCTGATGTATTTCTTTATCTCATGTAAAGGCTCTTAGGAATGAACAGAGGCTCCTGTCAATCCCTTGTTCCCTTACCCTGAGAGTAAATAACTCGCTGGCACGCTATCCAAGGCTTTCCTTTCCTGCCTTTTTTTGTACTAGCACTTCTGACTGATTGAGCCAACCCTGGTGAATTATCTGGAACTGAGAAGGACGCCCTGCTGACCTGGATCCCACAAAGTGCTATGAGACCATTGGAGAGCCACTGTCATCTCCCTTTTTTATGTCTCTCCTGAAGTTGTACTTTCTCTTCTTAGCCACAGCAGTTCCCCAAAGTATGTGTTAGATAGTTTTCAGCTATGTAACTATTTTAATCTATAGTTCAGAGGGACAAGATGTTCAACTATTTCTTCAGTAGAGGATTCTCAAGCATATGATATGTTACATTTCAGGTATCTGCAATCTGCTGCAATTTATTTGTCTCTTAATAGAAAAAGCACTATTCAGAAATCTTATCCCTTACCACACAAAAAAGTCACTTAATGAAGTAATTAGGAACACATTAAGCAATGTAAACAGTGTGCAAAATATGAATGTTTGCCAGTCCATCATGTTAAGTGCAAATGCTGTTGTTGACATTACTGTTTTACACAAGACTAGGAAAATAATTATTGAGCCAGACCATCAGGATTCTGGTCCTGACAGAAGGTTTCTTGCTTGTAGAATAATTTTTAACTACTTTATATGTTTAAGTAATGCATGTTTCTTAACAGAAACTTTCGGGAATGGCACATTATATTTTTATATAGAGAGATACATGGAACAATCTTAGATTCCTCCAGCCAAATTGCCATGTGTACTGTACCTTGCATGATGGATGGAGTGTTAAGGAGATGAAAATCCTAGCAATAAAAAGTATTTTTAAAAGAAAGCAGTAACGAGTGCCAGGTTTAGTGGGAAATGCAATGATGCAGTTGGTTGGAAACCTCTCCAAAGGACTCCGCTGAGTTCCTATTCACAGCCTGCTCTGCTGGACAGGTGGCATATTGGCTTTTGGTTATCGCTGCTTAAAACACTGTCACCATTCCTTCAACTCTTACTGCTTTTTTTAATCATCTCCTTTTGGTTTTTTGTCATGACAGTCACAACTTTCTTGAACTTAGGAATGCTGCTTAGCATGGAGGAACAAGGGTGGTTTGCAAAGGAAACCCAGTACCTTACTGCCTTCCTGGTGCTTATGACTGGTTTCTCATGAGTTCTTAAAAAATTGATTGCTGAATCTTTTTGTTTTCTGGGACTCTGGAAAGGACTGTTTTTATTGACTTCTGTCTTTGAAACAGGTGCATTTTCCTCCAGCTAACATTTTAAGTATTGTTAGGGCTCGTGCTCTGTTCTAGGGCAGTAACGTCAATTCATTGTCATGATCTGCTATTTGTTTATGAAATCACACTGATTCTAATTTTACTTTTTTCTTGCAATTTAAGAATTTAAAGCAATTGTTTTCAAGCTGCTTGAGTTGTGTTCTGGATGTACCAAAGATACTTAATACTATACTAATATTTTGTACTGTCCTTTACACTTTGTGAGCTCTAATGACATGCTGTTCAGAGATTTGTAAAGAACTGTCACATAAGAAGAGACTGTTACTGAACAGGCATTTTTGTTTGTTTCTTATGTATTCAGGTGATGTTTCCTTGTAATTTTGTTACTCTTTCATAGTTTACCACGGATAGTTTTGTGCCTTATTCCACAATACCGGCACCAAGAAAAAGATTTTTCAGTGCATACCCCAGTTATCACTTGTCAAGAAGGGAAGTTGAAAACTGTGATATTTTTACTACTGTTTAAAGGCTTTTCTGCCACACGAAAATACACAGGCTTAAGTGAAGAGTTAGTTTTGTTTTGTTTGTATGTTTTGCTTTTTGTTTGTTTTTTTTTAAAGCAGACTAATTTGCTAGCTAACAGCACTTTCATGACATCGCCAACAGGGTTCACAGGATCCTGAAATTTTTTAATTTTTTTTTTGTTTGAAGGGGATATGATGGAGGAAGATAATGAAGTGGTTTTGAACATGTATAAAAGAACATTCTTCAAAGTTAGAAAGGCAGCACAGGAAGAAAAATTATTTTCAGATAATTAGGTAATGGAAGCTAGCTAGCATTTATAGGCTAACTGAGAATCAACTCCTTAAAGTTATTGTAAGGGACTGAGCCAATGGAAAATTTCTTACTTCAATTAAGTTTAATTCAAGTTTTGGGAAAGGCCCAAAATGAACATAAGTAAAATTAGGAAATGAGAATTTTCTTTTCCATTTTCCTGCCTTATCAGGAATTGCCTTACTATTGTTAATTTAATCTCTGCTGAGCTGTTTTGGGAAGCATGTGTATATGTGGATGCATTTTCCTCACAGTGAGTGTTTATGACAGTTTAAGATAAAAAGCATTCTTGGCATTTCCCCAAAGAATGTTAGTGTTGAGATACAGCTGTATTTCCATTTCTGTCTCAACTGGAAAATGAGATATTTGGTGATACAGATGCTAGAGGCTTTCTATGTCATTTTTGTGTCAAGCAATGACACCTTTGACAGAAGAGACTTTTAAAAAAATTAATAATATGCCCAGTTAACGTTTGTGTGGAATATATTTATCCAGGAATATTCAACATGTTTTCAGTGTTGTGGTTCAGGCAAACAAAACAACCCACTACTGAAAAATCTGAAGTTTTGAATACTGCTTAAAGATGAAAAATATTTCAATTCTTGCTATCGTATAAAGAGCGAGCAACCAAGAATCCCTGGTTCTAAAAGATTTTGTTAGTCTGCTATTCACCCATGGAGTCTAGCAGTCTTATAGCCAAAGAGCATGTAAAACATGCCAACATTGATGCAACTTAAAAAGCAGCAATTAAGTTTATAACTACCATACATTGTCTTAGCTTTTTGGTGGAGGTAACTGAAAACCAGAAAAAAAAAAGGACTTTTGTAGATGTGTAAGCAAGCTGTTTATCTGCCTATTTCTTAAAGAAACAGCAGACTTGTTCTACTTCTTAAAATCAGAATTTCTTAATGTTATTCTAAAAAATTAAATTACAGCTAGGTGACTAGTAAAACAGTCTCTTCATTAACAAATTCATTGCTGAAAGAACGCTGTTTCCAATTCATGACATATCACTTTCCAGTTAGTGTTAAGAATTTGACATCTCAAAATTATGCCTTTTATTTTGTTTTTCAGTTTAAAACCTAAGTGAATGTTACAGGGTCTAGGCCTCAGGCATACTCATTGTAGCAGTGGGGGCATTTCCCACAAGTGGACTTGTGGGATCTCCCTTGGGATGATTCTTTTTTATTTTCTTCTGACTTGCCTATTTTGTTTTTACAACCAATTTCACTAGGGTGCCATTTTCGAGAAAAGCCAGTTGCTGAGGCGTTCACCTGGAACAGGGGACATGCAATGTTAAGTACCTGTTTTGAATCAGTCATACAAATGAGATGAGTCTGATTTTCCAACCTCCCAGACAACTTCCGAAGCCATAAGACACCAGCTCCACTACACAGATCTTTAACTCTTTCCATTCTCTTTGTTTGAGCTTTTGATTTTTAAAATTAAGAAAAGAGCAGAAAACCTTCTCGTGCAGAAAAGGAAGTGGTAACAGAAGAGAAGGGTTGGAAAACTCTGGGGAGAGCCCATGTAAGATCTAATTTGTTGCTCATATTGCTGCAAAGAGGCAATGGCTGCTGCTGGGAGCCATCCCTCCCTTTTTTTCCCCTCTAGCAGTATGTGCTTTCTGGTATCTCAGAGACAGTAGCAGACTTTACTTTCTAGGGATTTACCACAAGCAACGTAGGCAACAGCCAATTTTGCTTATGCCTTAAAGCTAGACCTGAATCTCTGAGAATAAGTGTACATCACAACGGCTTCCACAGTGGCATTGCATGTTTAAAATGCAGTCCTTGCTATACCATTGTAATAAATATGGTTCTCCTGGTTGACTTGACAACTTAAATGAGTGATATATGCATGGACCAAAAGAAGGATTTAGTTGACTGAACTGTTTTTTATTGATATTATTGTATTTACTGAGCCTTTCTTTGATAACTTCAAGCTTTATAGCTACTGCATGGTTTCCCTACAAAAATATGTATAAATACATAGAGATACATACATACATATATGCAATTGTATGTATATATTTGCATTTCTTTCACAGTGATCAGCAATATCATCTTTTGATGTATGGTCAAAAAGGATGTGTTTGGATCTGCTTTCACAGTCAGAACCTATTTAGTGAATTTGTAATTGCATAGTAAGATCCTGTGGTTCTTTGGACAGTATTTATTAGGCTCACACAGAGCAAGGAGTTGACTCTTGCTAGTACCCTGGAGGCTGAAGATATCAGCTTCAGGATTTCCTGCAGCATCAGTTAGTGCAGTGACTGAGAAATGAGACTTTCATTTCAGAAAGCTTGACTCGGGTCTGCAGTAAAATATGGCATGACACTTTGTGATATCTATTCACTGTGCCCCTGGAAAATTAACCTTCACTTCTAGCTTCTAAAATTCTTAGGATCTATATTATTTATAACTGCCAGTTGCCATGGTACTTAGTTAAATTATAAACTTAACTAAAAATGTTACCATTGCACATAATTTAACTCGCAGAAATCCCGTATTTCATATTTTAGTTTCTATGTTGATAAGCAATTTGTTGCCTACTTTTCTGAAGTTGTATGTGAATGCAGGTAAATGATAGTCCTTCACCTGTGATGCTAAAATGCTAAAGTTTGTTCTCAGACAATGAATGAGCAAACATACTGATGCTTGTGTGTTTCTCTGGGAGTATAAATATTGTTATAAAAAATAAGCTATCACAAAATGTTGTTGTCAAACTGTATTCTCTCACTCCCTCATCTTTAATAAAGCCATCATCATGAATGCAGTAGGTTTGTGCTTAGTTCTCAAATGTCTTGAAACCGTAAAGCTATAACATGGATTCTATATGAAGTCATCATTGTTTTAAGTAATTCTTCCCATAATGTGCTCTTTTACACCCCCACAATTTCTTATTTCTAACGTGTTCTGAGATTAAGATATTTTAAGATTCTGCTTTCAAAAATGTCTCAGGTACTCAGTCACCTGACTGTCAATGAAAATGCAAAAGATTCATGGTCTCTTTTGAAATCAAAGCCTGTACTATGTGGTTTCTTTTGAGAACTTTTTCAGTTGCTGTACAGTGCTGTGATTAACAGAGGTCAATATCAAAACCACATTGGTTTCTTCTGTGTCTTTATAATATTAAAGAACCATTGATCACATGGTTCTTTTCCCTGGTTCCCACATTTGGCCTCCCTTTCACCTTTTAACACATTGAAATGTGAGATGTTAGTCCTATCAACCATTCCAGAACAAAGCTGATAATCACCATGACTAGATGATACACTCTTAGTTATATGGGGAATTAACAGAATGTTTAGTCCCTGCTTTCACCAGCTGCTCATACCACTTAATCCCCAGAGGACACAAGTAACAGAAATGCAAAACTTTTATTCACATCTTGGAGGCGGAGGCTGAGCCACAACCTGTGATCCACCTCTCTCCCATCCTGGTAACATTCACTTCTGATTTAGTGCAGTGAATATGTTAGTTTGAACTTGCTCCTGAGGTTTCAGCTCAGTTTCAAGTTACAGGAGTCCCTGCTGGTTTCTCTGGTGCACTCTTATGTTTCTGCTTTTTGCTGTTCCTAAGAAGATGACTGGATTTGTTTTTAATTAATTGTTCATTGCATTGTGAATCTTGTGCTCAATCTGTGGAATTAATAAATGGAAGCAAAACTAATGAAGAAGGGCATTATTTTCTTTTTCCTCAGGGGAGGGGGAGTGGAAATAGATTATATGATAAAAAGAAAGAACTAGATGTTATTTTGCAGGTTTAGTGAAAAGATAACACTTTTTTCATGGATTAAATTGATCAAAGTTGTTTCATTCAGGAGATCTGTTGTAAAGTTTTAACAGGGACCCAATGAATTTTCAATGTGTAGACAAAAGTGGAACTTAAGCTCCAGGGTTAAATGTAGTGTGTGCATGTGTTTGTTTCATGGTGATTTTAGTTTACATATTTTTTTTCAGGAGCAGTAGATCATTTTTGGTGCATTAAATTGCTCACAAACACTGTATTCAGCTTTTCCACAATGTCAGTATTATGATTAGTTACTTCAAGGCTGTTTCAGCACCAATATAAAATCAGTGTTTCTTTCTTTCTTTTTGGTACTCTAGGAAGCAGTCACGGAAAGACAGAAGATGAAAGCTCCTATTCCTAACTTGATTCTCTTGTATGCTACTCTAACTCAGAGCTTGAAGGTTGTGACCAAAAGGGGATCAGGTAAGTAAATATTTATCTTTGTGGTTACAATGTGGTTTGGAAAGAAGTGCTTAATATTTGCAAATGTGTACTAAGGTGGTGTTATGGTGGTTTGGAACATAGTGAAGTGGATTTCAAATTCTGCAGCAAAAAAATTAGTAGCTTCTCTATATTTTTAGACTGTACTGTGTCATGTGAACCTGATGGAAAAACCCAAAAATGTTAGAATCGGATATGTAATGTGAAATCAATGTAACAATTCATCTGCCAAAGGAAAGTTATTCCCAGAACTGTTTAACTTAAAAGACTTTGTTGCAGTCAGTGTTGTTTATGTGAGCTGCTAGATTTATCTGTTTGACTATATACTTTATGGTGAAGAATCTCTTGGAAATGAAGATCATGCAGTTTTGGTTTAGGCTACTGATTTTTGTAACAAAACAAATAGATCAAGCACATTAAATTTAATAACCATGAAAAGTGAACAGCAAAATGTGTTTTTGAAAGGGCTACCTGATACATGCTTGAAGAGTTTAATTCAGCAAAGAAAATACAAGCAGTTTTTCAGAAACCAAGCAGAGGGTGACATGTTTACCAAACATCTTTCATACTGTTACTATAGATGAATTATCTTCATATGTAAATAAAGTGAACACCAATACTGAGATGGTTGGGTGGTTTTGGGTTCATTTTTTGTTTGTCACCCTGAAATTCTAATTTTCCCCTCTTTCACTTTTCATTGGATAAAGAAAAAATTATAGGGTACTACTTCTGCAAACTGTCTTGCTCTGGCACTGAAGGACACTAAAACCTTGATGGAAGTCTTACTCCCATGTTGATGGAATTAGTTAATTAGGTTTGTTGTTACTAGTCGTTTTCCTTTTTTCATTGGAGTGTTTTAGGTAGCTTTTGTGGTACTGTTCCAGAAGTCTGGCTCTGATTTCTTTTTGTATTTTTTTAAATCTGTTTCCAACAAGTTGGTTGGTAGCTGTTGTAAACTGGTGCTTAGGGAGGACACAGTTCTTTTATACATTTTGGGCAACAGCTTAAATCATAACTTGTGTTGTCAATGGAATGTTTTTGTAACATTATGAAACTGATTGTCTCCAATATTTTAGCGACTGGAAATGTAGATGGAGGGAAGGCAAATAAGGTGTACCACTATAAAGTAAGGTATTCCTCAACCAAAACTTGAGATTAAAATATATTTGGGGTTATTTAAACTCAGGAAAACTGGAATATATGGACTGATTCCTCTGATTAACCAATGCAAAGTGGTAAATATACATTTTAATTTCCGCTTGGGAAAGTAATATAATTGCTGTCCAGCAAAAGAAAGAGCATACCATATTTTTTAAGATGTACAGAATGTGTTCTCATCCTGATGCTGTAATGAAAAGGGAGAACTGTAATGGAAGTCCTTGGATCATATGTTACTGCAGCATGGAGTTCTTGGTGTTGTCCTGTGAGATCCGCTTACCCTGTGTGTAGTTTCAATTAGCTGTACCACCGAGAGGGCTGTTTGTCATACTGTATGTGCGCAAAGGAAAAATCTCTGATTTACTGAAATCTCAGATCTTGCTGCCTTTGGTCATGTTGTTTAGTGACTTTAGACTTGAAGAACTTCCACAGAAGTAGGTGGAATGTAGTAACATGTGCTATGCTGCTTGGTTTGTTTATGTTGTTGTTGTTCTTTGGTTTGGTTTGTTTTTTTCCTCCCTTGGGTGCTTGGGAGGCCTATTTTGCAATCCTGAAGTGTTTCAACAGAGAAAACCTTATGTATCTTAACAGAAGTTTTAGCAAAATAAGATTTACTTATCTGTAATATGAGAATAGAAATGGTTTCCTAAAACTAATGCAACTTATAATTGGAAGCAGGAAAAAAAAAATCAACTTGGAAAATAGACCTTTAGTTTTATGTGAACATGTTAACCAGAGGCAGAGGATGGTGAGGACATGGTTTGTGTCTCTTTAGTCAGTTCCACTTGTGAGTTCACTTTGTCCTTGAAATATCAGCATTAAAGTAAAATGAATAGCAAAATAAATATGTTTGCATATTTTTATACTTACAAGATGTTATAATTACAAATATGGAGTAGTAGTATCCACCTTTTAGAGATGTGTTGCTTTTATGTACTTCCTCCTCTGTCATGAATTAAAGGCATGTATTAGAAGTAAAGAAGCTGTTGCATCAATATGCTAAATACTGTCTTAATTGTGACTTACCCCTTCTAATTCACTTTTGTTGAGCTTATTTCTAAGTACCAAACCTGAAAACACAAATCTTGTGTTCTTTATATATTTAGCTTCAGTATTTTATGTTAAAAAGAGATCTATCCTTGGACATACATCTTTTCTATATTGTCAGTTGGATTTTTCCTGCTAGAGTACTTCAGCTCTCTTCTTTTGTAAGTTTTTATCAGCTGTGCTAAAAAGATAGTGATTAATAAAAGTATGAGTTTCTCCATCTGGTAGAAATACATTTCCAACCACTTCTCTGATCTGTCAAGAACGTGAAAACCTACCTTCAGAAAGTCAGTGAGGATTCACAGCATACCAAAAAGGTGGAATAATTTATAGGCTCAAATTCTGGTTTTATTTTTAAAAATGGATAACAATTCCAACTGTCTGTTGGCTTTCAGGACTGAAGTTATATCAAATAATTAGCTATATATGTAAACAATTAGTATCAATATAGTATTCTTTGTGTTGATTGAAAAGCAGGTTAAAAAAAAATCACAAGAGAAAGCTTAGGTTGTGCTGCATTGGATTAAATCTCTGATCATGAGAGCTGTCATTATGCAAAGCACTTAAATGACATTACTTAAAGGCAGTCCTTGAATCTTTCTACCACTGTGTGCTATTCATCAGTTAAATATAATAACATAGGGTGTAAAGGGAAGAGTATTAATCAAATTTTACATTAGCAGGAAAACATGCTTTAAATTAGCTTGCTCACAGCTGTGTGACGTACCTGTTTAACACTTTATCTTGTATGTATGATTCTGTTCCTATCTGACAGAAGATACATCTTTTTTTTTTCAGTTAATGTTTTAAATAATTTCTGTAATACAATGAACAGTTTCAAATTACTCTTTAACATAGAATGGATTTATTTTACATTTAGAGCATGTAATAACTGTTTGTTACATAAGAATGGCTGGATGAGCAGTTCCAGTAACAATTCCATTAATAAATGCAAATTATGCAAGAAACTTCTTCCTATATCCATGTATGTGAAAACTAAATTAGACTTAAGCACACCTAATCTTTCCCTGTCAATTATAGTTGAATGCACAACACCTACAAGTTGTAATGCCTTCTCAAGCAAGAAAGAAAAGATCCTTTGCCTTAAGCCTTGCCTTTCCAACCACTGACTTCAGAGTAGATGTAATCGTTGTTAACTGGGTATTTTAGGTATTCGGTGAAATCCCCGTGAACTTCTGGAGAGGCTTCAGAGCCTGCAACAGTAACTGCAAAGATGAACTTTCATTTGGCACATAATGGATATCAGATGTGATCTGCTAAATGGGAAGATGGCTCTTGCACTACTTCTTGGCCTTTTGAAATATCTCAAAGCATCTCGCTTCATGAAACAGTTCCTCTGTTAAAGCCTACACATTTTGATTTTGTTCAGCACGTGGTTTTACTGGAATTGGATTAAACCTCAAAAGCATAGGAAATAATGCCTGTTTTTTAGTGTGTTGTGAAACTTCATATAAATTTACAATATGCCTAAAAAGTGCATAGATTTACTTTTTGTGCAGTCCACTGAGTGTTGCTCAATGCAGTCCTTGATAGTATTTTGAGAACTTTATGGTAATGCAGTTCTAAATGTTTTCCTTTCCGTGTTTTTTTTTTTTTCCTGAAATTTTCCTGTTTCATAGTTTGAACCAAATTGTGGATTTTTTTTTTTAATCCATGTGGTTTTACATCCTTAGAAACTTAGGTTTCTTACAGTCTGTTCTTTTCAGGTTGAGTGGTATTTGATCACTCGTGGTGAATAGAGTTTTTGCTTATGAATTATTTAATATTCATCAAAGAGGAAGTAGGTTAGGAAGGAGCCTCATGCTGATCCGTACAGATTTTTTCCCTGTAACATGTATGTTAAATAGAATACTTGAACGCTGCATTGCCATCTGGTGGTTTTTTCCCAAGGATGCTGAATACACAATGCAAATAAATTTTTTTTTTGTTAAAAAAAAAAAAATCTGCTAAAAGGGAGAATGGGGGGAAAAGTATGTAAAAAGATTTTGTTTAAATTACATTAAGAATTATGACTTGATTAGTAGAATTAGACAGTATTAGTGTAGTGGCATTTTATACACTCGTATTGCCTAATAGCAATCTGGTCTTGCCTTGTATCAAAAAAGTGAGAGTTGTTATTATTGTCTGTAGTTCTCTGTTTTTCTACAGATTATTATGCCTTATGAGTTAATATTCGGTGTTCAGTTCTGCTATTGTGAATGGAAATTTTCTAGGTTAAATTTATTCTGTGAGGGAATAATTTAACTGGAAGGACATTCTTTCCGGTGGTGGGGTATTAAGATATGTATGAGATTGAAGTCTATAGATGTATTTTGTCAGGTAGCAGAAGATTACTTCTCTTCTTAATGTCTAGTATTTCTGTGCCTTAGCTATTATGAATGAATATGGGTGGTTCTAGTTGTTATACTTGTATGGAAGATAAACATTATGAAAAAAGGAAGTGAAGAGCTTTGATGTTGTGATGTTGGTATTTCTGAATTTTAGTTTGTTTTGTAGGAGCAAAATATTAATTTTAACTAGGTAAAAATAATTCAAGATTTTTTTTTTGTTCTAAAATGAGTGGAATTTTGAGGAACAGACTGGCAATATATACTAGAAATCTCAAGTAGTTATTCTGTTTGACAAATTCTATACCCTTTAAGAACTATAAGCAGACATTTTTCTAAATTACAGCCCTCTATGAATTTGTGCAAATTATTTCTCATGTAAGAATAAGTATATTTTAAAGCATAATATCAGATGTATAAAGGATATCTCTGCACAAACAAGACAGTTTTTCTTTTTCAAAAACATTTTTTAACTGGAAAAGGAACACATGACCTGTGCAATGTAGGCCTTATCAGCAAAGCCAAGATTTTACACCTCATGACAAATGTCATAATGAGAACTCAGTAATTTATTTAAAAAAAAAAAATCTTCATCTGTGCTATATATAAGGAATATACCTACAGAAGTCAAGACAGTTTGAGAACTCTTTTCAGGTAGGAAGAATTTTTGAATTTAGTTTACTTGTTTGTACCTAATAATTGAATTGTCACTATTTTGCAGAAAATAATTTAATATCTATATATAGAATCCAGCTTACGTGGCAAAAACACTTTGAGAAATTGCACACAATTAAGTGCTGAGGCTTAGCAGAGGTCTGGTACCCAGAATTTGAGTATTTGTAGTTTTTATTTTTTATAACCCTCTGGGTGAGACTTGGTGTCCTAAGTGCATAGTACTACATCGATCATCTTATTCTTCCTAGTGTCTTTCCTTTAGTGGTGCCATTCTCTTTTTCATTCTGCCTGTGTTTTGATTGCCTAAGTATTTTCTTTTTGGATTCTTGTCAAAAGGTAATTAGTTGATGAATGTCATATTGGATCTGATATGTGTTGAATAGTAATTGGATGGTTCAAAAAATAAATGGATAGGCATATATCTGTTCTTTTTCTTACACAATTTGTAGGCAGAACACTCATATATACAGTACTCCAAGTACACTGAGCTTGGAGCAAAGCATTTACAGCAATTAAAGGGTATGCTTCTTGTAAGCCATAGGAGTTTGTGTCAATTGATATTAATGGCCCCTAGCTGTTGTTCTCACTCTGTTACAGAATGTTAGTTTTCCATTATTAATTTATGAGGCTTGTGGCTTTTTGGGTGGTTACACAGAACCTAAAATAATATTTAGAGTCTATCTATGTCTATCTGATGTACAAGATTAACTTCTACAAGCAAGGATTTTTTTAAGTTGGAACAATTAAGACTACTGTTATTACAATGAAAACCTTTTTCTGTTTCTCTGTTTGGTGACAAGAAGCAAAAGTATAGTGAAAGTCAGTCCTAAGCAAAGATGTATGTACCTTTTTTATTTCATTGAGGGGACGGGAGTATTTTTGCATTGTGACCTGATTAAGAAGTGAACCTTACTTCATATGAGAATTGTTTCAAAACACTCATTTTGAATTGGCATATAAATATGCAGCCTTGTTTGTGGTTGTAGCTGTGGGACTGAATGGGGAAAACTGTGAAACATTTTTCTTTTTGAGGGAGAAGAGAGAAAGATGAGGGGAAGCAGTTAAAACCATGATGGAGATAAACAGAAATCCTTGTTGTTCATTCTCAGGCAACTTTCTTATGTCCTGACCTATTCATTCATTCCATATTGATTTTAACACTAATATTCTTCCACATTTTATCCTAAGAATAAAAGATGCTTTTGTTTACTTTTTGCACCCTTTTTGTTCCAATTTAAAGATGGTTGTTCCTCCCCATTTTAATGTCTAGTAGAAATCAATAAGTTTTATTTTTAATGTTAAAACCTTTTCTTTGTATTTGAAGAATGAATTGACTGAGTGTATCCACTTTCTTGGATTTTGCCTAATTATAAGGCATACACCTTGTATAGTGTGTGTCGGTGGGGGAGGGTGTTATTTGCTTTCTTACTTGCACGTTTCTTTTAAAGATAGAAAATCTTCAACAACAATACCCTTAAATATATAGTAATGGGGTCAATGGAGATGAATGATGCCTTATGCCTGCTGGGAGGGAGGTCTAGATGATCTAGAGATGTGAAGACAGTGTAAATGCTCTGTCTCCTTCAATGCTTTTGCTCTGTCCTGAACTTTTGCTGTCTGACAGAACCGTGAGGCCTCCTGGAATTAATATAGCCCACAGAAGAGTTTTGTGGCTTGCTATTTCTACATGGACTCAGGATGTTAAGAGCCATTAGTGTCCTGAAGCACCTTATTTAGACAGCAAAAGTATCTGTATCCCTATCCTGCAGCCAATTCTGGCAAAGCTATTTATGCCAGTTTTGATATGATCCTCACCTTCTTTCTTAACTTATGAAGGAAAAAACCCACCTGATTATTGTTAGGAGGAAAGCATGACTTGCTTTTTGTGAATCAAGGAATACTGGAAGAAAGGAGGAGTTAATTGTTAACTTATTTAGTAACATTTTGCATATTCAGGGAATTAAAGGGTTCCTTTAGTATATGATTTTGAACCTGTTTTTTTGTCTATGCCAACTGTATGTGGGAAGTGTGTATTTTTCTTTAAAAGAATAATCCTTTACAATACTGCATGTTTCTTTAGCTACAGAATGTTGCATGTGTAGCATTGCTATGGAGTGATTTTCAATGTAGGGTTTTCATTTGAAAAACCCTGAAGAATAATCTTTTTGGAAAGAATACTAGTTTTGCTGGTTAGCTTAAGCAGATGCTTGGCCATGGGGATGGTTCAGCTCCAATGGTCTCTATTTTTTTTTAAGCTAAGGACACTGTTCAATATGTCAAATGAACAGCAATGATGCGGATTGTTTACTATAGAGGGGGTGGGGGCTATATTATAAAGAAAGAAAGAAACACGATTCTGTTCCGCCAGAGGATTTGAGCAATAAGGAATGATTGCATTGCAAGCATAAATCCTTTGTGACATGTTACTTACTTTGGAGGCACTATGAAAGCAGTAACTGTTACTTGTCCTGTGAGCATTTATGAACAGGATGGCTGGCATTTTAAAAATAGTTATATGACCTTTTGTTGTTGCTAGGATCCATACTGATACTTTTCAGAGTCCTGGGAGATGCTGAATAATACCACAGTATGTGAAAAGACTGTCTTTGTGGTAGCAAAGGGTCAATGTTTTATAGTGTGCAATACATATTAAAAACTGACTAATGATAGTAAAGGAGACAAAGCAAAATCTAAAGCCAAAAGGACAGTAATAGATATTCTTACATAGTTCGGTCATTGAATTTTAGTAGCTGTTTAGAATGACTCTCTGCTTCCACAGTCCTTATTTTCCCTGGGGAATGGTTAGTGGTTGTTTCACTGATTGGCATCTGATGGCAAATGGCCTAGAAGATGTAAAAGAACAAGTGACCTTTGATCAGAAATAGCTGTTGCAGAAGATTTATTTATTTGAATATTATGCTGTCAATTTTATGTAGAATAATGACTGTGGAGAATAAGGAGACAAAAAAACCTCAAGGACAAGTGATGACTGTCTGATAGACTTGTCTTTTTTTATTTAAGTGTACTCAGTTGTGAAATAGTATTAAAATACAGAAATAAGAGCTGTGATAATAAGTTTTGCCCATTAGAATGTTTTGTTGCTACACTTAAAGCAAATTAAAATTGATGAAATCTGTCCTAGATTAAAATACTTACTGACTTGTTCTTTCTGAAAGATGGAGGGAGAAAGCGCTGTCAGTGCTGTACACACAGATATGTGGGAAGCAACTTTGCATGAAAAGAGATGGTCGTCCTTTATATTGCAGTACTGAAATCTTCTGCCATTCCTGCTCAGGCTTGTTTTTGCTCTTTTGGTCTTTATTTCAAGACCATGGAAAAATGAGTGTACGTAATGTGTTTTTTACTGTTCCCTTGCCACCTCACATTTAGCCATAGTTAATATCCTTGATAATACAACAAACATAGTATTTTCTTACGGGAAAAGTAATTGGCTAATACTAGGAATGCTACCTTCATGCACTTTTATATAGTTCACTGATCTTTTTTTTAGTGAGGTTTGTCATAGTAGGTAGAACAAAGACAGTGATGTGGGATATTAAAAATTAAAGAGCAGGCCATAAAGTCAACAACTCTCAAGAAAACCAGCAACATACATGGGTTGTCCAGATAAGAAGAGCGCAGCCTGAAGTAAAGCTGTTGTGACTATTTTTTTTTTTTAATACAAGGTTGGCTTGTCTGAAACTCCAAATTTTCTGCTGAATGTCATTTGCCATATAAACCAGAGTGAATCCTGAAGGCAAAACAGACGGACAAGGAGCAATGCAAAATCTCTATGTATGCATAGATACCTGTGCTATGAGGGAAGGCTCAATTCCTTCCTAGGGATCATGGAACCTATAGAGATGTTGTTAAGCTGTTGCATAGGGGATTGCCTGGGTGCAGCGCAGCAAAGGTGGATGGAAAACATGGAGCAACCCTGTCAAACTGAGCCCTTTCTAATCAAACAGATTGAGCCAAGTGTGACAAGGAGTCAAGCTGCCTTTTCTAGGAGTGACTAATGCATACCTTGTGGCCTCCTGGAGGCCAGCGAATGCCCTGCTTTCATTCTGCTGACTGTGCCAGCCCATTTTAAGCACTCAGCAACAAAATCACTTTTTCATATTGTAGGTTTATTTTTGCCATTGGCAGTGTTTTAAATATAATTTATATTTTTATAATTTGAGACAGGAAAAAAAAAATCAGTTTTTAAGCTTTGTATTTTTCTAGGAAATTGAATAAGGGTCAGTAATAGAACATTCTAGTTGGGTAATAAAATTTTTTTGAAACAATTATTCAGCAGAATAGCAAGCTTACAAATATACATGTATTCGTTTTATAGTATACTACTTGCTGTGAAGTTTTAGCAAAATGGGGCTATTAACGGATCAAGTAGGAAACTTAAAATAGTCTGGGAAGAAATTGTGGCAAACCATGTTTCTCAGAAAATGCATTTTTATTCGGAAAAGTAGCTGTCGTGAAGGAGAGATGGAACAAATTGCTTCTGGTTTGATAGAAACAATAGGAATGATAGAATAGGATGGCTTTTTTTTAATTGTAATAATTTTTCTATATATATTTGAAATGTATTCCATAAAAACCACTTGAAAATAATTCATAAGATTTGCGATAAGGAAAACACCTATTATTTCTTCTCAAATTTTCTAAGATGACAAATCCATGACAAACAGTTCAGTCTATTAATAAATTTTATTGATTCTCTTGAAATAGCCACCAACTGTTACTATCATCTGAACTTTTTTTTTACAGTTTCTTGTTCAGTTATCAGAGGTCTGTGCTGTGGCATAAAATGATGTGATTTAACAAAAAATAGTTTGGACAGGATGTCGTTTAACAACCTAAAAATTTATCAATGTAAGAGTTTACTACTACAGTACATCAAAATGCAAGAGGTCATTGCCCCACCCCCCAAAAAAAAAGACTATGTGCTATAAAAAGCAGAGGACAATTTTTAGGAGGTAATGCAGTGACTGAATTCCAGCGTGATTATACTTTTACAGTGCCTAGAGAAGCTGTTAACTCTCCTTCACAATAAGATTTGACTCAAAAGCAGCTGTCCTTGCTATCATGTGACTGGTGTCATGCTCTCTGTAATTCAGGGCAAACTTAAAAGAATTGAAATCTTATTCATGTTTAATTAGGTGGACTGCTTCATTCATGATTTTTTTTCACTTTGTCACTGTTAAGTAATGCATGTGTAATAAACCTGCGTTTCAAAATAGGTCATGCTATTCTCATACATGTACAAAGCCAGAATGTTTTGTGTGTGTTAGGCATTGAAGACAGTTATGTTAAAATGCTGCTGTTGATACCAAATCTAGAGTAGGTGCTGCACTTAAGATTCATGATAGCTCATACCTACAAATGCTATTGTTTTCAGTGGGGAGAATCAGTCATTCATTTCAAACTGCTTGAACAAGACCATTCAGCAGAGCTGCTTCCTCACCATCAATGTATTGTGTGTTTGAAATAACTAAAATTTTCCTTTCTGGTAAGTCTAGCCATGAGATCCCAAGTCCTGTGCTAAGTCTCCAGAATTAATAACTTTGGGGAGAGACGAGGCTTGATTTTTTTTTTTGTTTGTTTGTTTGGGTTTAGTTATTCTCTATGACTCAGTCTTTTACTAAAAGCTAGATGAGGAAAAAATGCATGTTCCATGGTACTTTAAGACTTTTTCCCATTTCCTTCCTTCAGTATAGACACACAAGGTGAAAGATGTAACAAGGTATGGTAGTTGCCCATCACTGAACAGCAAATTGTTAGATGTTCCTGGGCAGAGAAACCTAAGAAAGGGCTTAAAAGCTGGTTTTCTGTGCCAAGATGTATTCATCAACTTCAAGGTTTTGACAATTGTGATCAATAGAGAGAAGGAGGCCTCTGTCTGCTGCATGTAATTTCTACATAGCTGTAGACAGTGCAACAACTGTACTCTTTGAAAACATTGCTGTTGAGGATTTTATGTCCAAGTTCTGAATTCTGTCAAGCAGAACTTCAATTTTTTTTATTTAAACTGAAAATCACAGGAATCTAGTTTTCTGATAGGCAGTTGCAGCTTTTAGCAATATATAGAAACTCTTGGAAGTGAATTACTGTGACACACTGTGCCATGTAATTTTCCAAGTATCTGATTCTCTGTTTGCTTACATCAAAGCTGCTTTGTTACCCTTCAAAAACTTTGCAGTTCCTCTCTTTTCCTAGCTGCAGTTATTAAAATAATTGAATTTAATTTCTGTTTTATTAGGTTGATTTCATTAATAAGTTCATGGAAAATAGATCTTTTTCTCTCCCATTTGCCTGATCTTAATTTCTAGGCCAAATTTAGTATGAAGGCTTTAAATCTTTTCTCTTATGGGGAAAGGTCAGGCATCAAGTTCCATCACACTCTAGAGAGCATAGTAATGTGTTATGTATGCTTTGTTCACAGTCTTTTGCTGCTGTGATGAATTCTCAATGACAAGTCACATGTGAGAGTAATTTCTGTTTACATTTGCTTCAGTCAAAGCAAAGGTGAACTTGCTTTTTTCCCCCTTCTTGAAGACCTCTTTCTTTTTTTGCTGGGCTTTATTGTGTGTTTCTGGATTATTTTGGGGGTTGGATTTCTTTTTTATTATAGTTAGTTTTGGTATAAGTAGTACAGTGCTGTATATTTTGTCATTTTGGGGGGAAATTGTAATACCTGCTGAACAAGCCTCTGACTTAGAGGAGCATAATAACCTAATCTAAATACAAATGATTAAAGTTGTTTGTGTATATGAAAAACAAATATGGAGTTGATAATTTCCATTTGAATGAGGTAAAAATGGAGAAAATATTTAATCTACCACAAATGACTTTTAGCTACTGTTAAATCTGAAGTTTGTAATTTTGTAACTTTACTGAAATAGTAGCATGGCAGGTTCTTGTGTAATGTTACTTTTTTAATTTTGTACATTTTGTACTTGTGATGGTTAGTTCCACTTCAAGATGCATCTTCCCTCCAAAACACATAGGAAAACAGTTGTCTTATACCTATTGATAAATTATGCATACTGTGTGGCTTTCAGTCCTGAACCTCAAGTAATGAATAACAAATTCACACAGCAAGATTTAGGACAAAAAGATAAGATATACAAACAGCAAATATTCTGAGAAAGAGGCTTCACAAAGATAAATAATTTTTTTGGTCATTGCTGACCTTTTAATGTTTTTTGCAGATGGCACGGTAGATTATCCATTACCCTTTTTTTCACATATCTTTGGTTATTTAGCTTTTTATTTTAATAGATGCAGACTCATTTAATTACCATTAACCTTTTTACTTAGGTCTGTTTCTATTGTAATAAGTTGGATCTCTTTATTAAGATTAGATAAATTTTTTAAAGTATAACTTAACTTCAGTAGGATCGTTTTATAGTTGGTTAGTTAACCTGAGCAAGAGATCCACATTTTGACCCTGAGGATTTTTTTTCTAATGCTTGTTAGGAATTTTACATTAACACATTGATCCCTATTCAATGCATTCAAATTTTCAACCTAATAAAGTTGAAAACATCTTTCAACATTTTGAAAGACTGCAACTGTGATTATACCTACTTTTAGATAAGAAAAAATAGCATGCAAAAATGAGGTTGGTTTTTGGTGGAAAGCTGTACTGCTTTTAGTATTTCAGACTAAAAGGAGTCATATATCTATATATGCTACTGCTTACATGTTTTATACATATGCACAGCACTTTCATTAAAATAAAAATATTAGTTTTAATTAGAATCATAGAATGGTCTGGGTTGGAAGGAACCTTAAAGATCATTTAGTCCAACTCCCCTGCCATGGGCCAGGACACCTTCCACTAGACCAGGTTGCTCAAAGCCCCATCCAACCTGGCCTTGAACACTGCCAGGGATGGGGCATCCACAGCCTCTCTGGGCAACCTGTTCCAGTGCCTCACCACCCTCATTGTAAAAAGATTCTTCATGTCCAATCTAAACTACCCTCTTAGTTTAAAACTGTTGCCCCTTATCCTGTCACTGCAGGCCCTGGTAAAAAGTCTCTATCTTTCTCATAAGCCCCCTTTAAGTACTGGAAGGCTGCAGTAAGGTCTCTCCGGAGCCTTCTCTTCTCGAGGCTGAACAACCCCAACTCTGTCGACCTTTCCTCATAGGAGACTTCTCTGACCATTTTCATGGCCCTCCTCTGGACCCACTCTCACAGGTCCGTGTCTTTCTTATTTTGAGGGCCCCAGAGCTGGACGCAGTGTTCCAGGTGGGGTATCACGAGAGCGGAGTAGAACGGGTGAATCATCTCCTTTGACCTGCTGGCCACATTTCTTTTTATTCTTTTCATATATCTTCCCAATATGAGTCACAACGGTGTTAGAGAGAAAACCAACCTGATGCATAAGTAAACTATTGGAATACTCTTTGAGAAACTTCTCAGAAACAAGATAATGTAATGATGCTAACTGTATAGAAATATTCCCCAAATTACTAATTTTAAGTAGAATATATCAAATTTTGAAAACATCAGTGAGTTGCTTATACAAGAGTAATTTATCATATAGTGAAAGAAGAGGTGGTTTGTTGTATTACTGTTCTGCACAGTGCATCTTTATGTCTTTGTCATAAGGATATGGTTAAACAGCATGATTTAAAGATAGACCTGTGAGGAAATGCAGCTAAATGTGAGATACGTAACTGGTGTGGATTTCCTGTGGTACAGTTGTTAGCAGAATAATATTGAAGTGCTTTTTGACCACAAAAGAAGATTTTTTTTTTTTTAAATTTAGGTGGTTTTGTTAGCATGAAGATTTAGTCATGAGCTGAAGCTGGCCAAGTCAAGTAATACTTTTGATTTTTCAGATTTGTAGGACAATTCACGTTGGAACAGACCTTTGGAGGTCTCAAGTTTAAAGCAGGGTCAGCTCTGAGATCAAGCCAGGTTGCTCAGGGCTTTATCCACATGATGAGTGTTTTAAAACCTCCAGGGATAGAGCTTGCACATATTCTCTGGGGAGTTGACTTAGTTACTTTTGGCCTCTTGCCTTCTGCTAGTGCTCTTCTATTATAAAATATTCTCTCATGGTTCAGAATGAGCTAATGCATGAATTAAAAACTATGCCTGATGTAGACCCCAAAATCAAAAAAACCCCTAAAAAACCAAGGAAACATGCAAAATTAATTAGTTGATAATAGGCTTGATTGATAAAACTCAACTGCAGTAAAATATCAAAAAAACAATTAATATAAATAAAAAAAAGTAAATTAACTTTTTCCTTAAACCTCTATGATGAAATCAAAAGAGAATTTAATATACAATTAGTTCAACTTTCTGCACAATTTGTTTCCATATGTATGCTTTTCTTTTATCTAAGCTTTTTTCTTTCTTTTCCTTAGGGCAATTAATTGTTTCTGTTAAAGGCTAGTGGAAATTAAATTCCTGATGTGATTAAAAGCCTGATGGACCACTCCATTTTGTATTTTGTTGACATATAAATGTATTTAATTCATTGCAATACCTTCAAAATATATTAAATGAAATGTTGGGTTTTTAAATAAATAACAATTCTGATTTCTTTTAATATATTAGTAGTTAAGAGTGAGACCTTTGAAACGCACTGTGTGATTGGGAAGAATTTTAGAGAATTTTCAAAAATGCCTTAAGTTTTATAATTCTTTTGATCACTAGAATAAATATGTTCTTTTTAATTCCAAGAAGTGTTGCTAGCTCTGGCAATAAAACCTCTACTATCAAAAAACTGTTTTTAAGTTGATACATATCTAGTGTACTGGAATACCTCATTGAAACAATGAATGACACTAATTATTGAGTAACAAGCTCAGGTTTGAATTAGCTAGCTTCTATGACTTTTTTAGAAAGAGGGCAGTAATAAGCATCGTTATACTTTGTCCTTTGAAAAAAACCTAACTTAACTACAAAATAAAATATTTTTTTGTATTGGATAGAAATCTTAACTCATATTATTCCTTTTAATTAGGAAATAGGCACAAAAATACTAAATCACACAAATTTCAATCATTCAAAAGGACCCATCCTTATCATCATAGGAATCCAGCAATAATGTCAAAGTGTCCAGTTATAAGAGCCTACAGCTGCATTAACAGTATTGGTTACTATTGTTTCAGTAAAGCTTCTGTTCATAATTTTTAACAGCACAATGTTACCAGTTATTGCTTTGAGAAATCCATTATAGCTCTTAATTAAATATGTAAAAATTTTTTTTTATGTAAATTTTAATAACTTACAATGGTACTGTTGTAGCACTGGTTGTTTAAGGATATAGACAAGGAAAGGTTTGTTAGGAAGCACAATATCTTTTATTAGATGAATGGGTGCTTTGTTGAAGAAGGTTGTCTTTGTCACTGTTAGGTCATGTGGGGAAGCAGATCACCTGGAGGAGAGTGTGCATAATGACGGGGTGTCCTGGAAAACAAAGTAAACTGTTAAGGAGTTAACCCAAATTCAGTGGACACAATGATTAAGCTGGACTATCATGAAACTATTCCATTTCTATAGGGCTTTATAATTCAGAAGTAAACATGTTCAAGTTTACAATTCCTTAGAACTTTATTGCTGTAAGGACGACTTTCCTGTCCCTGAGAAACAAAATTTTCCCAAGCAAAAGCTTACCTACCTTGAATATTGTGTAATTCATGTTATAGTTACCTGCATCTCCTGCTTATAGAGTAAATATTTCTGAACATTATTTTTCTGCACATTATATTTTTGAATATCCTTGTTTTCCTAAAAAAAAATATTATTTCTACCTACATGCGTAGGGTCCTGTTTTCCAATATATGACTTAAAACTATAGAATTATGCAGACTGATGGAAACTGTAGGGGAGTGGGGGGACAGAGAAGTTCCAGCATGGTTAGGGATGTTGTCTGTTTCAGATGGGATCAGTGGATAATTTTTTTTCATGGTAAGCACTAAAATGTTTGTAGACCAAATCTCCTTGGCCACAATTGACTTTTCAACAGCATTTTAATCTTTAACTTAAACTTTGCTTTAAAGGGTAGAAAGAGCACTTTTTGGGTCTTCTGAATGGGATGTTCCAGTTTCTAATACCTTCTTCAGGACTCTTCTGGGTATCTGTAGGATATAGGTCAAGGTTGGGCCATTGAGACAGTGGTCAGATTCTGTGGGGTTCGCTTTGTTAGTTTTGCTTTCTTTCTGAGGTTGACATCCAAAGGGATTAGTGTGTCAGCTCAGAAGCTAATCACAGGTAATTGAATTGATACATATATAGCTAAACTCAGAGTCCTAAAGAGGAGTTGAATTGCTTCTGCTGAAAAAAAGAGATAAAGCTCTGGCCAGAGGTAGAAGAGGAGGTGATTTAAAAACAAAAAGACAAACCAAAATGAAAAAGAGAATTCTGAATTCATTTTGTTTTGTGTAACATTCCATTTTCTTCAGTTCCCAAGACAGTTATAGGGCTGTGTCTGGAAAAACGCTTTAAAATAAAATACAAATGTCATAAACAAAACAGTCCTAAAGCAGAGTGGTTCACATTTAAAGCTGAGACTTCAAACTGGTTTTTAGAAGCATTCAGTTACTGACTTTCAGTCTTGGCTGAAGGCAGCTAGCATGGGATTATGCAGAGGTGAAGCACTCTGAGATGAAGGGAGAGCTGATTTTTTTTAAAACAAAATCTGGATGAGCAACTTCAAACTCGCCTTGTACTGAATTGCAAGCCCCACACAGAGCATCGGTGGCATGAGTCTGCTTCACGTATGAGAAGGATCTATGTGATGAGCCAGCCGCAGGTTTAGAGAGAGGGACACACACAAAGGTGCAGCATTGGTTTGAAGAGATCTCCAAATACAATGATGTGGAATCTTCCAATCAGTTGTGTGTAACAACCAAGCCATCCTTATTTAAAGTCAGCTACATTAGTGTATTTCAGATATTGGAAGGTCTGGGAAACGTTATTTATCCTGAACAAGTAAAAGAAGTAACTTGCATAGTGACTTTAGTGTAGTTAAACATGGCAATTATAAAATATTCGTGTGGGAATATAAGGAAAATGTTAACTTACCAAATTGGGTACTTCCATGAGGAGTGTGTATTTAAAAAAAAAAAAAAATTAAAAAAAAAAGGCAGAGAACATAAAAAATTTCAATCTTTAGTCTACCAAGATAATTTCTTAGATTTTAATTAAATGTGTGTTAATATTATTTACCTTTTCAAATGTACTCTTTCCTCCTTTCTGGATACTCGTTTCTATCCAACAATAGCTCTGTCCAACAATCCAGCTCTTTTGGCAAGTTTCCCCCTTCACTTCTGAGTTGTTATTGAGCTTCTCAACTTGACAATCTCTGTGAATAGAAAGTACTTCCTCTAGTTGCTTTTCAAGATCACTGCTCTTGACAATCAAATTCCTCAAATCTTTAGAATACATTCATGATAGATGTAAATCTTTTCAGTTTCAAGAAACTCAGTAGATTTCCAGTGAATTGTATGACACTTCATTCTTTTACTTCACAAGAAGAAACAAAATGGCGAACTACTCATCAATTATAGCCCTTAGGGATCATCTATGTATTTTAAAATAGCCTGAACTTTTACATACTTTCTCCCAATAATTGATTCTAGCATTGTATTGCCTTTATTAAGCACAGAAGGTGCAATAGTTGGACAGAATTATTTCATGATATGCCCTAGAGGCATCAAAATTCAGACACATATCTGAGTCACAGCTCCTGTGTCATCCTTGCTCTGGGCAAGGAGGGTAGTAATTTGCTGCTGGCCTAATTTTACGAGCATAAAGTTTCCAGTTTCTCCTCTACCATCTCTTCCTATCTGTGTAGCTTCAATTCTCTGGCCACGAAATGCTCCCTGATCCATGTTTTCGACAGACTAAACAAAGAATGAGGCAAGATGTTGCATTGCATTAGTCTTGAGAAAGTGCCTTGTTCAGTAACAGTTGAGCCCTTTAATTTTCATCTCTTTCCAGTAGGAGTGTTTTGACATTTTTAAGTGCATATCAAAAAATGACAAATAATAAAGTGGTGATGATGTTAAAGTTAAATTAGTTTTGCCTGCAGTTCAACTAAATTGTGGATGAATGTTCAACTTTTGCACTTTTCATGTGTTCACTTAATTTTTTAAAGACAGTTTCTAATCTTTAGGGAGGGGCTAGGTTTCCTTCAGTGTTTGCAAAACAGCATATCCAGATTTAAATCAGTGGAGCTATGGACTGAGTCCAACTCACTGCTTTAAAAACAAAATGTTTTTTTAGATGTCAAATGTCAGAAGTCAGTATTTGACTTCCGAAATTCTCCTTTTGACCATCAAAGAAGATTTTTCTATTTGTTTGTTTCTCTATGCATGACTATATACCTTTTAATTTATTTTACTGTGTTGCACTGCACATCCCTGATACGCTGACTGAGAACTTTTTCAAAAGTAATAAAACACTTTCTGTAATGTTATGATTCTAGGAGAGATTCTATTATATGGCATCACATTTATTTCCTCTGTTCAGTGTAGTGTATATTTTTGCCTTCTAGTCTGAAATATGTTAGTAGATCAAAAATAACACAATGGGATAACCTGTTCGATTGGTGGTGGGGAGGACTGGCGGGGCTGCAGTCAGGCAGACTGCATGATATGTTTGGCCTTTCTACAAAATTGTTTTATTAAATTAATAGCCACATCATTTTCAATCCCATAAAATTTGGCTCCACTTTTAAATTTATGTTATGGTCACAGGGAGGAGTAATTTTCTTTTCTGATGTTTGACTTTTATACATGTACTGTAATTCAAAGCTGTGACCATGCAGTGTTATATTACTAAGGAAAGAAGTTAAGCAAACACCCTTCAGCTGAAGGCAGGTTCTACAAAATACTTTGAGACAAAATTTAAATATTAAAAGTCACATGTTACATAGCATTTTGGAGCCAGGTGCTTCTCAGTTTAATTATCTCAGAACATGCCTCTCAACTATTTTTGATCCTTTTCTGGTGTGGGAGCTCATGTGGTAGAGATCCTGTCAATTACCATCAGCTAAAGAATTGACTTATAGTAATTTCTGAAAATAAAAGTGGCAGTCAATGTAGACTTTGTATTCAACAGAGCAGGGAAGGAAAGATTGGAACATGGATTTGGGCATAAACTTGCAGTTTTATAAAAAATTGCTGTAAGAATCACAGTCCACATAAAGCAGATATGAAACTGAAATGTTAATGAAATGTTAAAAGCTCTCCCAAACCCAACAGACATTGTTACTGTATTGAGTTTATTAATGCATGAAGGAAAAAATCTTGTTCAACTCTTACTTCTGTGTTATTGCTAGGATTTGGGGATATGGACTATTTTTGGTCTAGAGATAAATTTTATCAATTCTAATTTTAAAAAGTTAAGCAGGTAGTGTTGTAGCAGATTTTCATTTACAATGTGGTACTAAAAACAATGGAACATAGTTAAGTAAGGGAGGCTTCATACAAGCATTTTTCACTTTTTGAGAGAGGAGTTAAAGACTACTTGGCTTAAAGGCAGTGGTTTTTATATTTAGGTCTGGATGTGATGAACTATTTTATAATGCATGTGGCTATCATATATGAAACTGTTTGGGGACCTTTCAAAAATTTATGCTCATTTCAACAGACAAAGTTCAGAAATGCAGAGAAAAGTGACTGAGGTCTGAGCAATGGTGGTTTTGTGGAATCTCTTGGGTTTTACCATCAAGTGCATAGGACCGGTTTAGACAGTTAACATTCAATTCCACAAAGGCTAAGAAAAGCAATGGAAGAGGCACGTTGTTCAGAAGGGAACATGACAGAACAGTTCTATGGATCTTTAGCCATAGAGGCTTCCCAACATCCCATAGCAAATTTAAGCTTAATTGATGCCAGTATCATATGTTTCCATGTGTGGTTTGAGGCACTTCCCTCCCTTCCTCCAATATTTAGTCAGTTGATAATAACCATCTGATTGTCTGCAAAGAAGACATATTTCTTCCATGATGTATGTGCAGAGCAGAAACCAGTGCTGTTTATTCAAACTTTTCATCTTTCATCAGCAATGTGAGCCCTACTAGCATTTTCTAAAGCATCTAACATCTGTCTCATTGCACATAAGAACCTTGAGTGGTCTAATGAAACTGATGTTTTGCTGAGTAACATGATGTAATACTTCATCTCAATGTTCCAAGAAAAAAATGTCTTTTTTTTAACTATGACTTCCTGACTGCATTGCGCATTGCTTCATGTTTCTTTTCCCCGGGGAAGGAACTGACTATTAAATACATTTGTTTCCCTTTGTTCAGCTACAGTTTTCAGAGTTTGCTTACTGTGAATATATGATATTATTTTAAAATATTTTCCTGGACTGTAATTATATAACTACATGCACAGAGTGAAGAGAAGATCAAAATCACTGGAAATGTCTCATTTAAATTTTAACTACCAGTTATTCAAAGCCTCAGAAGTTGACTTTAAATTTTTAAAATCCAGGCTTTCTTTAAAAGGTTGATATTTTTCAATATTTTCATTTCTTTGATTACTTAATTCATTTATCTTTGAAGTAAGCATACCTACAAAACTGCTTTTAAAAGCTACATCTTTTTATCAACATCAGTTTTTAAATTCTGCACCTGAAATAGAAAACAAATCACCTCCACAAAAAGTATCTTTTCTCTTTTGGAAAGATTGATACTTATAGTTATCTCTCTACTTCCAAGCACTGTAAGTAGCTTCATAGGGTGCTATATAAAATTCCAATAGGTTTACAATCCATCCAGATTTGTCACTTGTGCGTCCTGAGCATTATGTTGCCTAATCATATCTATTTTGGTGTACTCTGGGAGTATCTGTCCAATCCTCTCTCACTGCTTTTGGGAGAAATAGGATGCATTTAATTTAGTCCTGTCCCTTAGAAAAGGAAGCATGTCTTTAACTTTATTTTTCCAACACAAGCTTTAGTGACGTCTCAAGGTAATAGAATGCCAAATTCTGGAAACAAAATTTTTTTTTAATTTTTATTTAACCCTATTTAGACATTTACCTTAAAGTTTCCAGAAGTATACGCTTATCTGTGATTGTGTACTTCCCCATGTATATGAATAAAAGCAACAAGACTGTTTTCGCTAAGGGTGATGCAAGTTTAAGCTGCGAACATAGAGAATACGCTTGGAACACTTGCAAGCATTTTGTGCAAGAATCTTTCCAAGGAATTTGGTAGAAGCTAGGTCAAAGGCAAAAACCAATATCTGAGCACTGCTGTAAATAAGAGATAAATATTTGAAGCTACATATGGATTCATCAAAGAACCACTTGGCACGTTATTTTAGTGAGAAGTAAAAAATTATGATTAATTCAGTTACAACATACTCTGTTGCGTTTACCACAGAAACCTCCCATTCAGTTGTTGAATGGAGGATACCACCCATTCCAATTTCCACTAAACTTATTGTGAGCCTTATTTAATTCTTTAAATTTATCTTTAGCTAGTTTAGTTTCATCGCAAGACCAATGTTCATCTGAATCATGCCTGTGGGGATGATTTTTTTACAGTTAATTAGGAATTCATTAGCTCCTAGCCAGTAGAGAAAGCAAACTGTTAATCAATAGATTAACCCTGTTCTTCCTAATTCATTTTTTAGATACTGAAAAATTCATGGAATGATCCTTTCAATCTTGGAAAAATACTTATGCTATAAACCAAATGTGAAGAGGACATGGTACACATTTGTCTCACTGATGTCAAAATCAGTGTAAGAAAATTCATGGAGTTACAATTTCTTTAGGTTTAATTTTTCTTCCTTGACTATGACATTATGGAAATTGAGTTTTACTTTATATGGTGTCTGATTATACATGCTGCTGTATTTGATTCTATATTCTGGAATCAGTCAGTATTAGCATACTCTCTCACTTAACTACATTCACTAAAAATAATGGAACACTTTGTTTTTCGGTTATGCAGATTACTTATGTCTAAATATACTCAAGTTAGTTTCAATCACTTCTGCTTTTATTTCTGGCAATTTTTTATTTCCTATGTTTTCTTTTCCTTCAACATATGGAGATTTTTCATGTTTATTATGCTGTAATGGAAGCCAGATTTAGTCTTCTGATTTCTGCTTTCCCTAGAGCTTCAAAGAGTTGAAAAAAATAATGAAGACTTGTTTTAAAAGACCATTCTAGTGTAGGCTGATTCTCCTCATTTGCACCAGTTTAACAGGGTCTTCCTGACTCTCATAGAGTTATTATCTGCTGATTACTTGTGAGTCAGACCCTCAGACAAAGGTCTGATATGGCAATGCTAATAGGAAACTAAATTGTTATATTATGTATTTTAATAAGTGCTAGAGACAAGTCAATGGAAATTACTGTGATATCAGTGATTTGGCTTAAAAAAAAAGTCTAACCTGAATCTTCAGGGGTTTTAAATGAATTGGATTGGCTTGCAATCGAATGATGTTCAAGCAAGTGTAATTTAAGTATTCTATAGTGCATTTCAAGGGTTTGTCTGAGATTCAGAGGAGCAAATGATACAAGAAATAGAATAGTGAAATGGAATATGCATGTCTAAGACATGGTCTTCAAAAAAAGAACAAGATTTTTAACAGACCTACATTTCTTCTTATTATTGGTACTTTTAAAGTGTATTTTAATAGAGGCAGTCTGAGGATTACTCAACTACTCTATTTTGTAGTCGGGTCTGGTTTTTTTCCTTTTGGATGCTTCTATAAACCCTTTGGGAACCAGTTACCATAATTTCATTGTTTTGATACCCTAGTGCTTGATTCCAGGTATTTATCTGCTGCATATCTAAAAACTTATCCTAACACTGAGGACTGATCCTGTGCCCTGAAGAAACACAGTAGAAGGCGTTGAAGATAATCCAGTAAGTACAGTTCTACTACATATTATCAAGTCTTCAAAGGTATATGAAGACTTACCCTGTGTTTGTGTGCTGTAGTTCGCTCTAGATGGGCCAGGGTGGAAGTGGTTCTTCATAACTGTGTGCAACCATTAAAGACCACCTATGGTGTAAAAACACAGTAGCTGTAGGAACTTTTCTGCTACAGACAGGTTTAGTTACAGTTACAGGATGGCATAGGTTGGAGCTCTTTTCTCTGTATCTTTTGAACATTGTGTTGCATAGTTCTAGCCTGTGTCTTGGCAAAAAGATCTTGAATTATTTAGGCTACTTCTTTTACCCTTTTTTTTTTTTCCACAATGCATGCAAAGTATCTTAAAATCTCTATTAACCAGCAGATGTAACACTGCTAGGCTACCAGTGCGCTTCCAGTGTTCTCATTTTTCTATTCATCAGTGGTAATCCCTGGGATTTCTTGTAAGCATCTTCTAGTAACTACATGTAGTTTCCAAGATTTCTAGAAAAACTGGAAAATTTCTTTAAAATATCTTATTTCCTTTCTTAAACTTCAGTTAAAAGCCTCTGGTTTCTATCTTCTATGCTATTTATTTCTATGACTTTCATTTTAATGTGCATAAATGCACATGCCAAAACTGGAATATAGTATTTCCTGTTGTACTTGGCTACTCTTTCTTAGAGTCCTAAAATAGAATGGGCAGGGATATGTTCAATATTATTATTTACTCATGCTAGAATTTTGTTGTCATTTTATTTACTGCTATTATGTGCTGTGCAAAACAGTGTGAATTTTGTTTATATTCCTAGATCCTTTTTGTCTTCCAGTATGTCTGTAGCATGAACAATGAATGCATTCACCTCCTTCCCCTTTTTCCCCCAGTCTCCATTAATTTCTTTATGATAATTTGTATAAGCTGCTTATTTTCCTGAGCAATTTAAATCATTCTGTTTTACTGCCTCCTCTCTTTCTTTGGTGTCACTGCTGTTTTAGTATCATCAGCAAGTGTTATCATTTATAGCATGATCCCTGGCACAACTTGGACTTGTGATGCACAGATTCAGTTGTGCTTGATCCACTTTCTATATGGGTATTTACCTTATTTTTCAATATTTTTTTCAACAATAGAGCTTGCTTCCTATGTATGCTCTCTGTAGCACATAAAACATCAGTAATTCCTGTGCTGAACAATATGAATGGATTCACACAGAGTAGTTTTCTGAATAGAACTGGATTACATTTTTCACCAAATTAAACTACTTTTTTTTAAAAATGGGGTTTGATATTAGCTTCTATGTGTTCAGAAACATTTACAAAAGCTGTGTTCCAGTGTCATTTCTATACACACATTCATGATAAAATCAATCTGTGTGTCTGTTTTAAGTTTCTAGGATCTGTGGGTTCGTGCTAAATCAAACTCTGAACTTCTATGTGCACACTTGTGCATAATCCATTTAACAAGAATAAATTTAAGACAAATGGCAAACAAATTATGCTGTGGAATTAATTTTGAAAGCAACATAGTGGTTAGGAAAAAAACCTAAAGTTTGTAAAGCTTATATAAATTAATATAAATACTTTCTTACTATACAAGCAAAGAAATCTTCAGTAGTATGACGTTTGCTGTTTCCAACAGACTTAGGAAATGCGAACTCAGTGTATAACTCTAGAAATAAAACAATTCTCAGCTCTTTAGTTGTTCAAGTTTTTGTGAAATAAGAGATGCTACAGTAAATATGCATCATTACTTTTTTTACAATAGAATGACTTTTTAAAAAAAGTCTTTCAAAGCTAATAGAAATTGGAAAATGAAATGCTGCAGTGCCTTTACATGTTATTAATTTAAGGTGAAGACATTCAAATTTACAAGAATAATAAATCACATGTTCTGCTCTAATCATTTCTTCATTTAATTTCTTTTCCTAAGGTTATTATATTATAAGATTATTTTTTTTATTTCAAAGTTCCTCTTCTAGAAATGTGGCAAGTCATACAACCAGTTCTATTTCAGCCATCCACTAATGTGTGTCAGATTTAATTTTTTTTTCTGTGGTAGTCAATTCTGGTTTTAATTTTGACAATAATAATAATTTAGTCTTTGTAACTGTAAAAACAGTATTGCAATAAATCACGTTGCTGTATATGTGATAACAGTCTCGGAGATTTCATTAACTGAGGACTGGAATGAAAAGTGGTGTAGTCTTGTCCACCTGAGTGAAGCAGAAGAGTGTGCAGAGTTTTAAAGAATCTGAGGACAAATCCAGAATCTCTTATGCCAATTTTTTTAGTGCTTTTAAAGAGATCGTTATAGTTGAGCTTGTCACTCTTCTTTTTGTATAAATGTCAAATTGTTTCATAGCAATGTTTCCTTTCAAGGTTTAAATTAAAAAAGGGGTTAAGGAGAAGAGTAAAGCAGTTCCTGATTTTTTTGCAGCATAATTGTTTTCCCAGTTAATTCCTGAAAACAAATAAAATAGTGCTGTATTTGAAAAAAGGCTTATTAATAATTTGGGTGTCAAAATAATAGAATTAATTACCCTTTTTCAAGAATCAGAATTTCTTTCTTCCTTGCCTACAAACATAAAGCTTTGCAATAGTGGTAGGACAATTCAGGAGTTGGCTGAATAGGTTTTGATGGAAGCATGGTCTTTGCTTTTGTCAGTAATTAAGGTTCATATTTCAAAGCAGAATTCAGCTCTTTGTTTCAGTGAAAGTGAAAGCATTTGAGAAATGGAAGGAAACTGAAAATTGTAGTAAATGCAGTTAAATGCGAGCCTTATACCTGACCTGGAGGTGCCATTTGTGGAGTATGAAACTAGTAGGACTTGTAGTTTCAGCTTTATCTTTTTAAGGAGAAAGATCCTTTGTTACCAAGTACATTTTCAAGATACTTATTTACCTATTATTAACAAGATCTCTGCCCAAAAAAGTATCTGCATTTTTTGTTAGCATTGCAATGTGAAACTATTGACTTTTTTGTTGATGGATCACAAAAATTTAAATTAGCAAAATCTTCTTTTTACTATTTGTTCGAACTCCAGTGATTATTTACTGAATGTCACTAAAAGCTTTCCCCAAACTCTTTGAAAACACTTTTAAAACTTTTCTTAGATTGATTTGAGTTCTGCTTTTTTCAATTGTCCATAAGAGAGAGAGAGGAGAAGCTTGTCAGTTCTACCTCTAGCACAGTGGGAAATTGAGTGGTAAAAGCTTGTGAAGTGCCCCAACCTTGAATCATCTGTCTGCTAATCTGCCCTCTTAAAATCCTTGAAGAGAGATTTCCCAAAGAGTAAGAACCCAGCATGAATGATCAGAGTCATTGAATAACACCCAGGAAGAGCTTAATTTCCTTTCTAGATGGCAGTGAATGTCAGGAAACTGGCCAGGACATTAGGTGCCTAAGTACTCTGGAAGCTTTGCTGTTCTTCCACAAAAACTTCCCTTAGCATTTCATAAACTGATAGAAAGGATTCTACTAATGCATAAATACACTTTTATTTTTGTTTTGAATCCTAGTCATGATGTTGAAGAACAACTTGGAAAAATGGGATAAAATATTCTGGCTATTTCCCTCACCCCAAACTTGTGTGCAAGGGTAGACTAAGACTGAATTTAGGGAGGTATGTAAATCCCTTAATTTTCACCATTTTTGTTTGTGGTCGGTAACTGAATTGGAAGTAGAAAAGTTGTTAGTCATTGACTACTTCTTGAAAAGTCAGGCTGTGTGTTTAGATACAAAGATTTAGGCCTAGGAAACTGCTTGAAGGAAACCATAAAAATACAATTTAGCTTAATTTGTCCTCCATGGAACCGTCGCCCATCTGTTAATAATACAATAATAATAGCAATAGTAACAACAACAGACCTACCACAGTCTTGTTGAGTAAGCAAAGATCTGTTTGAAAGTATGCAGCAAATCTAATACTACTACCTGTTTTCATTCATTCCTTTTATGATTTTCCTAAGTGTAGAAAGAGACTTAAAATAGGACATTATATAATATATATTTAGAATTTGCACTTTTTTCTATCAAAAAGTTTGAATTCAAATAATCTTTCTGCATGTGTTTTTGTGTGTATATGGATCTCTGGCCTGCTAGATCCTCTTTTCCCGCACTGACTTTTTATATCAAGGTAATACCACCACAATAACGGCCAGACATGAATGTCATTTTGCATAATTTAAAGGTTCTACACAGAAAATAGCAAATCTTCACTTTTTAAAGAAACATTTTCTTCCGGATTTTTTCCGTAGAATATATAACATCTCCTTCCTATCTTTAAGCCAATCAGTGCATGCAGTAAAATAAAAACTATAAAGCCTATTCACTCAGCAAAAAAGTGGCTAGATAACTGGTTGGTGATTTAACTTGTCATCACAGGGGAACTTCCTTTTAGTGTAGTCTAAATGCAAATAATTTACTCTGGGATCCACACATGGTATACATTTTTCTCTGCTTCTTGTCAGTCATGTGTCTTTGTCAGTTGGGTATAATAGAAGGAGGAGCATGTTATTAATAGTATCTTTTTTTCCCCCCTGTTGTATACAATACTAATGACTCCTGATTTTTGAAAGCTTAAGTGGTTTTTCAGTAACTTAAAGAAAAACAACAGAGAGTAACAATCTTTGCTTACAACTTTTTGTTGAAGAATTCAAACCCATGTGGCATAATTTGAAAGACTGTGTGCCAGGATGTGTTTTCTTTTTTTTTAATTGTATTTGTTCTTTCTTACTGACAGTGCCTTCTTGTGAACTTCTGAATATATTTTTTATTCTCATCAATATTGTCCTTCCAGATATGGTAAACTGTGATCTTTTTAATCTCTTTTTTTTTTTTCTGAGGGGACACAAATCAGCAGTCACTAAGAATTGCTTTTTTCCTTTTTTACACCCTGGTAATATAGCTCTGGGAATAGGGCATGAGCTTTTACTGCTGACTGTGCATGAGCACAGAATAAAACATTTTGTTTTGACATAGCTATTTGCTTCTTAACTTTAAAAGGGGCAAGAGGAAATTGCTGAATAAAGGCTTGGAGGTAAAGAAAGCACTGCTCCACTGAAGTGCGCAACAGAAAATTGACTATGGTCTTACTCATATGGCTGCTCAGTAGTGAAAAGGAGAAAATAAGGAAGATAAAGCTCTTCCTAAGTCTTACAGTATTATGTTGCCAAATATGAGTGCCTAAAATACTTACTTTTTACTTTTCAAAATAGATTTACTTCACCTTTTCCCTATAGTATACAATTCTGTTATTTGCAGCTGACTCAAAATTAATGGATTGGATGATGTGGACTAAGAAAAGAAAGAAAGGGGAAAAAAAAATCCATGTATGTTAGCCTCTGAAGGGTTTCAGTTAAGGTAGAGAACATTTAATGGGCAAAAAGAAAAGCGTGACTCACATGAATACTGAAGGTAAAAAAAAAAACACCCCATCAGAGTGTTCTGTCTTATATCAAAGTTGTTATAAAACAGTCATGAAATGAGAATGCATTAGTTATCTGGCTTGCTTCTCTTTGTTTTCAGATTGTAAACCAAAACATTTAAAGAGCTGCTGTTCTCTTTTTCTAGAAAGGGCTTACATGAGTATCATTATTAATATGAGTCCATGAATGCAGAATTATTTGCTTCATTTATTTGATTCATTGTGTTTTCAAGATTAATTTTTCGTAGATGGAGGTGCTCTCAAGTTTAGGGTAAAATTAAATATCACAAGGAAAAACTGGAATCTGGATTGTGATTCCCTAATTTCATCCATAGTTGTCATCATTAAAACCATTTTCAAATCTTTGATTATTATAAAATTTATTGCAGCTTTCCTTATAAAATTTGCAAACAGAAACAGAATGCATTCTTCATACTTTACTAATTCCCCATCTCCTGTTCCTTTGCCTTGATCGAGGGCACAGTGTGGGTACAAGCTTGGTTATGTCAGAGCTGTGTACCTGCTCTTTCCAAGAAGCTGATAAGGTAACACTGTGGAAAATTAAGTGGAGGATAACTTTTTCTTCTTTTTTTTTTTAACATGCTGTATGAATTTTCATCAGCTCGCAGTAAAGTGGAGTAAAAATGCAATTACAGCAAAGTAGCATGCTTCCCAAAGTATCCTCAAATTCATAAGGAACTGCTGGAGGCAGTAAAAATATGTACAGTCTGTGTTCTTATAGGAGATACTGTGTGATTCTACATTTTTGAGTGATTCAGGTGTATCAGTTTTTAGGAAACTAGTTTTCAGAGAATGAGAAGCACCAATAATTGGGAAATCACTTCATGGACAGAAGTGAGGCATGGGCTTTTTTTCAGCTTTAAGACAAGTAGGACAATAGTGTGAACTCCTGCTACCACAGAGTATTTATGGATCTTAGCACCTGCTATGAGAGAGAAAAAGTATAGTATAAACTACTTGTGGCACTTCTGTTTCTTTTGTAGTTGTGGGGGGAGGGTAAAGGGTTTCTTTTCATTAGGACCTTGGGCCACTCCCAAATTATATGGAAGATTTTTACTGATGCTGGATAGTATAATATTCTTTAGATGATACTCAAGAAAATAGATTCATTTAACTTAGTGTTTACTATATGGATGTTATCCATAGTATAGCTGTATCAAATTAGTTGGTACACACTTTTCTGATAGTGGAAATATTTCAGATATTTCTAGTTATATTCAGTGGAAACAAAAATAGAGTTGGTGTTTGGTCATATTTTAAAATATGCTTAATGAATAGTATACTAATAATTTAAAATGTTAGGTAACATGAAGGTAGGGGGAATTTAAAAAAATAATTCTTGGCAAAATTAAAATTTGCATCCTCTTTAGCAGCATCTCTAATGATATATAGCCAGTTTGGTGTTGCTACATGATCCTCATAACCTCTCCTGAGATTTAAAGAATATATTTCAGGAGTATTGCACTGCAAACCTTTACTACAGTAAAAAGCTCTTTGTTCCACCAGAACACAGATAATGCTTTTTAGCTCTGTTGGAAAATGAATAGCTCAGCAAGATTTGCTCTAAGAGGGTCAAGTCTTGTCTAAGAACGTACCTGTCGTTCTACCAATACATTTTTGCATGGTCTGAGAATTATTCCTATATGAGGCCTGATACCCTGAGATAGTCTATAAATAAAATAAGTTACAGCCAATACGTGTTGAAATCCAGATTTTTAAAAACATAAAATTTGGGAGATAAACAAATTTGTACAGAAATACTTAAGGACTGAATCACAGTAGCTTTGCATAAAAATTTATCCTAATACAAATTGAATCTTATATACATGATAACATAATGCAAATTTTAACACTTACTTTGGACTGTCTCTTTGCAAGAATATTCTGATAAAGTCCAGTTGATAAGACTGACTTTTCAGAATTTGGCTGTCTGTAAGTATCTTAGTTTGCATGACATCTATGCAGTAGTAAATTAGCCTTTCCTGTCCTTTTAGACTTTGCTGCTACAATACAAAATTGACTACACATGCAATTAATAATTAAGGACTGTTTACTTAGTTTTTAAGAGCTCTGTTTCAGGATTTAATGTGTAGTAAGAAGAGGTTCAATATAGTGTGCAGAGAGCTTGCATGACCTAATTAGCTAATTCAATCATTTGTTAAAATCAAAGGATTTGAAGAAGTCTTCATCTTTTTCCATCATTTCCCCAAAATCTGGGGGAAAAAAAAAAATCCCATAACTTTACATTTACTGGCAAGGTCTTTGAACACATCTTATATTATGCTCTAGCAATGCATTTAATTAAATCTTCCTGTCAGCAGTATTGAACAGACTTATTTATTGATAAGTGCAGGTACGATAAAGTTAGGGAAGTAATTACAGTGCAGACTCTATAATCTCTTACTACAAATATTCAATAATGTTAACATTTTAGCGTATCTACTATCTGTTTTTTCCTAGCTTAATTAAAAGTAACTCACTTAAGCAATGTTTGTCAGATTCAGTAATTAAAATTTCGTTAAGTAGTAATATACCCAGTAATGACCATGGTTTTTTTTTTTCTTTTCACATGTAGAAAAAATATTCTTGTGGTGTCATCTTTTCCTGCCTGATCCTCCTAATTAGACTGCTGTCATCTTGCGTGATGATCAAAATATACTTATTGTTGCCTTTTTTTCATTTAGTAGTGCAGAGGAAATGGATTCAAACTTGTTTTTTTGAAAAGAGTCCTCAACTGGTACTTTGCTTTTAATAATAAAACTCTCTGTATAGAATAATCAAAAAATAACCTTCTCTAGATAACTGTGTGAAATCCCAGTGATCACTATGACACCAGACAAATTTTTTTAGTTAAAAGATTTGTTTTAATAAAATCTATGAAATTAAAGCCTGAAGGGGAATATTACATTATCTGATCTTTTATGGTGCAAACTGTAAAGTTCCATGTAGTCACTTCTGGACTCAGTTGCCTACTTGTGTGATGAGAATGTATTTTCCAGAATTATAGTTACTGTTTTGTCTTCCTCTGGTTCTGAATTTTCAGAAATAAGACAAAAGCATTATTTCTTGAAATTGCTGGGCTTTGAGGAAAAGAAAAACAATGAACTGATGAATCAAGGGACAAGGAAAGTATACTCTTTCTCTTGATCTTTTAATGCCCCACTAGCAAGTTAAAAAAAGAATAAAATAAAAAATAAAGTCACAAAAAAAGGGATTAAGTTCTGTTTATTTTGATGAGGACACATCTGCAGCTTTTGGTGCAGTCATGTCTTGTATAAATAGTAGCAGAAAGTTAAAGTACATTACATGACTGCTTTCTGAATACATTAGTATCTAGTCAGTAATCTTTTGAACTAATAAACTGCTGGTTTTTCACACTTGAAAAACAAATGCATTGTGTTTTTAAATTGGAATATGTCTATACATACGTCAATGTGTGAGGATTTGAATGCTATTGTAGAGTTGTTCTGAGTCTACTTAGGCACTTCTTTCTCTTTGCTAAACCCCTTTTCCTGTAAGTGCAATTGGGAATTCATATTTATCACTTAAACCTAAAAACCTCTCCTATTTCTAATAGTTTTAAGAACGTATCGTAACCAATATGCTGTTCAACCTGCTACATTCCCAACTCCAAATCAACTCCTTTCATTGTGAAATCGAGTAACACTATGAAATTGTCAGCTTCTTAAAACCAAATTCTTTAGCAATATAAGTTAATTTTTTTCAACCATAGAAATCCATAAAAGAATCAAAATATGTTTTAAAATATAGGTAAGGTTGCAGTTTAGTCTAATTATTTTAACCTATAAAATATCCAAAGCATGTAGCTAGGACCAAGATGCTGCTTTATTGAGGAGAGGTGTACTTAGTTAACACTCTAAAACTGTGCCTTCCTTAGCATTTTCTCTTGGTCTGAATATGGCTTTAGGGAACAGTGTACGATGCTAACATACTCTGAAATACTAAAATCAATGGATTTAAACTGATTTGACCTAGTTGAGGAGCTGAAATTCATTGTTTTTAAATCCTCCAAATTCACTGGTCATTCACAAACTTTTACCATAGGCTGTCACAAAGGCTATCACAGAAGGGTTTCATTTTCTTTCTTTGCAATTACTTGAGACAGTTCCAGAAACACTATAATACACCCGTTTTGAATGTACTGTCAGAGTATGACTGTGTGTCAGGGTATGAATTCTGGAGGAAAATCATATACACATGTATACCACCAAAGTAAAAGGAGTTACAGAGAGTAAGTTACTTGCAGCATTCCCCAAAGATACTGAGTTTTTTGCAGCAGTCACCTTTGCATCAGTCTCATGCTCTTCAGCAAGACTAAATTATTATCTTTCACTCCAATAGAGAGCATTGTTTTAGTTATGTTTCATGTTTAATTCTGGGTTGTTCGTTTCTCCCAGACTCATACTAAATGTGTTTCGGGAGAACTGCTGAGAGTAGATTGAGTGTCCTTTAACTGGGCCTTTTCTACAGCGCGATTACGCTTTTGGCAGTGCTTGGGAGCTGTGGGATGTCCTCCATGCTCCACTTCTGAGGCTCTCAAGACTTTTTAAATCTGCCATATGGTGATATTTTGATTTGAGTTAAATTAGGTAATGTAACTGAGCCTGTTTAATTTATGTACTCTTTCATGAAACATGCATTACTTCACTGAAAAATATTGTAATGAATTATTTTTATTATAGCTTCTTGAAGTAACAAGCTATGAGTATAGCTGAGGTGGCCATGAAAGAGCAAAGTAAATAGTTTTTTGTGAAAGAGTACAGATTGAATTTTGTTCAGACCTAACTTCTACAAATCGTTGTTTTGACTGAGAACTGATGTTTGTTCTGTACTCAGTATGGGCTGCGATGGCGGTCTTGGTTAGGTAATAATTACTTTTTTATTGTAAAACAAAACATCCCAGATTACGATGGTGTTTTAAACAATCCAGAAAGCATAAGAGATGCTGCCTAATTATGTTATTTTTTTAAACAAAGGCAAAATTATGAACTTTATGTTCAGCAGAAGTGGTCTTACTCAAAAGTTGTACAAGATGGAAGTTTTTGCATCAAGAAATTATACTAAAGATGCTTTAATTCATGTTATGTATATAGTGACTAAAAGATTTCACTGCTAAGCTTATTGTACTCACAAAAGCGTTTCGGGGTTGCCTGGGCCAAATTAAGGTTTTATCTTTCAGAAACTTTTGTGTTCTTGTGGATGTTTTGCAGCATGTTTTGTGAAAATTTCTATCTTGAAGGTTGCCAATGCTATAAAGAGGAATAAAATCCGAGTGTTTCAAGACAGATCAGGAATTTAAGAGTCTAACTCAGTACTAAATGCATAAAGATTGATGTTATTTGTGGACATATTGTTATCAGTCTTTTTTTGGTTGATTTTTTTTTTCTTTGGCTTAGGCTCCTTGAAACTAAACTTGATTTGTTACTTTTCCTGTCTTGAAGATTATGTGGGTTAGGGCAACAAGAGATAGCTTTCTGTGAATTCAACTCAAAGATGGGAAGGATTAAAAATATTCACAATCAGTTTGAGGATGTTTTAAGTAATCTGTGCAAAGTTGTAGAGCTGAAGTAATCTATGCCTCCAACAGATTTTCCAGAGCCAAAGAGTTGTTTATCACATGTTATGCAAGGTTTCTTTTCTAAGCCAAGTATATTCTTTTTGGCCAAGGAAGGATGTTTTGTCAGATTTTTTCAAAACATAAAGCAAAGATTTCTATTTATGGTGGATCTCAGTTAATAAAATTGCACATTTGCAAAGATAGTATAATTAAAACAATCAAATGACCTGGTGGAAAATTTCTTGCTCTTGCGTAAATCCTAGTAATAAACTCAATGCGGAGTTCACATATCAACTTCTTGCCTCCCTTTCCTTTTCTTGTGTTAAATGAAGTGTCTATACTTGAAGTACTGCTGTTTAATTTAAACAGTGGTGTAATTTGGTTTTCTTCCATGCTGAAAGAGCCTTAATATGGAAGGATTTTCATAAGTATAAATGTGTTTTGTACCAGCATAATTCCTGTTCCTATCTGAAAATACCTATGCTTCCATAAAGCACCATTTAATAAAAAAATTAATCCCCCCCTAGGAAGTGTAACTACACTGGCAAAGACAAAGCAATGCTACATTTTAGTGTTCATTTAGTGTCTCTCATAGAGATGGACACACAACTATTTTTCTTTCCTCCTCCTTCTTGTCCTGATGGGATGAATTAAATGCTTTGCCAGAATACCATGCTGACTGATTTCCATGCTGAGTCTTTTCTTTGCTCTCTAATTCACACTGATAAATGGCAGTGCTAAAGCAGGCTGCACCTCCCTCACAGGAGGAGGCACTGAGATGGTAGCTATAGAGTCCCCCCGGGCAGGAGCCAGCAGTTTTGAGACTGGAGCTGGAGACCTAAATAGGAGAATAGGGAGCCTGTCATCTCAGAGAGAGTGAAAGACAAATGCTGCTTCTGAAACAAACAAACAAAAACCAAATAGACAGTCACTGACTAACAAAATTAAAGGAAGTAATCACGTCAAAACTTTGCTGGCTGAAGTAGATCAAATAGTACAGGGAACTCGCACCAAGAATCCTGTACATAGTACTGTCTGCTTTTCTATATATGACTTTTTTTTTTTCCCCTGACATGTAATGATTTGATCTTGATTCATGAAGGTGAAATTTCTTGCTGTAGGTTGACGTATTTAAAATTCTATCATTAAAATACACTTTTGAGCATTCTGGAGAAATAAAAAGAACAGCCATGCATATTAAATCCCTTGCGAGAATTCCAGGCTCAGTTTTTTGGTCAGTCTAGGTAGACAGCATATACATTTAGAGATTATTTTCAGAAACACAGGGAGCAGGAACAATCATCATTTTAAAAACCATGAATATGCTCTAACCTGAAGCCACAACTATTTAGAAAAAAAAACCCCACAAAACAAAACAACAAACATAGGGAGGTATTTTATCATAAACATTGGCTTCGCCCAGCAAAGATTTCTTCAAAATGTATTTATAACTTAATGTTTGTATTACAGTTGTACAAAAAGAACACTCAGGTCACTAAAGCAGATGTTTTAGAAATGTCATCTCTCTCCCATCAACAGTCATATTGAATATAATACTTTGGTAATTTAATACAAAAGCTTGTTTATGTAGATTCTATCCTGTGTAGATTTTTCTGCTTTTCAGTGTATTGTTCCTTAACAGCCCATTCCTGTTATCATCTATTGAGCTCTTTTGTGTCATAGAAGAACCCTGTGGGATTGGAGCCAGTTCAGGAGAAAAATGACCAATGGTGCTCTGACTGGGAAAAGCTTCTAGGTAAAAGAGTTTTATGCTATCCAGTTTACTAACTCTTTAGTTAAACATGTTAGGCATTTTCTTGACCTTTCACAACCTAATTTATTATATAATGATATAGCAGGATAAAAATTGGGATGATACTCTTAAAAGCAGAACACTTTAGGATAAATAGGTTTTTAAGAAAACCCTGAAACACATAGCTTTCTTCTAGAAGTGCTACTATGAGGGTGACAACTATAAGCGCATAGGTATTTGAGATTCAGGGGGCTTTTTTTTTTTTTAAAAGCATTTAGGTGTCTTGCACCTGAGAATTGGTAGGGTGCTTAAAGCAGCTGCTTTTAGATTGATAAGAGAGAATCCAGGAAGCTGAATATAACTCTCATGTGAGTGTGGTGAAGGCAATTCGTAATAAGTATAGTCATTACTAGAGACTGCCAGGAGGAAGTATGCCAAAAGGGTGGAATGTTGCAAAACTTTCTTCTGCTTTCATTGTTTATAGCCTCTTTTCTTGTAGTGGATATGCTGTATCACCCGTTGATGTTTTCTCTTATTCAATATTCCTATTAATATGTGTGTACATTTGTAATTATTAGTAGGCATTTAAGTACATAGACTGAATAATGCACTGCTGTAAACACTGTGGATACATATGCATATCTGCATTTACTAAAAGGGAAAATGAATAATTAAAAAGTTACAATTTGGAAAAAAGTATTTGATGAACTTCTGAAGCTGTATGTGTAACCAAAGAAATACTAAAGTAGGGAAAAGCATAAATTGAAATGTACTTAGTGAGTCATAGAAGTGAGTTGTGGTTCTAAGCCATTTTTTACCTCCAGATATTAAAAGTGAAAAGAATATTCTCTTCAGAAAATCCTCTTCTTAAAGTAAAGAAACAACTTCATTGTCAGTCACCTACCAAACCAGAAATTGTTAGGGGTAGGTTTCTGTTTCCTGATGTTCCTGGTGTCACCCTTTGCTCATTGCTAAATCACTGGTACAGCCACTGAGAATCAGCACTGATGGGTTAAATGTGCCAATTTCTCACACTCAATGTTGGAGTGGAATGAGGGAATCTGTAACTGGGAACCAGCCCAGGATATGGGGAGACTTGGAGCTGATTGCCTCTTCCTCCTAGGCTGCTTTTATGAATCATGGCATATCTGGCAATCTAAAGGCAGTTTTTCAAAGCTGTTTAGATACCTCAAACTAATTGTAACTAGTGGTGGTAAAATATGTTTTAGAAGAATGTGTTGTTGACATTAGGGATAATGGTCCTCCATAAACAATGAAGTTTGAGTATTTCGACTGGTGAACAAACAAGCGATCTCTGGGACCTTTCTTATTTAAATAAGTTTTAAGAACTTTTTTTTGGTTGATGTTACTGATGGAACAGTCTGTTAGGGCTCTACTCAAGTGCCTAAATTTGAGTGTGTAGCACTGTTTGAGATACCCTGAGGAATCTAGCCTGGCCTCCAGCTGCCCATGCAGAAAAGCAGACCCTCCCTTTGCTCCTGCATCACATCTGTAAGCTGCATACAGGTGGGAAATTTTGAGTGACTGAATGTGTGAGCCTCTGCCCGACCATTTGACATGGCGTACTGGAGAAAATTTTTTGGAAAAAGTTAATATAGATAACTCTGACATTTTCTGTGTTATATTAACACTTTAATTAGCTGCCAAGTAACAAATACAGCTGGTAGGAAAGTTACCATTGTTTTTATAGAAGGCGCATGCATATATGTGTATGTGTAACTCTTATATGTGATTTTATATATGTGTGTGTGTATAAACTTTCCAGAGTTCAGGTTTATGATTTGTATGTAACAGTTGTTTATAAAAATTGTTCTTCCTGGAATAGACCTCTTTTTTTTTTTCTTCAGGAAATATACATTGTAGATTGATTCATTATTTTGTTATATAGCCAAGACATTGTAATGGCCAATGGTCATACTGCCCTTGGGTGGAATCTACAAATGCCCTAGAGAATTCAGTGTTTCTTCTGCTTTATTCCTTTATCCCTGGTGTCACAGCTAAGGTTGGGGTTTTTTTGTTGATCTTGGGCTGCTACTGGAAAAGGAGGTTCTACCTCACCTGCTACCTCTGGTATCAGCACTGGCAATTACATGTCCATGCAGAGGGTCACATAGGATGACTAATCTGACAGGAGGGAAGAACCCAAAATATAAAATGAGGAACGGATGGTAATACATGGCCAAGGATTGGGATTAGGGAGAAGAAAGCTCACAGGTAGATAATATCGAACCATTTGTAAAACTTTATCTCAAAACATATGGAAATAAAAAAGTATCATCTTAGACCTGTCATAATTTAGTAAGATGGTATTTTTACATGTTACTTCATAGATTAGTATCACTGTACTTTTCTGTTATCTGAATACTAGCATCTTTGCTTAAATGATGGGAGATATAAGATTAGAGTAAGGCACATCTCAGAAATGCACTTCTACAGATCAGAATGGAGAATATATACTTTGTTGTAATGATTTCTGTTTCTTTGAGTAAAACAGAAATGGATCTAAATACAGATAGAATATTTGGAACTTGGAATGTATTTTCAGTAGGTTTGTCTAGTAGTTTTACAGTAGAAAAGCTAGTACTTGAAGGTGTAAGAATTCTGATATTTTCTGTTTAATAAAAAATCTTGATGCAACTAATAAAAAAGAAAAGATATTTGGCTTTTCATCTTTATATCAAGGATGGAGTTTCATTCTGTTCATCTAAGCAACCTCTGAGTTATAGCCTAGGACTAAGCCATTTTGTGGTTCTTGTTGTGCAATACTCTTAAATCAGAACAGATTTGCCAGTTAACTAATTTAGTAATAAGTTAAGTGTGTTTCTGTAACACAATTTTCAGTAAAAGTCTACAGTCTTGTCATTCACTCTAGTACTCAGTTTTAGCCTTTTCAACCTTAGATATACCCCCATCATCAAGACACATCTAGGTAATATTATTTTAATCTACTTTATGCATACTTTTTATTTACCTTAGCTAACTTCTGTTATATATAAAACAGAAGAAAGACAATCTTTTCAATTAAGAGCTATGGTCTCTGAGGTAAAGTATTGAGGAAAGTATTTCCGTATTACTTTTCTTTATGGATTTAAAGTTCAAATTCGGCACCTTGAATTTAAAACAGAAATATACAACGTACAGCTGTTCTTAAAAGCAATGTTGTAGGAAAGATAAAAGTTGTAAAGGTCTTTGAAAATATTAAGTGCTACAGTACTGTTCTGGAGGAGAGCAGAAAGAGGTGAAAAAATAGAGAATAATCCATTGCCCTCTTCCACTAGTCTCGTTTTGTCCAGTTTATTAATGCTTGAACTTAGATCCTTATAAATGGTTTAGAAGTATGTAAGTAAATTTATGCACAAGACTAGATCCATGTAACTTAGTGAAAAGAAAAATAATATTAGGTATATGAACTTCTGCAGTCTCCGGTCTCTTTCTTGCAAATTCCATTGCAAAAAGGAATCATCAGTTTTATACGTGTTAACTATGAATTTAAGATACAATTGTTACCCAAACCTTTGGTCTCTTTGTTTAAAAATTGGTAAGTAGGTGATGTAGTCACATATAATTGAGCATGAATATCAGAAATATCTTTCTCAGGAAACAGAATTATTTGGGGGAAAAAAAAAAGCTTAAAAAACCACCTGAATGTTTAATGACAATACAAAACTAATTGCCACTGGGCATCTTTTATGTTTTGAAAGAGGCAAGCAAAAGAAAAATTTCAAGCGTTAAAATATCGCAAAGCCTGCAGCACCCTGAATATGATGAATATTCATATAGTTTATGATTACAGATTAAGGTCCTGAAATAGAAAGTGTAGAATTAAAAAAACAAAAACCCAAACCAAAAAAAAACAACAAAAAAAAAGAAGAAAGGCAAATTAGGAATACTTTGCTTGGGGGGGTTGTTCTGAGGTTTTGGGTTTTCTCTTTTTTTGGCAGGAAATACTGATGTATAAATTTAAAACTTTGGAAATATTTTCAGAGCTGAAATAGAATATTAGTTCAAAAGTAAGAAATATGGCACAGGAAATTTTTAGTTGTCTACTTCAGATATGTGAATCTGAGTCTCCTATGTTTTATGTAAATGGTTGAGGGAGTACATAGTAGCCCTTTTATGGAATGATAAATTCAAAACAAAACCCACAAATCTGTCTCTTTTCTCCTACTAGCAATTTATAACAAAGTCTAAAATGTTGATATTTCTTACGTAACAGAATATTGGTTTTCTGGTCAATTCTACATCTAGGCTTTTTTTTTTAAATTCACATGTTTCTAAGTAAAGCTTGTGAGATCTAACTTTCTGCTGAACTGTGTATCTGTACGTCTGTGTATATATACACATTTGTGTTTAAACGTTACTCTACTAGAATATGCCAGTCAAAGCTTGAAAAGAATTCCTTGTGGATGTTTGGCAGTTTATAGGTTCTGTACTTCCATATTCATCATGTACATAGTCCCCGTCTTTGACTCTGAACCCAATCATCTTCTTTCCTCAGAATGGAAAATTGTACATCTCCAGGGTTCATGAAGGGATAAAAGGTAGATTACTTAGGAAGTTTGCTATATAAAACAGAGCAGAAGAATGGAACAGCAAATATATGGTTGTCTGAAACCCTACAGCAGTGTATTAAAATAGAAATACTAGAGAAAAAAAATAGCTTGGACATTTCTGTGTAAACTAGATACTTGCCATTAAAAGAAATAATCAGAAGACTAATGGGAGGGGATTAGTCAATTTTTTATTCATAAACCATATCTGTTTGGAAATCCCTATTCAGAGAATTTGTGACTTCCCAAGGTCAAAGAAGAAGTAGCCAGAGGACTCTGGCTGGATAGGATGCACATTATCCAAAGTAACTGCACCATAGTTCTTTCACTGTGAAAGAAATCTATAACAAATGGTTACAATTGCGGTTGTAATAGAAAATGAGCACAAAGGCATTTAAAAATAGAAGGCATAAGTAGAATTTGTTGTTTTTCATTCCAATTAAGAAAGATTAAAATCATTCCTCTATGGCAAAGAAGCCCTTCATAAATGATGTATTCATAGCCACCACTTATCTGGCAGAGATACTGCCATTATTAAAAGGAATATTAGTGAGTTGGATGAAACTCTGAATACATACGCAAACAAATGTGATTCTTTTCCCTTTTTTTAATTATACATGTTTTTAATGCCATTTGTGTCAGAGGCTTGTGTATTTCAGGCATGTTTTGTTGCATATGCTGCCATATTCTTGTATTAAATTATTTTCTGCTTCCATTGTGTGTGTTATGTTGCATGAGACATACCATAAGATTACCAGAGATATTTAGGGGAAGGACAACTTTTCAGTAAGATGGAAAAGAATGTTTGGAGTTCTAGTAAAAATGTGGCGACTTGAGTATTTTTGATACTTTAAGCTTCTAAGGAGGACCTTTTTTTTTTCTTTTCCTTCTTTTTCCCCCAATAATCTTTTTTTCAGTATCTATTGTATTGAAGTCTGCTATGATGCTTAATATTCCAGTAGACTACAGAGCAGACACATTTACAGTTACTCAATTCACCCTTGAGCATTTTATGAAGTTGGAGACTGTGAAAGCTTTATAACTACTATATTGTACTGTAGGATTTAAACACTAAGCATATTTTACCTTATGAACAAATGCTCTCTGCAATTCCTGATGCAATAAAAATGTTGGTTTTACTCTACTACTGCAGTAGTGAGGCTTGCTTTGCTAGTATGGTGATCTGAATTTTTTGTAGTTTGATATAATTACTACACAAAAATTTGTGGAAAAACAATTGATAGAGGAGCAGCTGATGTTTTGATTTTGCTTTTTAATGATGAGTATCTGTGATCTAAGCTAAAAGACGACTGTTTTGCAGATGGCCTTTATAGTGTTTTCTATATACACTTTCACACTACAGCCTATCTGTATGAACCTATGATTAGTATTTCCTTAAAACGGAAAGAAAGGTCAGGCTACCATTGTTTTGGAAAGATGAGTTTCGTTGTCTCAGCTGTAAGAAAATGCTGACTTTCTCATCTTTTGACTTAACTCATACTTGGTAGAAATCTACTGGGTGCTTAGTTGTCTTTCCTCTGTGATAGAATTTCCATCCAGCAATAGTGACTGCACGATAACAGCAGCATCCTTGCTAAGATGCATTCCAGCTAATAGTTGATCCCTCTGTCCTAGGACTGGGTTTCTCTGGTGTTTCACTTGGGGCGTGCAGACACTCCTCCTCCCACTGAAGGGCCGTTCTAAGCAATGGGATTCACCAACATCAGGGATCTTGATGACTTTGTGGTGTAGTAGCTGTGTGTCATGGATTTGTGTCTTTGTCTTGAAGCAGGTTAAGATACTTTAGTCCTGCTGAAGTTAATGTCTGGTTTGCAGGAGTGTCTTTAGACTGGTAAGAACTAGCATTGTAAGAGATGTATTTGACTACAGATGTTGGAAACTGGTATCGAAATCCATCTGGAATACAAACCTGATTTTGATATAAAAATTGTCAGACTTGGCTATTAGCTTTCATCCTACAAAAAATATTTTTCTTGTTGCACATTGGGTGTCCATGTTACTTCTGGGATGAAAAAAAGCCAGTCAGTGTCCTCAGAACAAAATTCCTTTCTCTTGGATGATAAATTTACTTCCTCAAAATTTGCAGTGAATGTGTCAGAGGCAAGGGTGCCCTGAGGATGCTCAAGGTCAAAAGGCTCACATTATGCAATCCTACCATATGGACAGATGTGAAAGTTTCCTCCTTCAAAGCCCATCTTTGTCCCTGCAATAGTCCCTTTTATTTCACTATTATCAGAATAATAATTTTCAGGAGCAAATTCTGACCTTTGCCTCTCCCTCCCTCAAAGGCAAATCTGAGCTGCCCAGGCCATTGCCGATTGGGGAAAGGAGGCTCTGCCAACCCTTTTCTCTCCAGACTGGGAGTTTGAAAGGAGAATGAACAAGGATGGAGTAAATGAAGTACAGCAACTGCTTTCCTCAATTAGTATGGCTATGAATTGTGGAGTTGACCCTACATCCACACTTTGACTTACCTCTGAAGGATGTGTATAGTTAAAATCGGGATCTAGCTTCATTTCTGGATGTGAAGCATGTAATGCTTCCCTTAGCTCAGTGCAATCATCTGAGGATCTGTCCGCTATTTCTTGTGCTGACAAATACGGGGGGGTTTTTTATGTCAGTTCTTTTCAGTAAAGGTGTAAGGAAGTCAAGGTATTTGATAAATATGTATTTTTCACAGAGAAGCCTCTGTAAAACCCAGTTAACTTTCTTAGAAGGAAAACTGAAAAAGTCACAATCGGCTTGTAACCACCATGTTTCATGGGAGCTTGAGGAAATAATGAAAAATGTAATGCAAGCATGAATCACCCCAGAGAATACCAATCTACAATCAGTAATTTTACTGTCAAAACCTAGAGGTTTCACCAAGAGGTACTGTGCAGACACTAAAATTAGAAAAAAATATTATGCACTTTGAAATGGCATTTCAGACCCGTAGATTACTGATAGCTGTATTATACAATATTTACTTGCAGTTTACCTCAGGGTAATAGAACTGCTGACTCGATATGGCGGTAGTGATTCATTCTTACTCAGACATCCTTAATGTTGACCAAATATTATTTTAGTGTATGAATTCTTTTATAAATCCACCAACTAAAATAATTTATAATGATTGAAATTCTAAGTTTGTGTAAATTATCACTGCTGTACATACAGATAAGCTGCAGTACCAGTGGATACTGATGTGAATAATGCAAGGAATAAAATTATGAAGTCTTGAAAGTCGTCTTCAGAGTCAGGAACAGTTTGAGTCTCTTTTCTGTGGTGATTCACTACTCATGCTGCTCAATACTATTAATTTTTCTGGATTTACAACCTAAAAAAAAAAAATTAAAAAATAAAATACATGTTCAACTTCTGTCATTTTTACACTTGTTTTAGTTGTTGCCTTTTGATTTAACTGGACTTAATTTGGAATATAATAAATACTTTAATACATCAGTGATACACATTGAAAATATTATGACATTTATTCTCTTGGTGTTTGGTATGACATATTAATATTGCAACCTCTGTGTGACTTCACCCACTTTATGCCTAAAAGCAAACTGGGTTTTTAAAGAAAAGGTCCATCCCTCAAAACCATTGCACTATCCCCCTGTGTTATCTCTGCATTGGTTTAGGTCAGCAGGAACGAATATAAATGAAACAACAGTCAGTCATGTGTTGACTACCAAGTGATTAAGATCACCTTAAGTGATGGTTGATATTTATGTGTATTTTGGATTTTAGCAAAGCCAGCAATTATTGAAACAAAAATTATAAGAAAACTTCCTATATTACAAAAGTCTTGTAACTGAATAAGTTATTTGATTTGGATCAACTTATTAATCAGTAATGAAACTAAATGAAGATTCAGTGATATTACGAAGAGACTTGTTTAAAATGATGGTCGAAAGGCTCTAAATTTTGTAATCGGTGTTCTGTGAAAAAAGTAACCTAAGTTTGCCTGTGGTTTTTTCATCAGCTAGTATGCAAATAGTTTTAAAACTTTTTTCTCCTTTTTTTAATGTATAATTTTTGAGACAGACAACATGTTCTTAATCTTAGGACTGTGGCAATTAGAATTGATTTATTTAAAAGAATATTTAAACTGCCTTCCTTAATCTCTTGATAGCTCTTACTGATCTAGATAACTTCCAGCAAATATTACAGACTTTGATCCTACAAATTTTCACATTTTTCACTGGTTTCATTTACCAATGACTCTAAGGACAGTGAAAAGCTACATATATGCAGGATTATAGCCCAAGTGATTTCTTTTTTTCCTACTACCCATTCCTGAATTAGGGGAAAGCAGGAGTAAAAGGGAGCATTAAAAAAAAAAATCAGTTTTCTTCTGAAGTGAGTAATGAGAGAGATCTTAGGACTGGCTGATTTGTGAACCAGATTGTTTCCTCTCTTTTGCTAACTTGTAATTTGCATAAAATATTTAAATTGTAGACATACTATTCAAATAGAGAAGAATTTCAAAACTGTTGGAAATAAGACCAAGACAGGAATTACTGTACGCTGAGTGTTTCCGTGTGGTTTTCCTATTGCTATGGAAACTAGGTAATGATTTATTTGTCTCACTTTGATTCCAAGAGGAAAGGAAATGCCATGTGGTTTCAGAGAAAGAAAGAGGTGAAATAAAGAGCTAATGATTATCAGAGAAATTCTAATATTCAGCTGCGTGATGTGAGAATGCAGTCTTTGCTAACTTTGGTGGCATCTGTGAATTACAAATTCTTTTTGATTTGTCCATTGCGGAAGGGCTTTCTAGATTAAAACTTCCAAGGAAAAACAGGAAAAGGAAGGATGCTGATGTTATACAAACTCTGAGAATGTTGTTTTTATTTTTTTTGCAGTGGAATAATATCTGTGCACATAAAGACTCCATGACTCTCTTGAGCATGGCAGAGGGAATAATTTAAAACTACTAGGTTTACTCTTGAACCTTTTTCCATTCCTTTAGGTCACAGGTCTCTAGAATATTCCCAAACCCTTCATTATTAGGCTTGGGCTATCTTTTTCAGAAAACTGGGTCAAGAGGACACCTGTTTAACTTCAACTGTGCTATCTTTCCTTAAAGGGAATAAACTTTAACTGTTGATGACTTTCTTGCATGCATTGCTAAGTTCCAACTAGGAATCTGAATAGTGCACATGCATTTTCTTACTGTTCAGCTTCACTAGTACTCTACCTAGTAAATATGGCTTGCAAGCTCTACCAAGAAATTGCAGAGACGCCACCCTTTAGTGTAAGAATACAAAACCTAGTTTCTGACACTGTATCTTCGGAATTAACTTGAGCATGTGTTTCTAACCTCTGTCAGTGACAACTAATGAAGTATCCCGCTGACAAATCTATGCTTTGGAAAGATAGTAGTAGTCTCTAGCATTTTATAGCTATGATTTTCTCTAGGGCATTTGAGTAGGCATTGGCCCAAGAGGTTAATAACCTAAAAATAGTGTACAAAAATAATTCTCACTTCAATTAAGCCCTTCTACTGATTACTTGAAGTCATTATAAAGTTGTTTAATCTTCCATTGAATAGATGAGTAAAACTTCTTTTGAATATAATGTACATTATATAAGCTACAACTTGGGTGTGAAGATTTTTGTTACATTTCTAACAAAAGTCTTTTCTTGTGGTGAAAGAGTAGCAAAAGCAATTTCCGTTCAGAGTATGCTAAAGTAATGGCCATAAGTTGCCTTTTATTTCCTCAGAGCAGCTGCGGTTTTACTTTCAATTTTACAATTATCTTCACATCATTCTTGGTTACTCATTTTACCTTTGCTGTCATCATGTTGGGAACGAAGAATCCAAGGTCATGGTCACAATGTTGAAAGAGAAGAAAATATAGGCTTTTCTGCATAAAAATTTTGAAAGCATTGTCAAATTTATGACTTGAGTCACAGCTTTGAAGATAGGAAAAAAACACCCGGATGTCTTCAAGCCAAAATCTTAAGTAATCATACCCTTACATGCTTATCCTTTCATTTCAGAAAGGTTGCATAAAATGACTGAAATGAAAATCTAAACTGTTGCTGACATATGGTTTTCTTTATAAAGATTCAATAAAATGATTAATGTTTTTGGTTCCCCCCCTGCCCCCCCCACGCCCTTCCTAATTAGGACAGATAGGATTTGTTCAAAGTTGGTGGAGTCATCTTCACTGGAGGTGTTCAAAAACCATGTACACGTGGCACTTCAGGACGTGGTGTAGTGGGCATGGTGGTGTTGGGTTGACAGTTGGACTTGATGATCTTAGAGGTCTTTTCCTAACTTAATGATTCTATTCGTGAAGAGGAAATGAGAACAGTGGTAAGGTTAACTTACTTACTTGACTTTTGCATGAAACTATGTAGAGAATGGTAAACAAACAAGACAGTCATGGTACTACCCTGAAGTTCTTAAGTAGATTGGAAGATCTTAAACAGCAATGGAGGAGGAAGTTCAGTATAAACTAGGCAGCACATCTACACGTCTGAAGATAGTATTTTGGGATCATTATGCCCGAAATGATACCTGACCAGTACAGTTTTGTATCAGATGTGTCATCATACAGACACTAGTACCTCCTGTACCTGTCAATGACAGTGCTGAACATGGAACTTTTTTATCTAGGGTAATTTATAGTCTCAGTTTAAAGTGTTCAGAGACTCTTTCTATAACCTGGTTAATTTTCCCTTTTTTTTTCTGCCGTTATCAGTGTTTACACTCTCCAGCAGTGTATGAATATATTATGGGAGACTGAATTCTGCTGTTTTCAGTTTCTTGATTAATACTTTTTTTCTTCAGATAACTTTTCAATGTGTTCAGTGTTGGTCCAGTCTCTGCATTCTCTGTATTAATCTTGATCAGTTGCTACTTACCCAGTTACTGTTAACCACCAGGAGTTCCCCTGGAGGGAATCAGTTCAGTTCCTTCTATCCAAGTGAAAATGTGCGTGCCACTAGACCCTATAGCTTTAATGGTTGTAATTTTTATTTGCTATCCAATGTAAGTGTGACTGCTACTTATCATTAGAAGAGTTCTTTTGGTTAGATTTTATCAAATTGAATGCACTGCATGATGATTACAGTATTTCCTGATATTTACATGTCTTGAATTTAAGTCAAATGTTGAAATCAGTCCACTATAAATATTTGTTTCAGTATTCTCTGAGGAAAATGAAAAAATGTTCATGGACTTTGAGTTACCTATGAAACTTAATTCCATGATAAAATTCCATTTTTTACAGTACTGATGAAGATCTTAATTTTGGAAATAATTCAGTTGAGGTTTTTGGTAAATCAAATTTGATACTAAAATAAATCTTGAACTTGAAAGCTTATTTCATCTAAGTGCTCTTTGCACATTTCTGAAAATCATGTACTTTACTAAGGTTCCTAAATAGGGGCTAATAACTAACTTTCAGATGCTTGTTTCTGGAGGGGATGGGAATGAACACAAAGTTTAGTGAACTCTCATATATTTTTATGTCTTTTTAGGTCATTACATTCTTTCTAGTTTCAAGTGCTGTTTATATAGTTTCTTTCCTAAAATAAAATAGTTAAGGGTAAGCTACCTCTCTGCTACATCATTTACTTCATAGAGTTAAGGTGTATGGTATTGCATGAAACTGTACAGTTTCTGCTCGTTCAACATCAGCAGCAGACATCACAGGGTGATTGTCTCCTTATTATGCTTGATCAATGCAGTAATGTTAACTTTACCCTGTATCTTGAAATGTGCAGCATAGATTCTCTAAGGTAACTTATTGAAAGAGGAAAATATATAGTTCCCCAGACCTTAACTCTTCTATTCTAAGACAAAAGCAGGTGAATTGGCTTTTAAGATAATCACAGCTGTTTGAAAGTTATAGTTGAACTGTAATAGCTGTCATTTTTATCTCCCATCTTTGTTGCTAAATAAATTAATTATAAGTCTTTATTTCTACAAAGGAATATGTTGGAAGTTTTGCCTCTAAATAAGGTGCAAATTGAGATAATTCACAGGTTCCAGTGAATTCTTATCTGTATTGTTATTTACCGCTTTTAAGATTTTTGAGGGGAATTTATGCGAACCCTGAGAAAAGAGTTCAGTTTGCCAAATTTATTCTGAAACTGATCTTCTATGGTACTGAACATATACTTAGAATCATAGAATGGTTTGGGTTGGAAGGGACCTTAAAGATCATCTAGTTCCAATCCACCTGCCATGGGCAGGGACACCTTCCACTAGACCAGGTTGCTCAAAGCCCCATCCAACCTGGCCTTGAACACTGCCAGGGATGGGGCATCCACAACTTCTCTGGGCAACCTGCTCCAGTGCCTCACCACCCACACAGTAAAGAACTTCTTCCTTACATATAATCTAAATCTACCCTCTTTCAATTTAAAACCATGTGGGACAGTGTCAGATGTTTTGCACAAGTCCAGGTACATGATGTTAGTTGCTCTTCCCTTATCCACCAATGCTGTAACCCTGTTGTAGAAGGCTACAAAATTTGTCAGGCACAATTTGCCCTCAGCAAAGCCCTGTTAGCTGTCACCAGTCACCTCCTTATTTTCCATGTGCCTTAGCACAGTTTCCGGGAGGATCTGCTCTGTGATCTTGCCGGGCACAGTGGTGAGACTGACTGGCCTGTAGTTCCCCAGGTCTTCCTTTTTTCCCTTTTCAAAAATGGGCGTTAGGTTTCCCCTTTTCCAGTCAGTGGGAACTTCCCTGGACTGCTATAACTTCTCAAATATGATGGATAGTGGCTTAGCTGCTTCATCTGCCAGTTCCCTTGGCATCCACAGATGCATTTCATCAGCTTCCATGGACTTGTGCACCTTCAGGTTCCTTAGATAGTCTCGAAGCTGATCTTCTTGTACAGTGGGCAGTTCTTCAGTTCCTGCTTTTGCCTTCTGTGACTTGGGCAGTGTGGCTGGAGCACTTGCTGGTGAAGACTGAGGCAAAAAAGTCATTGACTACCTCAGTCCTCTCCATGTCATGGGTAACCAGGTCTCCCATTTTTTTCCGGAGAGGGCCCACGTTTTCCCTAGTCTTCCTTTTATCACCAACATACCTATAGAAGCTATTCTTGTTGCTCTTGACACCCCTGGGCAGGTTTAATTCTCTCAGGGCTTTAGCTTTCCTAACCTGTTCCCTGGCTGCTCAGACAACTTCTCTGTATTCCTCCCAGGCTACCTGTCCTTGCTTCCACCCTCTGTAGGCTTCCTCTTTGTGTTTGAGTTTGTCCAGGAGCTCCTTGTTCATCCATGCAGGCCGCCTGGCATTTTTGCCTGACTTCCTCTTTGTTGGGATGCATCACTCCTGAGCTTGGAGGAGGTGATGCTTGACTATTAACCAGCCTTCTTGGGCCCCTCTTCCCTGCAGGGCTTTATCCCATGGTACTCTACCAAGCAGATCTCTGAAGAGGCCAAAGTCTGCTCTCCCAATGTCCAGGGTAGCGAGCTTGCTGTGTGCCTTCCTCACTGCCCTAAGGATCTTGAACTCCACCATTTCATGGTCACTGCAGCCAAGGCTGCCCTTGAGCTGCACGTTCCCAACCAGCTCCCCCTTGTTGGTGAGAACAAGGTCTAGTATAGCAGCTCTCCTCGTTTGCTCCTCTATCACATGGAGAAGGAAGTTATCATCAACGCATTCCAGGAACCTCCTGGATTGCTTATGCCCTGCTGTGTTGTCCCTTCAACAGATATTGGGGTGACTGAAGTCCCCCATGAGGACCTGGGCTTGTGAATGTGAGGCTGCTCCTATCTGTCTATAGAGGGCTTCATCTGGTCGGTCTTCCTGGTCGGGTGGCCTGTAGCAGACCCCCACTATAACATCACCTGTCCCTGCCCTCCCTTTAATCCTGACCCGTAGGCTCTCGATCGGCTCCTCATCCATCCCCAGGCAGAGCTCCAGGCACTCCAGCTGGTCACTGACATAGAGGGTGACACCCCCTCCTCGTCTCCCCTGCCTGGCCTTCCTAAAGAGCCTGTATCCTTCCATTCCAACACTCCAGTCATAGCAGCCATCCCACCATGTCTCCGTGATGCCAATAAGATCATAGCCCTGCAGGCGTGCGCATGTCTCTAATTCCTCTTGTTTATTCCCCATGGTATGTGTTTTTGCATAGAGACATTTAAGCTGGGCCCCCGATGAAGCTGCCTTACTGGCTGGAGTGGCTGGAATTCCTTTGTGCTGCTCTTCAGGTGCTCTCCTGCTGACCTGGGATCCCTCTCCAGGCTCTGGGCATCTATTGCTGGCACTGGCATCAAACTGGTAGGAGTGGGATGGCTTGAGGTTCCTCTCCCCTGGCAACTTTAGTTCTGTGAAGGGATTGAACGGTTATAGAGTAGGCTGAAAAGGTTTGAGTTGGGAAAGGTAAAAGTAATGAAGAAACAGTTTGAGAATTGAAAAACAAACAATCAAACAAACTGCTGTATGTGTAAAGGTCGTTATAACAATGCACTCTTTTTCTGAGTAAAAGTTGCCAATTTTCTAGAGGCTAAACTCAAGTCTGTTGAAAATCAATGTAGTACACTTCAGTGGATGCTTGGTCAGGCCCTTCGAAGTCAAATGTTGCATCCTTAGGTAAATATGAGGAGCAATTTTCCTAGTGAAAAGATCTCAACTAAAATAAATTCTCTGTCTTTATTCCTCTTCATAAATATCTGTGAAAGAAATAACGTTTTTTACTGATTTCAGTTATTGAAAATATCACCATCTGACTCATGCTAGAAAGAGGTATTAAAGATCAATAAGGAGGAAAAAAAAAAAAAAGTAATAGCAGGCACTGATGGGTGTGCCAGCAGTCCAAATAGCCAGCCTTTGTGTCTCCTCTTTTCCTTTGCAAGTTGTTTTCTGCATCCTGCTTTGATGTCAGTATACACTGAAATTGATACTGATATTGACATTGACTTGTACAAAACTAATATGTTTAACATGACTATTTAATGTTAATTCAAGGTTCAGGATTACCTACTAAATGAAGTCCTGGGGAGTGTATTCATTAAACAACTAAGGATTTCTTTTCCTGCAGATTTGCTTTGTTTTTTAGAAAAAAACAAATAGTTAAATTAAGCTATTTTCTCTTTGTTTTCATCAGCTGGATATTAGCAGTTGGCAGTCACTGTGCCAAAAAGCCTTTAGGAATATGGATCCATAAAATAATAGAGGCTTATTGGAAGATTTCTAGTACTTAAAGAGTCTCCAAGATTTTGTAATACTTCTGAGGGCTGTGTTTAGGGATGACTGTCAAAATGTTTACTAGTGTCTTTACCACCACTGATGAAAATAGTGTTTAACAAAAGAACCTAATATTGCCTGGAATTTCACCACCAGGTGGTATCTATTTACGTATTTAAAGATAACCCTGGTATGTGGAGCTCCTTACTTTGTTGTGTTGATGAGTAAATGCAACTTTTTTGTACTCCTTTATTAAGATATAATGCAATTTTGCAGCCTGAAGTTGGCAAGTATGTTTGCTTGTGCCAAAATAATTTTTAAGAGGAGATGTGTGTTGTGCTTTATATTATTTTACCATCTCAGGCAGATTGTGCAGAAAGGTATGGAGGTGTGTGAGAAGATTGGAGGAAGAGAAATAGCAATACTTCTGTTTACTAAAGGGAACTGTGTTGGCATCGCAAGTGAATAAATATATTCTTGTGTTAGTCTTCTGCTTAAACTCCAAAATGCAGTTTGTTTCATTTTATCTCTGACAGAGCTTTCATTTAATGTCAAGAACAGCTTTAAGTGTGGCTTGAGCTGTTGTTTATCACAGGTAAATAGCTGAGGAGACATGCAAATGATATATGTTGTACTGAGTTTTTATACACTGGACATGAAACAAATGCACAACATGCTGAGATCAAATGTGTATGTGGCCGAAGAAAGACAATAAAGCAAACTATTCAGTTTTTCAGTAACATATACCACTATTTAGGTTGCTTATGTATGTGACCCTGTGTTTAAGGCAATTTTTACTCATTTTTTAGTAGGAAAGATGCAAGGACATTGTACAGATATTGGAAAGATAATGAGATAATAGTGCTTGGGGTGTTATCTCAGTCCTCGTTACATGCTGCATTTTTGGGGTATCTTATATTTTCTTCTTCATTCATCCATGACTCACTTTTCAAACAATCCTACTGTGGCAGTAACATACATATATTTTTTTCCTCACTCTCTTGGCACAAAGAGGGTGTGGGAGTTAGCCATGAATATTTACTTCCTAATAGGCTTGACTGTATCAGCGAAATGCATGGTATAATGCTCAAAAGACTTTTTTTGTCCTCCTTTCAGGTTGTCTGAAAAATATTTAAAAGAATTGTTGATTATATTAAATATTATAATCGTAGATTATATATTTCAGAGAAAAGTTGAACGTCAGATGTGGCTGAGTTATTGATGCCTCAGAACTGACAACTGTTTACTTCATGTATAAAATGAGTAGAGCCCAATTCCCAGTGAACAGGCATCCTAAAAACAGCCTCTAAAAGGAGCCAGGAATCTTGTATCAAATGCACTGATGCACACATTCCTCCCAGATATGGATGATATGAATGAACCCTAAGGCATATCAGCAAGGCAGAGAAGCAAATTTTTTTTTCTTTCCCCTTTTTGAGAGTGATTTTGTGAGCTGAGAGTTTGGTCAGGAAAGTTGTTTTGCAGACATCTTGGAAAGTCCTGAAATGAAAATAAAAATATAAAGAAGGTATTCAAATTGCAGAGGGGTCATCTCTAGAAATATATATTTGAAATTGCGTGCATTTGAAGCTATACCTAAATCAGGATGTGTCATGACTGGCTTGATCAGCTAGTGGAAACAGATGTTTCTGAGCGGTGATACTGATCTCCCCTAATTTTGGTTTAAGCAAGTCATTCCAGCTTCCTGTTTGAAGTCTGGAGAGAGAAAATTCTATCCAGAGGTGGGGACTTCCCTTCTCCTAGGATGAAGCAGATAATTCCTTAGTGCCTGTCTCTTCCCTTATGCTGCTTGCAGGCCAAGTTTGGTACAGATGAACACTTTGAAAATACAGACTTGGCTAGGAAAAAAGGAGTGCTAATCAAAGTGGAAAGAGACAGATCCTGTTAACACATCCTAGTAGGATATCATTCCTCGTAAGACTTGCATGCATATTATTATGCCCATATAACAGACTGCAAAGAAGATTCAGCCTGAGGCTTATCAGTCTTTGCTTGGATGCCAGGTTGAAGAATATAACTGGTGGTGATAGTGGTTCCTGCAAACTGTTTTTCCGCTCATGTTTCTTTCATGATCTTCCAGTCCAGACCACAGTGTTTGCTAATTCATTATGTATCAACTAAAATATCAATATCCAAGAAGGCATTAGGCTTGCAAAGGTTTGATCAAGAGCTTATCAGTGTTTGGCTTCTGTTGCAGCACATTGCAGAACATTGCTGCATCACAGACATGGAAATTTTTATTATGTAAACCACTTGTATGAAAAACTTTATGCAGTTTTATGATATTTTTTTGTGAGAGGTTTGAAGCCCATTTGAAGAAACTGCTCCATAGATCAATCTATTACTGTTCCTGCACAGAAGGTCAGTGTGGTAGATTTCCCAGTACAAAGGGGTCATAGTGACTTGCTGTTCCTTGCTGTTGGATAACAGTATCTGGCCATCTCATGACTGTTGTGGACAAACAGATCCGATGCAAGAAAAATCTGTCTACCTCATGAGTTTGATTTCTTTCTATGGCCTTCTCCATACAATTTTGATACGATAGGACTCCTATGAAAAAAACTACTTTTGGCTTTAGACTAGGATGACGTCAACATTCCATACTTATATATGAGGAAAGTCTTTTATTCAGCAGTGTGTCAGGTTGGTTGTTTCCATTTTGAGATGGAATAGGACTTTTTTAAGAAAAGTTACAGACATACTCAGTGTAAAAGGCTACGTAAGTATTGTCATCTAAGGATGAAGCAAATCACAAAGCAGAGCCTCTACCAACTGCAGTATTCATGGAGGTTATTGCTTTCCCAGACTTTTCTCTCGACCAATTTTCTACTTTCCTTCTGTAAATTTCCAGCTTTCACATTGATTATCCCTTGACTTTGCAGCCTCTGATTTTGTCACATTTTCCTTATTATCCTCAGCTTGGCATCAAGCCTCATTGCAACTCCTTCCTTACAAAGTAGTGATCTTCTTGTGTCATGGGTAAAGTTTAAAGGCATAAACTGATACTGTTTTTCTTGGGGAAAAAAAAAAATTAAGGCTTACTTTTGTTTAGCTAAAAAATAAAAATGAAGGATGATATAGGGAGGATTTCTGTTTTCAGAAGAATAGATGCTTCCACTTAATTTCTCACAGCCCTTTTCTGGAAAGGCTTCTTATACCAGCATGAACACCTGTTAACTGTTACCAAATCTTCCAGTTCCTTAAAGCGCTTATCCTACTAATATTGATGGGATCATGAATCGCCAAACTTTGAGGGGGAAGAGCCCCATCCTTTCCCTTCAGTATGGATGCCAATAACACAGTGAAAGGGGCTAATTACCAGAAGTACATCTTTGCTAGAATTCAACTGCAAAAGGCAATTTTGTCAATAGACAAATCCTAGATCTTCTGGATCTGGCAGTTTAATACAAGATGTTTGAAAATAAGCTTTCCTGATCCACTGTATCCTTTCAGGAGGGGTCCTTCTCATTCCAGTAGTTTTCAGTGGCTCATGGGTTTACAAAAGCTCTGTAGTGTCCTCTGGATCCCTAGGAAAATTTTATAATCTTCATTACTTCTGAGACCTCTGGGACTGTTGGCCTTCACAGGACACTTCTTGCCTGCGCTGCCTCTACCGATCCCATGTTTATGGTCTTTCTTATTCTGTGCTGTGCATTTGCACTCAAATTATTTCTGAGCACACTCAGTTACTCTCAAGAAGAAAACTATGCCCTTTTCCCCCAGAAGTGTCCCATTTGAGCCACAGGGCAGCAGTCAGGATAAAGCAGCTTGCCTTTCTGGTGTCCAGCCTCACCCTTAAAAAGAAAAACAAGTGCATACACAATGAATGCTGAACAAACAAATAAAGCAGATCTATGTTCCAGCTCAGTGAGATGTCAGTGAGATAAACTTCCACTGCAGTGGTGGTTCACCAGTACCAAATGTGTGGGCAGTTCATCCATAACGTGGAGGTTTTGCATTTTGTGTTCTAGAGTTTGATCTGTGTAACTCTTAGTTTTTAAAAAATCAAAAACATCAAGCCTTGCTGTGGGTTTGGTTTTATTTAATTTGATGAACTGAAGAAATCTTACTGTGGCTTCTCTATCCTCTTCCTTTCCTTCACTGTTGATCAAAGACGCAAGATGACTTTTATATATATTTTATTCTTGCTATTTTATGCAAAAATGCTGTGAAGATTTCTCAGCCGCTGCAGTTCTGAAGCTGAAAAGGGCCTCCTAGCACTTCAGCCTAAATACTACCTAGGAAAGAAAGGGCGATTCCTTGAGTGTTGTTCTTTTCCTATCTTAATCAATATGTGCAAATGGCTTATAAAATACATTGCATTGTAGAATCAGAGGGCAAAATTGGGCCTTTGACCTTTGACTCATTTCATATTCAGCTTTAGACCTTAAAGTTACTAACTTTTGTATGAATCTTACATTTTTTTGATCTACCGCTACTATCTATGATTGTGTAGATTTTTTTTTCCCAAAGAATTCTTCAATATTAACAGTAAGAAAGAAAAGGGAATGACAGGCCTCTAATGGGTTAGTTGGTGAAAGATGTTTGCATGAAAAAAGGCTATCACCCTCACAGAATTTTTTTTAATGTATCAGTGTTGTCTTGACGTGTTCTCTAAAATACCACTAAGTGCAATTAGTTCCTGGTGCAATATGCATACATACCATACAAATGGACAAAGTCTATTTTATATTTAAGGGAAAGAGAACATATAATTTTCTCTAAAAGCTGTTTTCTGTCTGTGTAATTTTGTAAATAACTGAATGAAACACATTCTAAAAAACAAAGAGAGAATTTTGTTGTATAATCAGTTATGTAGAGCTAGGACAAGTACGAGAAAGCCAACAAATGTGCCTACTATCTTGAGCAATCTATACTTTTCATTGTTGTGTGAGAGTGCATCATGCATAGTAAGGGACACAAATAACACTCCCTGTGTCTGTTCTTTGGGAAAGTTAGTAAATCAACAAGGCATAAGAAATCTGAAGGATTTTATTTGAACTAGTAGAGATAAAAGTATGTAAGAATGATATTAGAAAAAGAGATGGGGGGGAAAGGAACACTTTCTGTTTCATTTGGTTCTGGACAAGCAGAGGAATGTAAGCAAACTCTTTTCTACTGCCAAGAATATTCAGAGTCTTACTAATAGTCTAAGTGTTTAGTGAATTCATCTTGGTGGCAATACTTATTAACTAAAGCCCAGTGCAGCATGAGCTGAAATAGCAGAATGGGTAATTCATTGTAAATATGACTCGTTTTATGTCCATTTTTCATTGCTTCTTGACTGATGTTTAGTATTAATACTCTAAAGTAATTGGCTCTCTTCCTGTCTTCTGGCTGTGGGGTTGGGAGGTTTTTTTTTTTGTGAGTGGGGGGGTGTGTGTGTGCTATTTTTAAAGTGTGCACTTTGAGCTTTGTGGGAAACTCCTCATTGTCATAGCAAAAAATCCACAAAGGATCTGATTTCAAAATATAGCAGTCAAGTTTCAAATTCAGAATATTAGACATAGAACCTGACTTTTCAATATTTTCTCAGAGATGATAGTTTGTATGGTGAAAAGTGGAGACAAAAGAATGTGTGTTTAATGTGGAACGTGTCTCATGACAACAGATGAAATAATTGAAGACAGAACAGGAAAATGTAGAAGATTAACAATAAAATAGTAGGGTGGGTTAACCTTGGCAGCATGCCAGGTGCCCACCAAGCCACTCTATGATTCCCCCTCCTCAACTGGACAGGGGGAGAAAATATGACAAAAAGCTCATGTGAGAGATAAGGACAGGGAGATCACTCAGCAATTATCATCTTGGGCAAAACAGACTTGACTTGGGAAAATTAATTTATTGCTAATTAATAAGGGAGTAGGATAATAAGAAATAAGAACAAATCTAAAAAACACCTTCCCCCCACCCTTCCCTTCTTCTCAGGCTCAACTTTACTCCCGATTTCTCTCCCTCCTCCTCCCAAGCAGTGCAGGGGGATGGGGAACGGGGGTTGTGGTCAGTTTATCACATGTCTCTGCTGCTCCTTCCTCCTCATACTCTTCCCCTGCACCACCATGGGGTCCCACCCATGGGATACACTCCTCCATGAACTGCCCCAACTTGGATCCTTCCTATGGGCTGCTGTTCTTCATGAACCGCTCCAGCGTGGGTCCCTTCCACAGGGCCTGCTCTGGTGTGTGCTCTCTATGGGGTCACCACTTCATTCGGGGCACATCCCCCTCCTCTGGCGTGGGGTCCTCCGGGGTCTGCAGGTGGAGATCTGCTCCCCTGTGGACCTCCCTGGGCTGCAGGGGGACAGCCTGCCTCACTGTGGTCTTCCCCATGGGCTGCAGGGGAATCTCTGCTCCGGTGCCTGGAGCACCTCCCTCCTCCCCCTCCTTCTTCTCTGACCCTGGGGTCTGCAGAGTTTTTTCTCTCAAATAATCTCACCCCACCTGCAGCTGCTGCTTCTCTGCAGTTTTTTCCCCTTCTTAAATGTTCTCCCAGAGGTGCTACCAATGTCACTGATGGGCTCAGTCTTGGCTGGCAGTGGGTTTGTCTTGGAGCCAGCTGGAACTGGCTCTGTTGGACATGGGGGAAGCTTCTGACATCTTTTCACAGAATGTAGAGAAGCCCACCGCTACCAAAACCTTGCCAGGTACACCCAATACATACACACTGAAAGAATAACCTTCAGAGACATCCCTCACCCAGCCTAGGATACATGTTGCCCCTTTTCCATCCTGCTGTGTGAATAAAGCTGTCACCAAAACAAACTATGCTTTCTATATGGTGAAGCAGAGTCTTTCTAGAGGTCAAATTTTCTATTTCCTGCATTTTTTCTCTCTCTGAAGAATGGGAAAAGGTCAGAGAAGGAGAAGGAGCTCCTGAGGTCAAACTGCTGTGTTAAGTATAAAAATGATTAGGATATTTGGGTTTTAGGGCTTCCTTTAGCATAAGGATCAAAGAAAACACAGTTTATGAAATTAGTAATGCTTAAAATGTACTACTGTTATGTCATTGCAGCCTAGTCTAAAAACCTTATTCTTAATGCAGCAAAAAGTTCCCCATCATTTAAACACGTAACTGAATTTTTTTCTATTTATTAAACCAAGGTCTTATACTCTCCACTTTTCATATACATAATGTCTTCTCCTTTGTAAAGAAATTTCAGAGCACATGCTTTACAGAAACTTACTCAAGAAGTACCATTTCCTAGGTGGTAACAGAGGATGTCTTTATGAGATGAATGGGTTCAAGTGGATTCTTTTACTTCACTTTGCAGAATGGGAAAATAGGCTTGCAGGGCACACTTAAGATAGTAACTCATTTACAAAGTATTTTTGGGATAAGGAAAGTGTAGGAAACAAAAGAAACTGGTGAAAAATACTTTCCTTTGAATCTGGCTATTTAAAAGAAAACTTTTTACTAAAATGTTAAACTCCTATAATGGTACCCGTCTTTTACTATGTTATGGTTCAGCTGAAAAAGTGTAGAAGTATCCATCCAAAATATTTCTATTTTGTTTTGCCTGTTAATTTTCATTGCTTTTTTCTCACAAAGGAATCTGGTGTATTTTCAAAGCATTAAAACAAAGTTTACAACTAGATTATCTTAATTCCTTTATGTGTTACATTATAAATCAACCTTTAAAAAAGGTAGAATGCATCTTCAGTTGGTATAAATTCACTGTGCTTATTGGCTGCAATAAATGTTGACAATTTATATTACTAAGGGTTGGGACAGGAAGCTTTCTTTGAGCTGTAAATATAAGAAATAGACCATAATAATGTAAGATACAGACTGTAAATCCAATCAACACTTCCCTTTACTTGTTCAGAAAGAAATACAATCATGTGTTTAAGAGTACATGGTATAACTTACACTTGAAGAACTTAACATCCAATGTGTTTTCATAGAAGGCTCAATGATTACAGTTTATTCACTGAAGTAATCGTGAACATATAATTATTTCTTCCATTACTAATAATTACCAACCTGTTTTACTTAGACATAAAAACCAAGACAAAAATTATATTAAGGCAGGCTGAGAAGGAGGAAAAAATTATCATCTTTAGTTGCAAACTCTAAAATAAAATATACGGAGCCAATGGGCCAAAAAATTGCTTTTGCTAAACAGTGACATAACCTTTGTTTCTTATTTCTACTTTCTGTAGAACTCCAGCCAAATGGAAATCTGCATCTTTAGCCTTTTTTTCTGGCATTCACTGTCTTGCCTGTATCTCATTATGTTTTGCAACATAATGTGTCTGTGTAGAGTGCTGGTTTTGTGTCAATGATTTTCTCGTATGAATATTGATACCATTACCTATGCATAGAATTGCTGCTGTGAAGATGGCAATTCTAAAGGTATCTATATTGCTGAGGGAGCAAGTCCTACCAAAAACCTTGGGTTTTGAACAGAATTATTATCGGCTTGCAACTAATGCCGTTACAGGGAAATGTAAAATAGTGCTATAAAAATCACTGATTGGAGTGTAGATTCTTTAGGACAATGACTCTTTTTTTGGACTAGAAAACTAGAAGAAAGTTACGATTCACAGTCTGTAGTTTAACAGGTCAGAATATTACTAACTTCTCTCACCTAGGACCCATATGACAATAATTCACATACTACTAGAGATACATCATCACTTTTTTTCTGCCTGCACAGTGTTTGCTTTCAGACTTGATGTTATAGAGCGGGTGCCTAGGTGCTCCCAGAAATAATAGGTAAAATAATTGAACACCCCAAAAGAAAATATAAGAGACTAAGTCCTTGCATATTCATGCACACTTTCCCTTCTCTTTATTTTAAGATTAAAGGTTGAGGAAGAAAGAAGTGTCTTTTACTAGACTAAAATTTTTAGCTTCTGACTGTCTCTGCTTTTGTACAAAGTTGACTTCCAAATCCTTGTTGTGAGAGAACTGGCAAATCCTCTGGATGTATTTACTGGATCATGCCACAGGGTTGGTTACCTTAATGTAAATAGTAGCAGAACAGAGTTCCCCTCTGACCCCCCCCCCCCGCCCCCTCCATCTAGTCCCATGACAGTGGGCCATTGAACAGTATTATTTGTTTTTCATGCAGGCATACAAAGTAAAAAATATTTCAGCATCTTCCCTAAAGCTTTCTTTTCAGAAACACCTGAACTGAAAACAAAGTTAAATGCATTAGTTAGATTTTTGGATAACTTAGATCTAAGCAGTAACTGCTTGGAGTTTGTCTATGCAATGACAGTGAAGAATTTGCACTGAAGTATTTATCCTGAAAAATAGGACAAATCATAGACAAGCTTTCCTTCCTCTGAAATGTATTAAAACCTATTAAGTACTAAACTGATTCTATAAATGCGATAGCAGTATAGCTCTTTGGAGTAAATTAAAAACAATTACTGGAACATTTTCAAAAGGCTCACGGCAACTTTTCAGCGTCATTGCTAACTTGATAATCCATGAGTATTTATCAGTATAACTCATGCTAAACACCATGGGACAAATCAATTGTGAGCTAATAGGAGGACTAGTTATTGAGATATTATCAGATTGCTCATAATCACATATTTTGCCCTCTGGATTTGTACTGCAGTTCGCATCCTTGAAGTCCATTCACGTTTTAACGTAATTAAGCCTTTGCTGTATCTGTTTGGTAGGTCATATTTGATTACACCAACCATCCAGGTTTTAAAATAACATAATCAGGCACAGTCTGATAAATCTAGAACATATTCAGATCTGTTTCTGACATTCATTCTTCTTGTTCTTCAAAGTAAATTTCCTTAAGGCAACCTAGGAATTATTCCCATGACCCAAATTTCTCTTGTTTATTCTTGCTCATCTGTGCATAAGAGTCAAAATCCTACAGCTTCCCTGGTTCTTTGAGTAGTACCAACCGGCCTGGTTTAGGTTATGCCTTTCTCTTTTTCCAGATTTCTTCCACAAAGTTAAGGAGGAAATCCTAAATGGAACCACAGCTTTCTCCTTCCAACACACTCCTAACTTTTTTTTTTTCCATCCCTGAGGTGCTGAAAAGGCAAAAACCACCTGATCAGAGATAGAGCACTTTCAGCTATGCTAAAAATATAGGGGGGAAAAAAACAGTAAAAAAAATATTTCCAGGCATCTCACCTTGCACAGATACCTTTACTTTAAGACATTTCTTCATCACAAACCACTCAGACAGCATTTCTGTGGTTTATTGTTTCACTAGAAATAGATAATTGTTTATCGGATGTTAACTTCCATTGCAGGAAAAGCAGAATGCCAAGAGATGTGCTCAGATTCCAATTTTTTATCTTTTCCTTCATTTTTTTCCAGATCGCTACAAGGTCTGTCAATTATGAAGCCAAATCATGCACTCTCTCTGACAAATGCATCAAGGCTTGACACCTCTTCTGGTCAGGTTTCATTTGTGTGTGCTGAAATTTCTTCACTTATTCAGACAAACTGAAAGCATCGCTATTGATTAGCGATTTTTAAGGAGAAGGCTTTCGTACTGCAACAGTGTGTTTGTGAATTTAAGTGAGCTTTGTGTCACCTGTAACAAAATCCTTGAAAGATACTCTGGCTTATAAAAATTGAACGTGTCATGGAAATTATTTTTTATCGGATGGGAAACAAAATACAAGGAGAAAGAAAAATAAAACCCACGTAGGTTTATTGTTAATGATCCTGTATTCAAATAATTATTTGTCATTATATCTTTTATTATTTCTCCCTTCATAAGTTGTCTCATGTGTCTCTCTTTCCTCAATCAGTACTTCATTCCTGAAGAAAACCGGGCAAACGTCTTTTTATCCAATGCCTCCATTTTACTTCATCAGAATTACCTTCAAAAAAAGAGTGTGAAATCTAAATTTGTTTTTTTGGCTTAATTTTCCTTGGGGGAGAATTATGTATGGAATTTGGTAGATTCCTTCTTTGCAGAAATGACAAGAGACAGCGATCCAAATGAACAGTTGATAACAATATATTCTGGCTTCTTTGTTCCTTGTCTGTCATGATTCAATACATTCAACAGAAGTTATGCTATTTAGAGGTCCTCTGTAAATCTGATATGTATGTACATACCAAATACATCCCCTTCTCATAAAAATACGTTTCAAGCTGACAGCACCTATCTTCATTAAAGGTAATACAATTTGTATTCTGTGTTTACCTTTCTAACAACATACAGAGTCCTAATAGCTCTGAAATAGGAATACCCTTCATTTGTTTATATTTTTTTATTGTTTAATGTCTTGCCTATTAGTACGATTAACGTGGTCGTTTCCATATTTTGCACTAACCTAGTAGTATTTTAATTTGCTAATATTTTTCATTATAAAGAAATTACCTGGTTTTTTTGGCGTCTGTCCTGTCCAAATCCTTTAATTTGCACATCTTAGCAGCTTGGCTTTAGATCATGTGTACTGTGAAGGAGAAACTTTCCCTATGTACTACTATGTGCTCGTAAAAAAAAAAACAAAAAAAAAAAAAAACAAAAAACAAAAAAAACCAAAAAAACCCATAAACAAACCTAAAGCCCCTAAGTTTTGGTCTGATTCATCTCTAAAGAAAGGTAATCAACTGTGACTCAAAATCCCGAGCTCTTGCAATAAGCATACAGTATCTTTAAACATGTGTTCCTGTTGGATTGAAAATACTCTGCTGTGATCTGGGACATGGGGTATGTTAGTATTCAGAACATTTTTTATCATTTGTCATGCTTTGGCAGGGAACAGAGTGCCAGGTGTGGGAAGCCTGATGTTTTTGCCATTAACAGAAACCCTAAATCATCAATATTTCTAAGACAGCCAAAATTATTTAGCCTGACCGTTCAATTCTATATTTCATCCTTTCAGTAGCTAATGGATTGTTTACGAAACTTCTGAATGGCAACGCACAATAGCTAAGAAACTAAAATAATGGAAATTTAATGTTCAAGTTATGCAACTCAGATTTTAGACATTTATGAAGTTCATTGGTTATTAACAACTTCAGGTACACGGGCTGCATTAAATCTAAATTCTGTAATTATACATGATGCTCCTAAGTACTGGAAGAACCAAACAGACCATCCTGAGACACAGTCAAGTTGCTTAGAAAAATCTTCAGTTAACCCCGCATATTTCCATGAATACCTGTAATTCAACAAAGAAAAAAAATAATTCCTCAGAGATGAAGATATCTAGTCAATCAAAAACATCCACAGCGGCTTGTAGTAAAAGAAGAGTTTCTGGAGGCTGTTGGATAAGGCTCTGCTTCCAGCCTGTTGTAGTGGCTTTTCTATTCAGTGCAGGTGTCCTCAGCTTTGGAAACCTCCCATGAGAGCAGATCCACAGCCTCACCATTGTAAAAATTTACTTCTACACTGTTTTGAATGTGAGGATTTTTTTATTGTTGGATCTATTCCTTCCTCTACCCCCAATATCTAATCTCAGTAATTGTTCGGGTCACTGAAGTACGTTATGGTTTGTTCTGCTGTACTGCTTGTTGCATGGACTTGCAGAACTGATTGGTCCTTTTGTAGAATTATTGCCACTTCTTGTCAGTCTTAATCATGCATAAGATTTGTGTATTTTTGTGTCCTAATGATTACTGTGGTAAAGAGATAACTCATCCTTCTAAATGTTGTCACTTGGGTTGTACTCTGACTCTTCAGAGAAACTAGTTAACCTGAGCAATCTGGCATGAAATTCTGGTTTGTTCTTTTTTTAAAAACCTTTAATCAGTGAATCTCTGAAACAGCTGGTAGAGGGCAGTTTTTTCCTCATTTGTTTTACAACCTGTTTTCTACTTCACTGACTGTGTGATGGTGAAAGATTTAGTTAAAACAAGCGTGACATTGACATTTAAATCATTCTGAAGAGCTGGTAATTATGTATTAAAAAAACTCAACCAAAACCTTTTATTCCTCTAGCATTTAATCATTCTTTTTTTTTTTTTTAAAAAAGTGACAAAGTTTGAAAAAATATGTTGAAGTACTGGGAGAAATTTCAAGACTGAGAATTCTCCAAAAAAGCATCTTAGAGATCTGTCATCACTTTTCTATGGTATTTAAAACAGGAGTTCTAATGAGGCTTATTCCTTCATTTTCATTAACTTTTTTTCTTAAACAAATTGCATTTCTGCTTGTCTGCTTGTTTTGTTGTGCTTAAAAAAAAAAAGTGTTCGTGTGGCAAAACAGTGCTTTCTTCAGTAAAGTGGATATGATGACTGTGAGAAGGGATCTTTGGAGTTCATTACAGCCTCAGAGGAAAGGGCAGATGTTGCATTGCATTTTAGTATTTCAAAACTGACAGGCTGATAATTCTATATGTATATTTCGCAGACTTACAGATTTGTTAGGCAGAAGCTGAACAGTCGGGGATGGATTTTTAAGTGCTGCAGGTTGTTTATTTCTTACAAGAAATTATTCCAGAATTTAATCAGTTAAAACCTTCCTGATGGTAAATTTTGAGATGACCTACACAGCCTCTGTGGTATCTTTTTTAACTAATAATCAGGCAATGATTTGCTTACATTACACATCTACATCATAAATCTTTATTGAACTGTCTGGTGGCACCTAATTTTAATAGTATAATCATGCTAGCTTGGAACAAAGTTTTTTTGAAAATAGATATGACAGCCACATTACTACAAAACAAATTTCTTCCGACTGCTGTTATTACACTGAATGCGAAATGAATTTATGAAAATGAATGCTTAAAAGCATCATTCTTTCTAATACGCCCTGACATTTATTAATACAAATATCCATGATGTAGTAGTAAAAATCATGAAGACTGAAAGTTCCAACATGGCTGAAGGTTGAAGCTGGAAAACCAGATTAGCTATCAAGCAGACATTTTTATAGTATGATTGTTTAACCTTTGGAAGAGTGATGGTGGTTGATTCTCTTTTTTAACAAAGATGGCTGCGTGCCTGTCTGGCAGGCAAGGTCAACCCACCACAAGGAATTTTTTCCTCCTAAAAACATTTTCCAGTTCAAATAGGAGTTACTTCAAAAGTGTCCTGTAGCTAGTTTTATGTATATGTGTGGCCATATATGTGGCACATGTGTTGCTGTATTTATGAATTGTTGATAAACACAGCACAGCAGCACACTGACAGTTTTAGGTTGTTCTTAAAGGTGAAGATGGTACTCCACAGTATTACAAAACTACATTTACACATTTCTTCCAGTATAATTTAACCCCTAATTTTTTTTTTGGTAATATGTTAGTTTTTGAAAAGGTAGAATGAATACAGCATTGCATTGTCTACTCTGCCCAAGATGCGTAGAAGAGTTTCAATAGATATGACAAAGTAGTTTCTGTATTTCTGAATTTTCAATGGGAATGTTTCTAACTGTCAAAGAACATTTTTTCTTTCCCGATTCAGTCTGTTAATCTTTTGAAAAAGTATACTTATATTTATGATGCATAATAAATACTACAATGATGAACTCAGTATTTTTTCAAAGCTCTGTGATTATCTTACAAACCTCTGTAAATTTAAGTTGTGATTAGAAATATCAAGCTTAAAATAAATCTGCCTTTTTCTATATATTCTATTGGATTTTTTGGCTGGGTTCACTTAATCTCTCCTTCCTTTTTTAATGTTCAACCCTAGATTCCCCCATATTTCCAAATGCAAGTGACTAAATGCATTGTTAGACTTGGACTAGGGGCTCATCCTCTTCCCTGCCACCCCCTTCTCTCTCTCCATCTCAGCCAGACTGGAGGGCTGTCATCTTTTTTCTTCCTTTCCTTTTCAGGTCATTTGACTTCAGGAACTCAGGGTCTGAGATTCAAATAAAACCCTAATGATTGAAGTTTGTGATACTTTCCATTTTTGCTTTGCTGTAGTGTTGCAAAGAACAGTGGAAAGAAGTTTCAGTGCCAAATATAGGACATGCAATCAATTTGTGTAAAACAAATAGATATTTTGGGAAAAAAGTATGAGTAACTGTGGCTGAAATCTAGCCGCAAATTTGGGTAACATCTGCAAGCCTGAAATACAGCCTTCCTTCTCCCACTTTTATTTATGACTATTTGCTTGGTAAGTGTGCCAATGGATATGTAATCACAAAGCATGTACGTTTTCTCTGAATAAGAGGATTTAAGTGTCTGAGGAATAGGAGCTTATATATATTGTATATAAACAGCCATTTGTCTATTAAGCCAAAAGAATTTTATAAAGTGCTAATCCCAAAGGTGTCTTTCATGCCTGCAAGCAACTGTTAGTGGCTTTTATTTAATGGTTGTAAATGGAAGTCCATCCATCCAGTGCTCCTGATTATTTCTTTGTCTTTGGGCAAGGACAAAAAAAAAGTTTGCACTCCCATCCTTCTTGTCTGATGGGAAAAGCAAATGAATAAAAAACCTGAAGTTTCTATTCAAACTTTTCCCTAGGTTATAATTGACATACACTTAAAATGTACCTTTAAAATTTTTGTATGGGTGTAAAAACTGTTTCTGTTGAACATATTTTTCACATTAAATCCTAAAGTAATTCCGAACAGTAAAAAAGTTCCTTCATTACAAGACCGTAATGATATACCAGCAATGTATGTTAATTGGGAGTCTTTCTATCTCAGTCACCTTTTAGCACATGAACTTGATGGTTTTTTTTTTTTCTATGAGCTCTATAGTTCTGTGCATTGTTTATACATACTAGGCTTTCCCAGTTTTCTTTTAGTCTTCTGACATTTGGAGTTTACTAATTGGGTTAACATTTCTAAAGATGCAGTGGCACTTCCTCAGATATCTAAGCAAATATAGGCATATGTCACTGTGTGTTCCCATGTAAAATTTAAAATTCAGAAGGAGAAAAACAATAAGTAATGTCTTTGGTTGCGCAGCACTCTATATAATGTCAGTTTATTTTTCATTGTGAAATGGCAATATGGCTTGTGAAGCACAGCTTGAGCATACGAGAGAAGTGTGACCATCTTTGTCTACTGTGCCAACAGTCTGCTGCATCTCCTGGGAAAAACCACCAGACTGGTGGTATCTGTTACTATTTGTAGGATTAACACTCCATGTAAATTCCAGCTGTTGCTCATGTGACTGGTCTTCCTGGTAGCCAAATGAGTGCTTCCTGTGCCCAGCTAGGGTAACTGTGTGTCAACTTGGTGTTTAAAAGTCCAATTTGAATTATTCAGAGAGATATTCTCCCTGTGCATCAGAAGTCTCTTGCCTATGTATTTATAAGAGTAGAATAGTATGAATAGCTTATACATCATGGTTTGTAGGTAGATCATATGTTGCTTATCGTGATTTCATTCTTAATGTTAAAAGTGGGTTTTTTTCTGCTTTTCATTTGCTCATCCAGGCCAGTTTCTGGCTTTTACGTCTTGCTGTACGCACCTAGGCAGGAAGAAGGATGCTAGTGAATACACATTCCGTTCTTGTTATTTTGCATCCCTCTGAAGGACTGATCTCATCTGGATGGCAGAGTCATGGTATCATCAGCACCTCTGAGCTTTTCTGAGCGCCAGAGGCAGTCCGAGTGACTCATAGCTGAGACAGTAGAGCTTTTGAGAGCTGCCTCTGGGGCAGAGCCACATGGAGTCTCACAATCCCTGTGCTATCAAAAGCAACAATAAAGCTTCACAATGCCTGTGTGGGAAAATACCACACTCTTAGGCGGGTTGCATTCTCATACCGGTAAGAGCTATGAATGGTGCAAAAGTTCAAACTCACACCCTTGGATTTATTCCCTTTGTCACTGAAATCATAACAACAGGTTGCAAATCTCTGATTTCATTCCCAAACCTGGCTGTTTCAATGATTCCTTCTAGATCTCCCTGTCTTTATCGCAGTTGCCTCCAGCAATAGAGGCACACCTGCCAACATGAGTCAGAAAAAGTTAGCGGTCGAATGCTAATAAGAAGCACTCTATTAATCACCACCTTGGTGACAAGCTTGTGTGTGATGTATGTGTGTGGGCTGGTAGCAGATTAGTACCTTGTATAAGTATATACATAACACACAAGCCTGGGATTTCATGAATATCTATAAAATTTCTGTTATGGTAAGGAGTCTCTTCAATACAGCTTATTATACTAGACACAGATGTCCTAAACAAAAAACAAGCTAACGGACAAAAAAAGCTCTGTTCATCCTCATATTCTTTCAGTGTCAGGAGATTCTGTGTTTGTACAAACTCTTTTTTGTTTGTATTTGAAAGCCTTTTTGCAGAACTATTCTTAGTCCTCTAAACAGATAATTAAAAATTTCTTGTGATGTTTAGGCTTGTTCGTTAATTCTGCGAAGTCTTTGGGTTAGGGAATACTTTTTCCTTATCCTCCTCCGCCACTTTATAATGGGGGTCTATATTCACTTGAATAATGCAAAAAATAAATGTGAAAGTTTAGAAGCCTCTCTTCCACATGTTTAGTTTTCCTGAGTGACCTGATATGTCTTTAGGTGCTGCAGTTCTGTTTCTCTTTATTCTGCCTTTTCTTCCTTCCTCACCAATAGACCTTTTGGGTTTCTCTCTTCTCTAATGACAGTCATTTTTTATTTCTCTGGCTAGCATTCTTTCCTGAAATTAAACTCTTACTCATTTTGTAGATGGGATAATACCAAAAAGAAAATTCCAGAGACATAGGGCTGGGCTCAATAGCTGCTGAAATTGAGTGTAGAACTCCAACCCTAGTACATCACCACCAGGACAAACAAATTACCTTAATGTGGAAAACGAAAGATGAAAATTCCAAACCTGGAATAGCACAGTGCGGTATTCTGCTGTATGACAAAGTACTCCAGAATGAAGAGAAAGGTCATCATTGCTCATGCAAACTTCTCTGTGACAGGATTGTGTTTTTCTGATGGTCTTGAATATTATTTTAATTTTCTACTTATGATTCGGTTTACTTCAGTTTCTTTCAATTCCTCTATTTACCATGTGATGTATTTCTTCTTTTTCTAAATGAAATGCCAGGGTTCTCCTTATGATGTAGCTGAGGAAAACAATAAGGCAGATTCAGCTGCCATGGTGAGGGATTTCCAAGAGGTTTTGAAAAGGACAGTCTAGCTTTTGCTTGTCATAGCATTGAAATCTTGAAAATTGGAAATGCAACAGATGAGTAATTCTGATAGTCTTTGCCACTTAGATGTGCTTGGTGTAAGCCTAATCTATCACTGTCCCAGTATAGCTTTATCATAGCCAAACAAAAGCATATTTAATTTTTTTCCCTACTCATATTTTATCATCTTTTTCAATTTTATCACATTGAGTGTCAAAAATACAACCAGAAAATTCACTTGGTTTTAAGATACTTTGTTTTGTGTAGTTTTGGACCATTCTTCTACCTGTGTCCAAGCATCTACAGCTGCTGCTAAGCACCCTAGAATAATAGAAACGGGAAAAATTAGTAGTTTTTTTCCTTCAGTTATTAAATGTTATGGTAAATATATTCTGACTTAGAGGAAATAATGTAGGAGAAAATAGTGTGATATTCAAACAGATATGAAAGGTTTTTTAGGAACAAATAAAAACCTTAAGTTGTTAATGGATTACATGATTTTGCTTTGATTTTGCTGCTCCTCATGGGATAAGAAATAGGAAAAATACTTCCTTAGTGTTATTGTAGTGCTGTCATAGTCAAGTGTAACAACTTCATTGTGCTAGCCTCTACGTATATAAAGAGAAAAAAATTACCCTATTTCTGTGTATGTGCAAATGTGCTAAGAGAAATTATCTGCAGGGAAATAAATTCTATTTCAGGTTGATACTGGAAGAAAAATATATGTAGAGGGCTACATTATGAAGATAATGGGAATGTACAGTAGTCTCTCGATGTAGGGGTCTGTTCTCTGAAATCAGCTAAGCCTATACAGAACAACTGATGATTTGACTCATGATACAAGAATCAGAGCTCTAGGGATCCATCACTGCTGTTGATATTTCACCCAACGTGATTTATATTCAGGTAGTTATGGGCTCAGATACACTGGCAAAAGAATATCTATTGTAAACTATATTCTAGGGAGCATGCCTGTCAAACACTAATTATCTCTTACACTGTGCTAATTCATAGGGATAGAATGTTTCATTATAGCTGCCTTTGCTATTTTGTGCCAGGTTAGATGATACGTCTGGCACTGTGGTTTATTCATTAATAATGTTAGGAAGAAACAAATAACTTAAGACCATGTTTAGAATGAATTCTATATTCCTCCAAGTTATTTGTGTATAATTTTCTCCCCTCTTAAGTTGTCTGTTTCTACCAGCCAGTAAAACATGCAAACAAAATGTATTTCTCTTTAGTGAAGAATAAACTTAAGTTGCTGCTTGTCATTTTGGTGCTATCATTTTGCTTCATGCACACTCAACAGAAGCCTTTCCAGAAATGTTAGTGATGATGATCTATGGCAATCTTGTGCAATGACAGCAATGCTTCAGAAACATATTTGGTGAGATGCCTGTGCAGAACATGCTTCATCACAACTTTGTTACTTATGATCAGAATGTTACTGTGTTCCAAATAGCTTAGGGCAATAAAAAATATCCGCTTGAGTATTTCTGGAGCTATGATTGACTTTGAGATCTTTACTAACACCAGACTTTTTGTATGCGTTAGTTATTCCAATTAGTGCTTGAGATGAAAAGGAGATACTCAGAACTTTGATGCTCTCATATGTCAAACTCATGCTACAATATGTTCCTCCATAATATTTTAAAGGAAAAACAAAACAAAAAATGGGTTGTTGGAAGTTGGGAGGTTTTCCTTCACTGTAAAAATAAAATAAAATAACAAATCTAAAGAAAGGGAATATGGTGCATTTTCCCTCATTTGTCCATCTCTCTTCCATTTCAGTCTTATATAGCACAGGCACATATGCTTTCTGAATCTATGAATACCAGACTATCAATATTTTTCTTCATGTGTAATTATTCCATATTTTCACTAAATCTAGTATTTCTGCAATCTCATTTCTCTAATATGATACCATCCTTTATCAAAGAATCACTTTAATGTGAAGAAATGCTGCTTTATAGAAATTGTGATTACTCATTGGCCTATGTTTTGCACATAATAAATGTCCAGTGTCCAATACAAAAATTACTACTGAATTTTATAACTGCTCCAAAGAGAATTAGATTAACTTAAAATAAAGTGTTTGGGTTTTAGCTTTAGCCAATAAAAGTTAGGAGTTTGTGTGTTATAGTGATAAATTTTCTTAAATGTTAATTTATAATTTAATTATAAATTCCTCTTAAGATAAGCCAGTCTCCAAAACAATGGGAAAAAAAGAGGAATATACATAAGTAAAGGCATTGTATTATGAAGAATGAATTGTTATTAAAATAGGTAAAGCAATCGTATACAGAGAATGAGTAGATATGTATTATACTGTATATGAATGTGTCTCCATATATATTTCTAATGCTCCAGTATATATGATGAATTACCAAATTGGTTTTAATGAAAAATAGTTCAAATCCCAATTAGACATTTCTGAAGAAGAAATTACTACTTCAAATACATACTTATCCAAACTTCAACTGAGTTTAACAATTAGAAGGCCCCTGTTTAGACTTTACACCAAAGTCACAAAGACTGAGCCTTTAAGTAAAGACTCAAGGACAAAGGACCAAAAATGACATTTCAATTAATTCCTTCTGGTGGTAGCAGTGGAACTTGGTCTTTCATGCAACTAATATCTAACAGTAATGAAATAGCTTCTTTTTTCAAAAGGACTTTTCACATGACAAAGGAAAACAGGCATAATTCAATTTTTTTTTTCTGTAGAATGACTTTATGTAGAGATTGTTTAATGGCACTTGATTCTCAAAGACATTTTATGTATACATTATGTATATGTTATTTTTTTCTAACATAAAAAATAAAGTGGAAATTATAATTTGATTTTGTCTAAATAAGTTAGATATGTTGATTGTTTGTCTTTATTCTTCATAGAATGGTAATGAAGCTTTCATTTTCTTCAAAATAGTATCACTTTTCCTTTTTTTTTATGTAAAGACTTGCAGCTAGTCATAAGAGACCTTGGAATTTAGAAGCTAACATGGAGGAATAAAGCAATACTGAGAAAAAATGTAAAACATGTATGTATTACATGTAATATATAACATGCATTTTTATGTAAATGCATATGTAATATATTTGTATTATAGACACATGTTTATATATATGTATGTGTCTCATGTAATGCACTATGAAAGAGGATCCCATCATGGTAACTGAAACATCAAAAATAAAGAAAACACCAGCTTTTTTCACCACATCATTTTTCTTTCCTCTTAGATTTCTGTGTAAGCAACATAAGCCTTATCGCTTTCTACACTGTTCTTGATAACTGTCAGCTTGGCTTCTCCAAGGACATTGACTGTTTTAATCCTGATGTGTAGGTTGGTGTGCATGCCTGCCATCATAAAAGGATGCATTGCTTGTCTTCACAATTCCCTTGACTGTATTTTCCTTAAAGTGGGGTGTAGCTCTGCTTAATACTCACTGTACTGCTCCTTAATCAAGAATTCTTCTTAAAGCTACTGTTCTAACACATAGATAAAATAATGTAACTTCTTTGTTATTTACCAGAGTTGATCTTCTCCCATGTCTAGATATTTGTGACAGAATGATGATTATATTGAGGTAGAGTATTGGATTCCTCATTAAGTTGTGCTACCTTTCTTCTTTAATAGTTTTTTCTTTTTTGTTTTTTTTAGTTATTTAAAATTAAGAACATGTATAAAAATCTTTATGTTACTATATCTTTGATTATCCTATTCTCATCTCATTATAGTCAGAAGTAATTTTTTCTCAGCACCTTTTACAGAAACTGTTAATATTATTTGGGGGGTCTTGGTTGGTTTTGTTGTGTGGTTTTTTGGTTTTTTTTCTTCATAAACAGTTTTTAAGTAACAATAATCAAAAGAGGCAGAATGTTGTTACTAGCCAGAACTATATTACCAAAGCTCACAATTGAGAGCTGCTAGCAGGAGGTAGTATATTGTGAAGAGACACACAAAATCTGTTTATATGTGTGTGGATCAGGAATAAAAAATGAAACAGGAAATAAATGTTAAACAAAACCTAATGCGCTAGTTAAATTAATATGCTGTTCATAAATACAAAATTTGGCTTTCTGTTGGATATAAACTATTCCACTAGCGCGTGACTTCATTGTCAAAAATGGGAGTATCAACAACAGATTTAACTTGAAAAAGACTGGAAACAATTTGTGGAAAAATTGTGTTTTGGAGTTTTTCATGTCGACAGAAGTGTTTGGATTAAATGTTATTCTGAGTACTTCTTTCCTAATGCTAATGTTTAAAATACCAAGAAAAGAATAAAATAGTATCTTTGTACTGCACAATCAGCTATATACTAATGAACTAGTACCAGTGTTTTACATTGTATAACACAGAATTTTTAGATTTTCTTTCATTATTGTCACTTTAAAAATGTTTTTAGTGGTACTGAGAGTTTATTCTAAAATGGAAATTCAGTTTCCATTTTTCCAATGACTTTTTCCTTTAGATCTTAAATGGCTTTCTTCTCCATATCAAGAAGAATTTCTGTTGGACCGTATCAGTATAATCATTTAATACCTTGCAATATTTATTACCCAATCTTCTAATTTTGGTAAGCGTGATAGGGCTAGTAGGGTTCCTTCTCTGCCTTAAAATATTCCTAAGCTGATCTGTTATAATAAAAAGAAAAACAGTACTTAGGTTTGTAATATGTTAACAATAACAGTAGGTGGTAGTTACTCAGTAGTTGTTGTGATTAGTCTTGTGTTTTTGAGAGAACGCAATCCCCTAAGGGTTCTGAAACCAAAACGGGATCTTACTTTCTCCCTGCCTTTGGCTCTGTTTTCTGCGTCGTCTTCTCCTCCTCCTTCCATTATTGTTATTCCAAGGAAAAGAGCAAAAGTGATCAGAGACTTGAATCATTGCATTCTGAAAGACACACTATTTAAGATAATGAAGCTTTAGAATTAAAATACTTTTATTAGTCTACTATTTATTGCTTATATTAATCTAGTGACTAGTAAAGACTATAGCAAATCTATTTGAGGCATACAATATTCATTGCTTATATATATGAAGTATGGTAAAATCAAGGGTTTTTTTTCCCCTCCACCTTTTACTGCAGAATGCAGAATCTCCTTTTAAAGGACTGTGATAATCTGTACATATTTTATGACAGGATATGGTTGTAGTGGTTTGCTGTGACTTCAGAGGATATCCAAACAACTTTAACAGCTAAATGATGTTTTACTGAGTAGTGCAGCTATACCTGATTGCTCTTATTGTTTTGTTAACTGATTTAGAATGTCATTTTATTGACCATCTTCTGTAGGCAAGTTCTGCTTGCCCTAGCACTTCATATAGAAATGCGTACATTTTGAACAAATATTTGGCAATGTTTGGAAGCTGAGGACTAGAGAATGAAAAACATGCCATAAAGGAAGAAAAGAGAAAGACACAGTCCATTAAAAAAGATAAGTGATTAGAAGATTCACCTGTGATGGCAAGGTTTCAGATGTAAATCCACTTTTGCCTTGCTTTACATACACTTGAACCCCAGCCTCTGATGTTGTGCTCTGGGTTTTTCTTTCCCCCACAGCCCCAGTGGTTTTTACTGACCCGAGCAGTTATGTTACTGGTATGTAGTAGATTACACACATATTGACATGTGAAGGACTTGTAACTCAAGTCCAGTGTTATGCCAATGGCAGTCTACCATTGGAGGCTGGTATGAGTCCAGGCACCCTTGGAGCACCCACCAGGTACGGCTGGGACCTGGCTGCACAGAGCCATGCAGATACTTCTCTGGCTGCGCTCTGAGCAGGACCCTCCTTCAGAAGATAAAGTTCCTTCCTTCTTCCTGGCTACTTTTTCTGTTGGAATGATATTCCTTTTTATTTTGTTGGCTCCCTTTCAAAAGGATGCATCCCACAGTTTCTTCCTGGCATCTGTGGAAACAATTCAGTGAAGGAAAATGCCTCAAAGAAAGCAGAATTTCATCCAATCTCACCTGCTCATCTGTTATATAACTAGAAGTCATCTAGTTCTTTTAGGGATGCCTTTAAAAACTACCTCTGGCCTTTATTTCTGTCATATAACTGCATCTTTCCTAGAGCAGAGGAAATCCTTTAACGACCTGCACAGTGCTAAAGGCCTCTCCACCTGTTATGTGAAAAGTGCCAACTAGTGTGTCAAAGATGTTGCTTATCTTGCTTTAACTGAAATTGTGTGTCAGAGCATAGTTCTTAAGAAAAAGAAAACAAAATTATTTTCTTTCTGGTTTTGAATGTTAAATAAATCCAGATGATTATTTCAGATGGTCCCTGAAAAAAGTAGTGACAGACAGAACAGTGTATGATTCAGGGCTCTACTTTATGTTCAAGTAAAAGATACATTTAATTAAATGATTACTTAGCCATGCCCCTCCCACTTCCCCACTCTCCAAATGCAGGTGACTATAAGGCAGGCAAATCTATTTTTCTAAACAATTAATGTTGCTGTAAATTTCACTTAAAAACATCAAGCTTAAACTCAGTTTGCATGCAAAATTGTCTCCAGTTTCTGTTATTCCATCAAGTGAACAGCATTTCTCCTTCCTCCAGTCATCTTAGGGAAACTTACGTAAAATGGCTTCCAAAGGAATAAAAAGGGCTGTAGACTGATGATCTGCAATGAAAGAGATTGCCTTGCTCACGTGTGGACGCTGTAAGTGATGTCCTTTCCTGATTGTCAGTTGTTGTGATCTGATTGACTTGTAGGGATGTAAGGAGGGATTGTGCTGAGGAGTATCTAACCAGGCTGCTTTAAATCCAACCACCTGGAAAATACGTGTATATATACAATTCTCCTGTAAGTTATTTCAGTTAATCTCATCATAATTCTGCATCATTTCATGTAATAATGTTAACAGAGCTTAAATCTGTAGGCAGCTCTGATTGATTGGTTCTTTCAGGATGCAAAGCCAAGTTGTGCTTGTATGCGTTCCTACTTTTACCCTCCATTTCCTGTTTTTTTCAGACATTTTGCTGACTTGGATGCTTTTCATTGTTACAAAGTGCCATGCTACCAGTCTTTCACTTTGTGTTCACAACACTTATTGTCATCAAATTTTCAAATGTGCGACAATATCAATATCTTTTTTGTTCGTAGAACTTGAAAAGAATAATGAAGTCATTAAGAGAACATATGGAGAGAGATGATTTTTCTATACTATGCTATAATACTGACACATTTTCTTCAAATGAACAGTCTGCCAGTATAAAAGAAATCCCAGTAATGTTTCACATCAAATGGAGGATAACGTATCTACAGTTCTGCATTTCTATAATACCAACCTCACTGAAATATCACAGTGTTTTAAAGTTATTTCCTTTCTAGGTGTGGGAGAAATATGAGCTTTATTTTAAAGGGTTGAGTCATGTCTTGACACAGGGTAAATTGATACTTAAATAAGTATTTAGTTATCTTTTAGAGGATGCCTGTGTGAGAAGTAAATAACACAACTCATCTTTTGCTATTTCAGCACAGGGAGGCATGAAAAACCGACAAAGTGCAATTTAGACTCAGAGTTCTGCTAGTGGACTTGCAGAGATTTAGGTGTTGCTCTGAGTGTATGAGGAAGGTTGGCGACTAAGATGGTAGCGTGGGCTGAAATAATTCCATGAATTAAATTGAAGTGCTGAAAGTTGTATGTATTTTTAAAAAAATGCCTATCTTTGTGTTAATCTAATACATAAGTCTGTGTGTGTGTGGTAAACATTTACATTGCATCTTCTTATCATGATATGATATGATACTTGATGCAATCTTGTTCTGGTGGAATGGACTTTGGAACTGAATCACAGATAAGTGTTTGTGATAAAAGGCATTTTGAAAATGTCTTATTTTTGTTAAAGAGGAGCCATGATATAGCAATTTATTTGACTCATCTGTACATGAAACTGCTGGGACTCAAGTCCTCTTAAACTACACACTCTGTTTTATTTTAAGTGTCAAGGTGTATTGGAACATGTGGTTTCCTTGTTTCTCTTGGGAATTTTTGAGTCTCAGAGGAAGTACTGGAAACCATTTCTGTCATTGTACAATTTAAAACTTTAGATAAGGATTTTTCTTTTATAAGTCTATGAGTGGCTGTATAACCTCCTAACTGGAGTACATGAGTAACACTGTAGTTACCTATTATCCATACCATTTCGAAGGTATAGAAAGTAATTAATCTAGCAGATTTGTTTCCATTACAAATTGACATGAAATAGAAGCTACTGTAAATTTAAGAGTCCAATATAGCTTTTAGAAATAAATTTACCAGCCTGGCTAGCACCTTTTAGATGACTGATAGTTTGGGGTTTCTTTAATTTTCCTCTTATGGAAGTTATGTAATAAATTGTACTTCATAACTCAGAATGACTGAAAGGCTGATTTTAGCTTTGAAGGGTTTTTACATCTAAATTAATAAATTAGATGGATTAATTAAGTTCTGCTGTCAGGGCCAAAGACTGTCAGTGTATGTAGCCTTGCTGATGTATCATTTATTAGTATCTCAAAGAACAATAACTTTTTAAAAGTCTCTGTATATCCTGTCCATTTTTAAGGCCTTGAAAAGGTCTGCCTATTTCAAAGAATAAAATTTCATCCTATTAGGGAAATGCTGAAGTCCCATCAGTAATACAGACCAGCACTCACCTGCAAAACGTGAACAAATTCAGAAAGAATGTAATTTATTTCTGACAGATGCATAAATTAGAAGTTTCCTGACAGATGAACATGATTACATTTTGTCCATATAGCCAAAGTTTTACCTGATCAGAATGAAATAATTTAGGTGAAAACAGTAGAATTAGACACATGAACAAATACACCTGAATTCCCATTCACTGCATGAGAAGTCATCTGTGTTCACTGCAGCCCCTTGAAGACATTTAGCATAAAAAAGACTTCATTCTCCTCTTCAGAATTTCCACAAGGCACAATTAATTCTGAACTAAAAAATGCCAGTGCCTAAGGGAAGACCTGGGCTCTTCCCACACAGGAGTAATCCTAGAATATGCTAAACTACCAGAACTCTTATGAATCCTGTCCAGAATTGTGCTACAGGTTCTAGCACCATATGATATAATACATCTTGTCTCTCGGTGATAATTGTCACTTAGATAAGTCCATAAAAGAAATGAATGAGGAATAAAAACCTTTTTCATTATGACTGACCACAAAAGATGGTGTCCACATTGCAATGGTATACAGGCTGGTAAGATTAAGGAAACTAAGAAATGCATAACACGTATATTTTCATGAAAAGAAATTTTATTTTCTTTAATGTTTTTCAGAGCACAGCTTAGTCCGAATGTTATTGTATAACCGGTATTGTAGTTTACAGTTTAGAACAGCAGTTAGATGGGTATATTAACCTCATTTTCTCATGTATTCATAAATCCAATGCACAGCTGATGCATTCTCTTACTGGGCTTTTACCAGCAATTAATATTAAAATAAGAAAAAATTTTAAAAAAGGTAATAGATTCATTGACTATCGATAAAATAACACAGACTTTTTTAATTATAGAGGGACTTGCTATGATTCATTCCTGTAAAGAATAAATGTTTCTTCTAAAATGTCATGCTCTAATGACAAATACATACAGGGAGATTAAACCATAGACAACTTGGGGGATAAAAAAAAAAGCAAAACTGAAACAATTGTATTCCAGAAACCAAGTATAGTTCCTCCAATTTCATCTCTGTAATTCCTCATCCTCAGTTATGTCTCTCTTTAATTAGTCTGCGTTTGAAACATCACCAGTGCATGAAATCTAGATAGGTATAGAAATGTATCCACTTCTTTTTCCATAAAGCAGACATCCTAGGTATAGTTATTTTAATATAAGTAGATGAAAAAAATACATGACAAACCATATGAAAAATTACTTAACATATACATTCTAGACTATAGTTTGAGAAATAAAATGAACACTGAAACAGAAAGCCAGAACTTTTAGAACCGTAAAAGGTAATTAAGTACTCCAATCCCACTGATGACCACTGTTATTGGGACTTTTATAAAGCATACCTTCTAGACAGGATGTTTATACTGCAAATAGTGCTCAATAACTCTTAGCCCATTAAATACTCAGACTAATTTCTAAACTAAAGTATAATTTCGTAATCTCACTGGCTGACATTTTATAATTCATAATTATCTTGAAGTTATTTAACAGTGTTATGAAGATAGTTGGCCATCCTGAGACAAACTGCATTATTCAGATTTTTTTAATACGAAAACAAAACCATACTAACGTGGTTGTAATGCCCAAGGTATGTTTTATATATAATGTACCATTTTAGAATAGTCTTTTAGATCATCTTTTGTATCATTGTATTTGTTTCTTCTTCATTTTTCCCCTAATGGTTCCATCGTTTACTCCTCAATCAGCAAACAACAATATTTCTGCAAAATGACTTTGATTTGGGCTTCTTACTGAAAACAGCTCAACTCCTCCTTCTTCATCTTCACTATTTCTTTCTATTAATCAAACCTGTTTAAATAGGGTTAAGAAGCCTTTGTTCTACTGATCTGTAAAACCCTTTGAGTAAGTTGCTTTATGATTAGTGGTCAGTCTGATAAAAGCTCTAGGTCACATGTTTGCTTATCCATGTTTTCACAGCTGATAAGGGGCATATATCTGCAGCAGGACAGTTTGGTGTAATGAAAACTGACCGGTTCTTACATTCCCAGTCTTCCTCTCCTCATAAATATGGCATTAAAAATATGAGTAATCTTTATTTCTTTCAATTTCCACTTATAAAAGCACCAACAGGAAATTGCTATAGTATTTATGAGGATCTGATTATCTTATGATTTCTGTAAAGTATAACTGGCTTCAGTAGAGGTATCTGGATTTGTTTAGGGATGCGTCTTGAACAGATGATCAAACGTACACATACAGAAGCAAAAACAAATAAGCTAGTCTTTAGCAAAATTTAATGCTTACTAATTTCCTCTTTTCATTCTTCCCGCTTGAATCCTACCCTCACTTCTTATGCTTTTTGATTATTAGTGAATTTTTGCTCTTGAATCTCTGGTTGAGAAAGCATTTGAAGAATATCAGTATAAACTCAATACACTGAGGATTTGCAAAGTACTTCAGCTATATTCTTAGTTTTAAAACTGGAAGGGGTAGAAAATACATGCATGGCGACAAATGTTCGTTTGGCCAAATCTGAGTGATCAGTTGTGAAGTTTTATGAATTCATGAATACCAATAGGCTCCGGTGCACTCCATTCGAACCAAAACCTTGCTACCTGAGATTTTTTCACTGTATTTTGTGTTCTATTTGTTCCTTTAGTTACAATACGGTGTCAAGATCATTAATTTCAATGCAAAGTATCCATTTACATCTCAGAGCAACATTTTCTACTTACAAGTAGTTATCGACTGTTTCTGTTCCTTTATATCAATGTCTCTCTTCATTTATATCAACTACTTCAACCTTCTTGTAGAAGGTTTATATTTGGTTTAGAACCTCACACTCAAGTAATACCTTGTCAGGGTTCAAGTTTATGCTGCCACTACAAGATGTTAGGTTTCTCCTTACTTCAAACAAAAATAGGAAAAGAGGGATAAGTACCACGTGTCAGAGTCTATATTTGACACTGTGCATTTCTTCTAATACAGTGCTGCTGTCTGGTATGCTGTGGAAACAACTAGTATAACAAAATCAAAATCTTAGGCACTTAAAAATTACCAGAGGCTCACTGAATCGTAGATTTGCAGTAGGAGTTAGACCTCTGAAGCTTCACATGAAAATATTAAAATTACCGTAGTCTATTAGGAAACAATTTCCTGCATGCAGGAATGTGACTTTCATACTTTCAAAGACCTAGCAATGGCTGAACTCCATGATTAAGTGCCTAAATGACTTTGACAACCTTGCCCTTGTTCCTCTAGAATCTATCTAATAAAAGAAATAGTTGCAGTGAAATGACTCAAGAAGGAAGTATATTTTAATGTGTACAAAAATTATATAAAGGTGCATACATTCATTGTAGAGGTGTATGATTCTTCTGTCAGTTTAAGGACAAAACCATTATGGCATGTAAGCTGAAGTTTCCAAAGCCACTTAAACACTCATGAGCTCATCTCTGAGATGACCTTCAGTAGTACATTTCATGACTACATAACTAACTTCAGAAAATATTATAGTGACAAATTTAGTTTTCATATTATGATAAGTTAATGAGTTTTTCTTTTAACTTACTAAATTAACATGAACACTGCACAAAGAATTAAAATGGCGTGATAAAAACATTAATTTAGGCTTAATTGTTTAAAATGTGTTTTATAACCTTTTGACTCAAAAGTGAGAGAAGCTATAAAAGTAAATATCATAGCAAGATGACCAAAGCATTTCAGAACAGTATTGTGTATTCCTGTATTTCTGGGCCAGAGTGTACTCTATAAACATAGTCTTAAACTGTGCCTCCAAGATTTGTATATAAAAATACGTTACTGACTTCTTTGTTCCTGCACAGAAAAAGGGAATGAGAACACAGACATTATTGATGACATAATCTTTTTCCTTCCTTGTCTGCTGGTAGTCACACAGTAGCCGGAGTTCAGTCTGGGAAAGGTGAAGTCCAAATTTCTTCTGTAGATAACTTCTTGGGAAACCAAAGTTATCTACAGATTTCTGCAGTATTTAAAGTACAGATCATGTAGCTTAGCCCTATCAAGCCCCATGAATTATGAACCCTTCCTTTCCTATTGCGTCCGTGCGGTGCTTACAATTCATATCTTCCCAGTATTGCACAGTGGCATCTCACCAGCTTCTGGATGCAAATTGTAAGGCAAAGTGCCATTGGTTTCTTTTTTCTTGCATGGCCATAGTAAAGAAGGAGGATCTTTCTGTAGTATAGTCCTGTTGATGTTAATAGATTTTATGCTCATTTGAATTGCATGAGGATCTGGCTAAACTATCTTTGATTCAAATTATATTGGGAAAAAAAATAGGTAAAATTCAAGAAAATAGCAGTGGCTTCAACTTCTATTTCTCCTTTGCTTGCCACATTATTGATATGCTTCCCTTTTTAATGTTTTTTTTTTTTCTTCTAAGAACTATCTGCAAAATGTGCCTGTAAATCTGATTTACCAAATGGATTTACCAAAATGCAACCCATGCTTTTGAAAATACTCGTAACAGCAATATTGCTTCACTGGTTACCCTAGGATTAATTTGTATTATATGCTACAATCTGAAATGTTCTACCTTTTAATATTCTGAACCAGAGCCTTCATGATCCCCAAAAAGCTTTGAAGTTGTTAGGTCATTAAGACCTGCTATATTACCCAACATACACACTTCTGCTTAACCAGTGGGTTTTTCGTGTTTGAAAATGTTTTTACTTTCACAGTAGAGGAGAGCTTTGGATAGAGTTGCAAAATTAACTAAGCGGCAACTGCTTTGCCAATTAAGTTTCAGGAAATTGGATTTGGTTTTAGTTTATAAAACATTTCAACATAATACAGTTGCAACAGCATAAAGTTTATTGTCCAGCTTCAGCTGTCACGATGATCAGGGTCTTTACATGGAGGACTTCATGCTTGATTTGTTGATAAATTTGCAATACTACCGTTCACCATCCTTTAGTGGACTTAAGTACACTTCATGGCTTCAAGCTGTGAGGTAGAAAATAATTAGATATTCAAGTTGCATTATGAAAGAAAAACTGCAGCCCACAGTCCTGAATTCTGAAAATGTGAAAAGAACTTCTCTCACTGATTCAGGGAGAAAAGTACTCTCTCTGCCAGCCTCCAACCTGACCATTTTGGTTTGGGATGAGAACTACACTATAGCAGGCTTGCTTAGTCTTTGCTGTTGAATTGTATTATATGAAAATGTTCAGTGGTAATTGAAGAAGCATGAAAAAAATCATTGTTACAAAATCAAATATTTTATTTAATATTAAGTGCTCAAATGTTTGTATTTAAGCAGCTTGTAAAAAATTATTTTCTGAAATGGGAAACACTACATCCTTAGTTACATGCAATCACTAAAGATAGATGCTGTCTCTCATTTAAAAAGTTACAAGCATAATTTTACAAAATATTTCATTGTGAAACATTGATGCTTAAAGTGTATTCTCCTGGCAAATACAGTTTCCCCTTTATGGTTGAAAACTTAGGTAAGAATGTTTGAATTACAGTCTATATTCTCTTTTTCATAGGCATCCCTTGTGCCTATTTAACATTGGAAAAAAAATGTTGTGGGTTTGTTGGTTTTTTTTTAAATCCATTTGCTTTAGTTTATATAAAAAATTTCTGCTCTTCAGCATCAGTAGCAGAACTAAAGTCCTTAGCCAAAGTCTTGGGTTAAAACATTGCTTATGAAATTACTTTTTTTTTTTTAGTGCAGATAGATTTTGATTAATGAGAGATTTTGAACTGCAGCTGTCATATGTTTGAATTTTTTTCAGTTTTCCATAAGTTTAGTAAATTCTATTTTTTTCCTCATATCATCTGGAAGATTGTCACAAAACTGAATCCTTGTAGATCAAGAGTGTTTCTGAAAGCACTAAAACTCTTTGGATGGGCGAACTGAAACTGTAGACAAGAAAAATCAGTGAGATGCATTTGTTAGAAGGGAAAAATCACCCATGTCTTCTTGATAATGCATCATGGTAAAAAGAGTTTGTTTTAATGTGATTATTGAACATTCATCCATGATCACTAAACAATAATTAATTATACAACTGAGTCCTGCTTATTGTTTATATGCATAGTTTTATTAAGCATGCATATTTTACTGAATTTATGGGACATAGTAAGATTTAATGAAACAATGTGCCTCTTCCATTATGAAACTTTGTATTACAGAGGTCACCTTGACAGATCTCATTAATCATGTGTATTCAATATAAATATGAAATGTTGCTTTTTGTGTAGAAGCTCTTTTTGTATAGATTCCTCATGGGTGAATTCCCAGTAATCTGATGGTTAATGTTATGTGTGAACATAGGTATAATTAGCCAAAGTAAAGACATTGATTTCTCCTTCATTTGATCATCTGGGGGTGATACTTCAATCTCCATTTTTGCAAATAAGTGAATTAGTGAATTGCAAATTGGAATTTTGAGAATTAGTGTTTGGATCAGGCATGCACACAGCCAGACTCTTTGATCCCATAAGGTGTTGCACAGACCTAAAGAGCTCTGCAGATCTGTAATGTCATGGCCTTAGAAATAGCAAAAAATTAGATAGTAAATACAGGGAAAGAGTTTGTTTGGGTGGTTTCATTTAGGTAAAGTTGGTTTATACATTCAGATTAGAAGAGAGTTTTAATTTAGAAATTAAGAAGGTAACTGGAGGAGCAATGCGTTGCTCCTCAGAAGAGTACAGACACAGATCCTAAACAAATGAATACAAATTTTCTGGGCATGTCAGCAAGTTTCCTGGAATAATCAATGACTATGACAACATAGAATGTCTTAAGTGCTATCCACATTGCATTGTTTTCTGTATTTATTATATATTTGTTTATCTAAAAGGTAGAGAGTTGTGTGAAATACTCCTTTCCAAATAACAGATTATAGAATTGATGTATCAGAGAGAGCAGTTGTGTTCCCTACTATATTGAAATGCTTAAAGCAGTACGCTATACCAGAACATTTTATGTCCAGTGCTTTCAGTACTACATGCTCTGTGATTTCTTGAATTATTCATTAATTAAGGAAGTACAATGCAAGTTATTGAAGTTCAGACTAAGACCAAAATAAGTAAATGTGCCTTTAAAGGGGCAAAAGATGCTATTATTAGAACACTTCTGACTTCTTTATTTTAATTATTTGCATAGCTGTAACTAAGCTATAGTGCACTTCATTCCTGCATTAAAATTAAGTAGAATAAAATTACCACTTTTTTAATAACATCAAATTAACTGTCATTAATGACAATTTAATTACCCTGTTTCATACTAGATATAATTAGCTAATGATCTATAAATCTGTATGAAACACAACAATATAACACTTTACGTAATAAAATAACTAATCTGAGCCCAAGAAGTAATTAAGAAGATGTCACATGTGCCATATTTCATTGTCCATGAGGGAAGACAATTAAAGCTCTGGTGAAATATGCAAGACTAAATTGGAGTTGGCCTGCCCAAAGCCCTCTCTACCATTACATATGCTTTTATTTTGTAGTTTCTGTTTAAATGACATAAATAGTCTTGTGTTTCTTTGCCTTTGTGTTATTATAATTGGTGGCAGGTGAGGAAATAGTGTATGTTGAGGGTTACTCCTTTAAACTATTGAGCAGACTGCTGGAAATGTTGGCTTTAGTTTTCTTGTTTTGTTCTTTGTATTAAGAATTTTCACCAGAGAATTTATTTTATTAAAATGAAAATTTCCTAAGAGAATTTCGAGATTTCCATGATGAAGCTTCTCAGATTCTTTGAGTAGAATTTCTGCTCAAAACCAGTAAGAAAAGCAAGGTTTATTTAGTTCACTACAAGAGTGATAGCTTAGGGTTTCAACTTTGATGTCAGTACGAGCTAAACTACCCTGCAAGTCTGCCGGAGTCCTGTCATACTTACTCTCTGTTTTTCCAGTCATTTCAGAAAACAAAGACATGCGAAGCTTAAGAAACAAAATCCCCCATGCTTCTTTACTGTTCCCCTTTGGAAAAATAAATATTGCTGGAAAAAAATAATATTGCTGGAATGTACTTTTTAACTTGGCCCCTCATGTTCTTGTCTTAGGTTAGTGGGCTTTGTGATATTTATAACTCAGAGGAGAAGTGGGAAATATAAATTTATCTATTCTGTGTATTGTATTCAATATGAGAATTGATTATTTAAGTATGCAGTGACGTTCAGAGCCATGTATACATCTGAGTCTGAAATATATTACAAAGTATTTGATTATACAAAATATAATAAACCCCCTATCATTTATTTCTTGAAGCCAACTTTGAATTTCAGTGAGAATATAGATTTTTTTTCCTAACTTAAATATATATACATATATGTATAAAAATATAAACAATAATCTCAGTCATAAAAATAGATTCCTGTTCAGGGACTTCCAAATCCTTGAAATGCTGGTAGTCACATCGTTGCTGACTTTGAAAATTGTCAAATGTGCAGTGTTTAACAGGTTCACTGTATGCTGTATATCCAGAAATTGTGTCAGCCACTAGTACTTCAGGTTGCCTTCAATTTTAAAATGCCAATTTCCTGTAATGTGTTTGCTAAAACCCATAATTTGTTGTCTTGAGAAAGGATATAGCGATGCTGTTATTGTTAAAAAAGTAGAAAGACAACTTTTCACTTTGAATTATACCTATCTGCATCTGTAGTATTTTTATTGACTTCGGCTATTTCTGATTAAGGAGTTTATGCATGCATGCATCTAATTATAATGATGCAGTATAAATTTGTTGAAGAAATTATGTTAAAGACTGTAAGTGATTTTAAAATTAAGAACTAGGCACTTCAAGTTAGAACTAGACCCTATTGGAGCCAAAAGGAGTGGACGCTTTTGTGATTTGCCGTGTGGTTTGGTGTTGCTTTCAGATTTAACAACCGGTCCTTTTGGGCAGGGTACCAAACCAAATATCTTGTCTAATTTATGAAAACTAAAGAAGCATACCTTGTATGCAAAGTTGAGAATTCAATGTTATTCTAATCAAAGAATTACTATTAGTACAAATTGCTCCAAGCAGTGCTAATTTGAATAGACTAGGTTCTTAGGTCATGAGGATTCTTTTTACTTCAGGAACAAAGGAGATGTTGCTATCTGCAATTCATGATTTTTCTGATGTTTGGATCTTGTTTGCCTGCGCTCCAAAATCCTTAGATCCTTCTGGGCTCTGTGGGCAAGCAAAGCCTCAGCACAGTGTGAGCTCTGCAAGTTGTATAGACAAGGTTTTTTATCAATCAGACTTGACTTGGCTGAAGCTTCTTCCTGCTTTATTTGCTCCTTTGCTTTGTTCATAAGTGGTCACCATCGCCTCATTGCTTTTTGATACATAATCTAATTTCTTGTGTTCTTCCGCTGGTGGTTATCACCAAACCAGAAAACAGATTTGAATTTTTGCACGCAGGAAATGTGCTTGCCGTGTGCAGTTCTGCTTTAGGTCAGTGTCCCAATGCCACACGCTTTAGGAGAAGGCAGGTGGAGGTCAAATTACAATGAAATGAACAAATTCCAGATTGTCTTAACTAATAATATTGTTAATTCTCAATAGTGTTACAGTGAAAACTGAAACACTTTCTCATGTTCACCCTTTCTCTGTTGTTATGCTTACCCTTCTCCTGATCCTCTGGGTCCCAAATTCAATGGCAACAGCCTTCTCCATGGAGAAGCAGTATTACAAAAGGGCAGAGTTTCAGCAAGTGGTCTGTGTTCCCAGTCCTTCACCAGTAGAAGTGTGATGTGGCTGCAGGGTGTTGCAGATTTGCCTGGGGTTGTGTTTATACTTTTGATAACACAGCCTGGTTGCTTGATCTTTCTTTAACAGTTATCCCCAAAACCATCTTTACTGAGGCTCACAAGGTCTTTCATTAAACAGTAATTGACTATTTATGATTTGTGTTGATAGCCCTTGGGCCTCTGATACATCTTGTGCTTGCGGGTTCAAAGCCTCTGTCTGTATCTTGTGCTCATACTTTTGGGGACTACAAAAAGAGCGATCCATTAGAAGACGTGTAGAAACATATAGGTACAGCAAGTTCAGCAAGGAGAAGTACAAAGCCCTGCACCTGGGGAGGAACAACCCCAGGCACCAAGATGTGCTGGGGGACACCCAGCTGGAAAGCAGCTTGGCAGAAAAGGACCTGGGGGTCCTGCTTGGATACCTGGTTGAACATGAACCCGCAATGTGCCCTTGCGACAAAGGCGGCCAATGGTACCCTGGGCTGCGTTAGGCAAAGTAATGGCAGCAGGTCGAGGGAAGTGATCCTCCTTCTCTGCTCAGCACTGGTGAGGCTACACCTGGAGTTCTGTGTCCAGTTCTGGGCTCCTGAGCACAAGAGAGACATGGACAGACTGGGGAGAGTCCAATGAAGATGCACAAAGATAATTAAGAGACTGGAGCATCTCTCCTCTGAGCACAGGCTGAGAGCTGGGACTGTTTAGCCTGGAGATGAGAAAGCTCAGGGGGATCTTATCAATGTACATAAATACCCGCAGGGAGGGTGCAAGGATGGAGCCAGGCTCTTTCCACTGGTGCCCAGTGACAAAACAAGAGGCAATGGGCACAAACTGAAACATGGGAGGTGCCGTCTGAACATCAGGGTGACCAAGCCGTGGCACAGATTACCCAGGGGTGTTGCGGAGTCTCCCTCCTTGGAGGTATTTAAAAGCTGCCTGGACATGGTCCTGGGCAATTGGCTCTGGGTGGCCCTGCTTGAGTAGGGGGTTGGATCAGATGACCTCCAGAGATTCCTTTCAACCTCAGTCATTCTGTGATTCTGTTGAATGCTTTGGTACCATCTTGTTATTAGTATCTAGTAGGTACAGCAGCACCACTGGTGCACTATCAGAATTACAACATGGGATAAGCGTGTTCTGTCAGTTATTAGCTGCTGTGAAGTAACATGTTGAAACAGAGAATCTTGTTTGCTTTTAATAAGAGGCACCTGTACTTGAAGCTATCCCATCCAAATATAGAAGAGTCATTTGGTAAGCATATTGAAATTCAGAGCAGAGTTTGCACTGATATTTCATTTTTCTCCTCACCTCTACCTTCTTTTATGCGTTGATTTATCTGTCTTTGGAGGCAGAGATTGAAATTGAATCTTTCCTTTGCACATGCTTTACTATGTTTTAAAGTTATATGCAGCATTACATACTTAATAAAGACTTAGAGAAGTCAAATTCATTCATTGATCCAGACACCTCAGACAGTTTTTAAAATGTGTATTGTTATATCATATCACTCATGTCAAGCCTTGCTTAGTAATCAAAATTGTCAAGTCAGTCTTAAAGGAGTGCAATGATTTGCTGTTAACATAAATGTCAGCTGAAAATTACTGTCACATTTTAAATAATTCAGAATTATTTTTCAATTAAAAATATCCTTAGGATTGCCTCTAAATACTGACTGGTACTTCATGAAGTTACATTTAGGCAGAAGAGAATAATGAAATTACTTTTTTTTATCTCACAATAAATCATGGTGTTTCTTCCTTGTTCCATTGAAAGTAAAGTATCTTTAAATTCATATAATACTTTTTCACATCATAAATATTTTCTATGTAACTTCCACATCACAGAATGTGTAGCTGTGTAAAACAGAAATAGTGCTACTAAAATTTCACTACTTCATAATAATTGAATTGGATGTCAAAGTCTTCTTTGGGTTTCCATTCATTTCACGCTGCTTTCCTACACTAACAAATTAAGGTTTTATGCTTTTATAGATGTTATGCTTAGATCCTTGGTCACAAAAGATGATATTCTTTGATTTCTGTAAGACCCTCATCACCATCCTCAGGGATGGTTTATGACAGTGCAAAGGTACAGAAGCGATTCATTACAGACCGTTGGTAAAGTTTGCCTGGCTGCAAAAAGATTAGCACGTGAAAGAGTAGTCCATTAAGGGATATTAAAACCAAATGATACAACCACGGGCTTGGGAAGTCCTTGAGCCAGCAATGGCTGGAAGCTGACAGGGTTAACTGGAGATGTGCTGGGATATGGGTGTTCTCGTAGCGTTTGCTGGGCATGGGCCACTGGCCAGCGATGGAGATGGGGCATTCTGCCAGCTGAGTCCTTGCCGTCACAGTCTTACCCATGGGGAGAGAAGCCCAGCTCTCAGCCACCTACTGATCCTGCCCTGGTTGTTGGGGATCTCTTGATTTGTAACAGCTGAGAATCTTCATTCTGTATTTCTGTATTAACTGTGAACTTGGGGACGAAGCATCTGTACTCAAAACATGGGTGTAATCAGCAATCACTCAGTAGACAGGATGATGATAACCATTTGCTCTCATCGTGGATTTTTTCCGGATTTGCAACAAAAGGTCAGACTTTTTTCCCCTCAAGGCATTTGAAAGGTGTAACTGTATGCATTGATTAGGGTAAAACTATCTTATGTACTATAGAATATTTGAGAAAAACTATGAAAGGAAGAATTTCTGTGATCCAGAATATATTTTTCACCTTCCAAAAATGAAAAGGGGGGAAAAGACAGACACCATCATCTATTACAGATTTAATTATATTCAGATAAATATTTTTTATTAAACTAGGAACACTGATTTTATGTAGCTCTTTATGAACATTTTCAGAAACTAAAAAGAGAAATAATTAATTTCTGGTAAAGTTTAGTAGGAGAAAAAGGAAGACATACATTCATAACTGTGTGTGGAGAGCAGGAATAAGATGATGGCTGGGCACAAAACTTTGGTCTCTTCATTTCACACTTTGAGTGGATGTACATTTTCCCTGTCATATCCCTTTCTGGGGCCTGAACTTCTAATTCATCGTGGGAGAGGAAAGATGGGATATGAGGCATGGGGCTGGATTTTTCCAAGTCAGAGGAAGACCTGGAGATTTTGGTGTGAGGTGTTGGGTTTCCAGCAGGAAGAAGCAGATGAGATGAAAGGTGTGAGAATACACTTCACTATGTGTGGTAGGACATTAAGTACTGCTGCCTGAGAAGTTAAAGAGTACAGGGATATTTGGGAATATCATATTACTGTTGAGATTTTCTGTATAGCAACGTGTGTACATTTGTTGGGTATTCAGTGAAAGTTAAGCTAAAAGTTTCCAGGACATCCAGACTTATCACCCATATTCTCTGCAGTTCAAGTTTCCACATTCTTCAGAAATGTCTGTGATTTGTTGGTTTTTAGGTGCCCAATTAAAGCCATTGTGCAAGTGCTCCAAAGCAGCTACAAGGCTAGACATGGGATTTCACTTCTTTACCAAATGACTTTGAATGAATCCTAAAAGTTAAACCATGGCCAAATGTTTAAAAATAGATACTTTAGACTAATTCTAACAGGTATTTTGGTTGCAGATATTATGAAGTCCCAGCTGCTTATCAGATGAGGCATATCTCTTTACATGGTGGTAAGGAGACTCTCATTTCCATCTCTAGCAACTGGTAGCTGCTGGTAAACACCCTTCCTTTGAAATTGGAATGATTCAAGTTATACTAGCTTGATTCTTGTCATTTCAGCAAAATAATCTTCAATTCTGCCTAAGCCAAGACTGTCTGAACAAAATACATCTTTTCCTTCTGCTCATTTCCTTGTTCTGGAACTTTCAACAAAGATTAGTCAGAACTATAAATCACAGGCAGGTAGTTATAAGAAAATAATTGTACTGTCTAGCCAAAACAGTCTCTCAAATAGGTAGTGTACCGGAGTCGGGTAGAGAAGGAGACTTGTCTTTTTAGTATTCACACTATGTGAATATTTAGTCTGGGTTTTCTTCATCATGCTTCTGAGAATCACAGCCCTACAAATTCATGTGTATCCAGGTGTTTCCACCATCCTGGGGGATAAATTTAATATCTACCAGAATTTATCAGAAATTAGTTTAAGACTGTATAAGTTACAGGTTAACACAGCAGTCCTAATTAAAAAAAAACCAACAACACTCACACTGGTTTTGGTGAAGACCTTACAGTTTAGGTATTTTGTTGTCAATTAGATTAAGTCCTGCAATGCATTTTTTTTTTTTGTAACATTTTTCTGGCAGGTAGTAAATCATTACACACTTCAAACTGTAACCTCAGACCTCTTCTACCTTTTTTCATTGCCATACCAGTTCTTAACCATATTTGTTCATTGCAAATTATAAATTTTGAGTCCTGCAGTGTTCATTAGTAGATTAGAATCTGTTTGGGATAAAGACTGTCATTTTAGCATTTTTATACTAGCTACTTGATAAGGAGCAGTTTCTGATGTGGGAAATTAAGTACTGCTATAGCACGCATTTTAAGTAATCAGACCCATTCAAAACTGGATCTGGGGGATGTTTCTGAATCATAAAATACAGATGTCTGACTTTCATTGAAGGTTTCAGCTTAATTACTGTTTGTCTTTTTTGAAGCCTTACCTTATATTTAACAGTATTTAAAAAATAGGAAACTTAAATATTTTGAAGACTCTAAAAACTCTACTAATCCCTGAGAATCATATGTACAATGTATTGTTCAGAATGTTTATTAACTGGGAGGCAGCTTTATAATAAAAGATTATGACCAGAACAAAGAAAGGACACTAATTTTCAACACCTTCCCTATGTTATTTAGGAGAGCTTACTGTGAAGGAACTGTGTTGTAAAACCTCAACTGCTGTATGCCAGGAGCATGGATTCCTTTGCTTAATGTGGATTGAGTTCTGCTTACACAAAACAAGCATCAGTATTTTTCTTAAAAAGCAATACTGTTTCTGAGGCCACTATGAAATGTTATCTCCTGTTTTGCTCGGTATTCAAGTGAATTTCATAAAATTTTCACATTTTTTTCTGTAACACTTTAAGAATCAATAATATGGTGCCTTTAAGTAAAATTCTATCTTATATTTTGCTCTCTGTGTTAAATTGATAAAAGGGTTGATAATGGAGTGTTCCAGGCATTCTTGCTATCCTTAATTATTTTCTTCAGAGTTCCATCGTAACTGATATTACAGGCAATAACAGTCAAAGCAAAGAGATTTTATTTTTCCCCTTGTGTTGGAAGTGTCCAAAGCCTAGCTCTGAAATTTGCTCTTCTGCTTTCCTGTCAAACACTCTTTTGTGAGATTGCTTATTCCTCCCGTATCTCTCCAGAATTCAACGGTGCATCTGTAGTTCCAAATAAATACTTGTCTCTAGCCTTAAAGGAGGCTTGCTTGTCTGCTATTCTAGTAATAGTGCTAAGTGTTTCATAGTCACTTGAACATAACGATTAGTATAAGAGAAACAGTGTTAGTGTTGTTTGACTGAAAACAATGTTTGACATCAGGTAAGTGGACCTTTCCAGTTTTGCATGATACTGTGCTGAAATTTCCTGATTTACCAAGTGATAGCTGGACATCCCTTCTATCTCATGCGTTTTATAAATACATTTCAAAGAGAAACGATCCATTTAATGAAACAAAGAATTAGATGTAATTTTCTCTCAGTAAGGTGTTCCTATTATGTATGTTCACAATTTGCAAATTCCCAATGCGTTTTCCCTAATTGACACCTCTATACATGTTTAACCCAGTTACCTTTCACTATGTCTTTTTTTTCTCTGTATTAATATCACTATACACTAGTGATATATGCACTTACATTGTATGGCACCTGTAACCTATTCCATAATGGGATGTGTGTGCCTAGTTTACCATAATTTCCTCACCTTTGCTGAACCCCTGTCCATTCTTTCTGTGGAGAGGTCTTTAACCCAGAAACACTTTTGTCATACTCTACCGGTGATACACAGAATTTGCTGAATCTTGCAAACCCTTGCAAAGCAGTTTAATCCCATGCAGCCCTAGCGTGCTTTTCCAAATGTAGGAATATTTGTTCATGTTGCCACATCACAGGCATATCTGAGCTATGCTTTTTGTGGAATCCAACTGAAAACTTTACATATTTTAATTACAGAGTGCTCTTGTTGAGTTTTGAATCCTAACAAATTTACAAAGATGTCAGAGCACAAAACACCCTACGTGAAATTTGTTCTAGAAATGGTGACTTATTTTTCTCAGAAAATTCATATATAAAACTTTATATGATTAATTACAGTTCATCCGTTAATTTTTTCTGAGATTTTTTCCCAGATTCAGCTATGATGCTGACTCTTCTTCAGTGTTGAAAAATGAAAAATTATCTCTAACTTGTATCTGTTGCAGACTATTCCATGTGCTGCTGCTTTTTGTAAATTATCTGTTTCAGAATCTCTTGTTTAATTTTTATGTACAGTGAAGTAGTTAAATTTTGCAGTATAATTTCAGTATCAAGTTATTCAGATAGTTATTGGCAGAAATACATATATTTTATGAATATCTTCTGCCCTTTCTGGATTGGTCTTTCTAGGATCTCTTTAAAGTGAACTTTTTTTACAGGAGTGGGCAGATGGGAAAAATACTTCTTTCCATAAATTTTGCTGCTCCGTGTGCACAGGTTATCCATGGCACATGAATGTATTACTATTTTTAAGGCACTTTTTTTTTTTCCAGACTTCATATCCTTGATGTAATTTACATTTCAATTAGTTTAGGATAAACTAGAAATAAAAGCAGAAGAAAGCCCCTGAAGGAAAGCAAATTAACAAGCTAGGCATGAGGTCAAACAGAAAGTAAATGTACAGCCCATAGGCACTTCAGAACCATCCTAGAGAAACAAATATAAGCACGCATGGGTACTCCCATATATTACATAGCGACAAAAATAATAAAAAGAAATCAACCTTGAGCCATCAAGGTTAAAATTAAATGAAAGAGAGGGAACTAAGGAGGAAAACGTATTAGAGTATGTTGTGTTTTTCTTAAATTGTTAGTGTATTTGTTCATCACTAGGCAAAAAGAAATATTAAAAAAAAGCTTTTAGTAAACAAATGTACCTTTCAAGCTTTTGTTTCCCTTTCAAAGCCTCTAAGAAAGCCTTATCTTTTCCTCTTCAAGTTTGTTCAGTGCCCGTTATATGTGCAGTAGGTATTAAAATGACATTAAAAAGCACTCAGTTTTCTTACCTCTAGTCAGTACATAATGGGTTTAAATAACAAATTATGTTTAATCTAGATACATGAGTTTTTTTCAACGTTGTAAAGTTTGTCATGAAGTATGAACTTCTGGAAACTTCATTTCTAGAAGGAAACCTGAGTATGGCTCATTTAAAAAAAAAAACACCACAAACACAAAAAACCCAACAAAACCAACCAACCAAAACAGAACAAAAAAAACCCCACTGCCCAAACAACAACAATAAAGCTTTAAATAAGAAATCAAGGAGTCGTGTTACATATAAGAGCACTTTGGTATTACATACATATTAAACCAAGAACTCACCTAAACTTAGAAATTGATAACATCCGAGTTACTTCATAATCTGTGATTCAGATTGTATCCCCAATCCCCATCGTACATTTTGAAACAAGATACAGTTTGGAAAATATTCTTATTTAAGGATACTAATTTTCTGTGGAACTGTGAAGCATGCATATTCTTCTGTCCTCTAGGGATTTGCCTGTACTTTATCTGCTAGTTTTGTATAGATCTCCACTGCCCTGGTGAAATAAAGAAGAAACAGCAATGTTTAAGACTTTTTCTGTCAAGTACACTGGTAGAACTTGGTTTTGGCAACCGCTGCTCATATACTGCTGAGCCATATTTTATGAGTGATTTTTTTTATAGTGTGCAGATGTCTTGGTGTAAGTAATAATCAAATGCATAAATATAAAAAAAAAGTCCCTGTGAACATCAGTAGTAGAACATATAGTAAATGCAGCTATTTGTAATCCAAGACTAAAAACAGAATATGAATTTAAAATCATGTTGCTGTTTTCTCATTCAGTCAAAACCACATTTTTTTCCGTGGATAAGATTTAGAAAGGAAAGCCAAATTCAGAATGGCTAGCAATGGGATCTCCCACTTTCATTGATTCTGCCCTATTTCTGTTGTTTTCTGTTGAATTTTTGACTGTGATTGCAATGTAGCTGGCTGCAGATACTTTCTTTCTGGAGGAGCCAGAGACATGTTCCTGGAACACTTATGAATGATAGTGACTCATTTGTTTCCACATTGATCTAGCTTGACAAATGAAAGTACCAGTAAACATAACTTTGTAGGGAATCTCCTTTAGTTGCTGAAATCACATACCATAGTGTTTACGTTTGTATCATCTCTGGCTTAGTTAAAAAGAAGAAGAAAAAAACGCAACGTGTTTTTGAAAGGTCTACAAAGACCTAACTGTACTAAAATTACAGTTAGAGCTGCTTATGTATTAGAGCAGCATGTGCAGTGTAAAATAAGAGAGCTATAGAAACTAGTTATAGAAATGGACCTCTCATGATGAAAACAGCAGAAAATTCTTAAGAAAAATCAAAACTACATTCCCATGGTTGCTTGTAATCCAGTTTATGTATGGGGAATTCCAAGGCAGACAGGTTTTACTTGCCCAAGGCCAAAGCGCACATCAGTGGCACAACTGAGAGTAGCTACTAAAAGTTCCCCCAAAACTTATTCTTTTAGACTATGTCTCCTCTGGGACATACAGTAACATATTTTTACAACAATATACAGCTTAAAAGAACTTTTAACATATGTCTGGGAATTGAACCAGAATAAGCCTGGTTTTAAAAAAACCCAGCATGTAAATAAAAAAATGATATATCTTTGTTTCTCAGAAGTTGTGTTTCCATAATGAGATTATAATCAAATGTACTTTTAGTACATGAAAAACTTTTTTCCTTACCTATGCATCATTTTGGGTAAGGACACTGTTTGGTATAATGAAAGTGTTCAAATACTATGGTGATAAGTATTTCAGAAGATACTGTGTAGAAAATAAATTCACTGTAGGAACTAACTTCAGAAAGTTCAAATAGTTGAAATACTGAAATTATGGCACACAGAGTAGACAAATTCCTGTAATTCTGGAATTATTCTTAAGAGTAAGACCAAGGGCAAGATTTGCAAGGAATACAAACCTTAGAGGAAATTCCTAGCAATGTTTTGTTACCTAGTGTTTAATTGCGAGATGAGTTCCTCTTTCTTCCTGCTGCTGATGGCTGGCTACTGGGCAAATTATAAAGAAGGAGCAATATATGAAAGAAAGCGTTTTACACAGCTAAATGAGCTGCAGTGTAAGCATTCCAGAATTAGTATATCTGTACTTGATGCAATATGTACATCGTGCTACATAAAAACCCCTCACAAATTAAAATATTGGTATTTAATAAATGCATCAAAATGTCAGCAAAGAATATACAAAACCATATTTTATGTTAAAATTTGTTAAACAAAAGGTCAGTTGGCATAATTTTTATGCCATATTTATGGTTAATATGCTGTGCTTCTTACAAAATAAATAGAATGTTCCTATCTTTGAGTCCAATCTTGCTTGCAAATCCTTTAAAAAATACTTTATTCCAAAGGACCACACAGATCTCGATATACAACTTTTAGACATTTCAGCTACTCACATTGGAGCCAGCATTAGAGTTCTTTTATGGTCCCTACCCCAAAGGAAAATTCAAAAGGGAATGATCCATAATACCAGTATAATTAACAAACTACCAAGCACAATCTTTCCCTTCTTTCATTCAGATGTATACTTCAAAGACTTTGTCCTGACACTGTTTAGACATTAATAATTGAAAGGCAGGTACCGAAAATTGTGGAGAGCTATGGGCTAGTCTTTAAATTGTTATGCATTTTTCTCTATTAACTAAAAGGGCAGAATCACTGATAAGTTGTTCCTTTATTTTCATTTTTTTTCCACAGTTCCTAATCTTCGTTTCTCACATCCTGCTCTTTCTGTAGAGTTGGTGAAAACTCAGGCAACCCTCTCTAGTTGCTATCGTAACAAAACACATACAAATTATAAATGACATATTAATCGTTAAACTGTAAACTTTGAGAGAGGAACTATCCATTTATTTTGTATTTATTTAAACCATACTAAATGATTATGATATGTTATTTGAGGTTGGAAGCAGGATGGTGAAGTGAAGAATTAAGCAAGGATTTCCAAACTTCCATTTTACCAAACAATTTTTTTTATATAAATGCATTTCTTTATATGCTAGGATAATTTCTTGGGTCCAAGATGGGATTTTGTAACTAAAATGTAAAAAAGGATGTGGAGCAAGGCTAAGGAATTGATTGAGAGTCACAATACTCCATAACACTTCAGTGTGGTGATTAGCAAATTTCAAAACCTCATGGTATTCATAAAATTGCGTGGTATTCCACTAACCAGTCAGTCACTAGTAGTAAGTAACATATCAGGGATTTTTTGAGATGTTACCGACTTTGGGGACAATCCTTTCAATAGAAAATATGGTGAGAACATCCACACTGAGTTAGTTCTCTTCATGCCATCTCTTGAAATAGCCAGCTGAATGTTGTTTGCGTTGTCAGAGGAATTCTTAAGACAAAACAGAACTCTCTCTCCCATTGGTCTTTTATCAAATACTGCATTTTATCAAAGTAGTTGATACAGGGAGAAGTTCTTATGTTTTGTGTTACTTTCAGAATAAATTGTGAGTATAAAATAATAGAAAATCAAATTAGTTTAATCTCAAGCAAATAGATTTTCTGTTTTCCTCAGTATAGTTGGCACACATAGTAATTGCAGCTTGAACAAGTAATAATAAACAATTTATTCCAAAAACTGGGAAGGAAATCTCTTTCCTGAATAACAAGATTTCTGAGGCATAAAATTTTCCCCTCAGATGAATTGTATGCATGCTTGATTGCTTTTTTTTTAAAATTATACTCTTTTCTTTCTGTAAATGTATTTCTATTGATACTGGTTTAAATTGTATGTCATGATAGTTCTTCAGATCCAGTCTTCTGAGTTTGCTGTATATTATTCATTACCTATGAGGCTAATTATGGGATTAACTATTTTAGCACTTCCTCTCTTGTGAGGAGAATAAACATAAACGCACCTTACTGCTTGGTCTTACTAGGACCAAGATTCAGAGAAATCAGATGAATCATCTTCACGGGTAAAGTCAATAAGCCTAATTAAAATTTCTTTAAACACTCAAGATGTGAAGTGAACATACATAAATTGAAGCGTATTTAAACATCTGTGGACTATCTCGTTCAGAATTAAAGTGACTTTAGAAGGCTCTAGTTTATTATTCAACAGAGTGAACAGCAGCTGGGCAGTTACTTTACATAATAAGTATCTCCTATTTATCAGCAGAGGGAGCGGTGCTGGTGTGGATGCCCAGGGAGCCGAAGGAAGCGCAGGAGAGCTCTGGGTCTGCTTCGTGCTTCCTTCTCCCGCGTCCTGCCTGCACAGCTCAGCTGCGTGCTCCCCCCATTCACTAAGGCCGATTGTAGCGAGGCTGTAACCTAGTCTTTTCTGCTTTCTGACAGATAACTATCAATCAGCTGTAAATTAACCTGAGGATAACTTTTTAACATTCACAGGAGTCTCCTTTAGTACTGATTTTTTTTGTGCCTTATTCATAAGTACCCCTTTAAGATGTTCTGAAAGACTGTCCGGGTGAGTCGTCTTAAAAGAATAATATTGCACAAATATTGTAAGAGGTATGACTTAAGTCAGAACTTTATTTCTTGTAACAAGAGGTATTGTGGTTCTTTGCTGTTTGCCATATTATTTAAAGGTCTGAACAGCTTAATAACTTTTCCATAGGAAAATAAGAAGATTCAATATAAAGTTGAAGAGAAAATAAAAGCAGATAAATCTGCACTGTCAGGGGTTTTTAGAATCATGTCTTTTTTAGAACTGAGCTGCCTCTGAGGTATCACTTTGGGAAAGTTTAGCTCCAGAAAAGACAGGCATGCAAAAATTGGGTTGTTTGGGGGCTTTTTTGATTCCCTGTAGCCGTCATAATATAAATACTGACATCATGATAAATTAACATGCAGTCCATAATAGCACATTTTGTGTATCAGTTTTGTTGAAACATTAGTATTATAAATATCTAATGATGAAATAAGAGAGGGAGTCAGGGGCGTATTTAAGTATTCAGTCTTTAAAGACTCTTTAGAAAACATATTCTAAAATTTTTAAACTATAAAATTGAGGTCAGTTTTGCTCTAGTCCCCAAAAGATGCCACAGTTTAATTAACTACATCAAAGTGCTTTCAGATGATTTTCTGAAAAGGGTCATGAACTGTCATTACATTTTGGTAATGCATATTTTATTTTTCTTTTTGTTTCTTTTTCTTTCTTCTGAGTTGATTCAAATAGCAAGCAAGTATTTCTGACTCAGCTGTAGTTCCCCATTCCCTAGAGATGCTGTTGTTCCCAGTTTGGAGGTTATCGTGCCTATAGAGGATTAATCTATTAGCTGTAGAACATGAGAGGTCTCTTGTCTGTGGTCCTGGCCACTGCAGGACAACTACCATTGTCAGTTAAGTGACTACATCCATACTGTGTGTAAATATTTTTGTATGATGCTTCTTATCCACTTTCATTTATAATGTTCTTATTTTTTAATTTATCCCAGTCCACGCTTTTTCTTCTGTGGACAATTGTTCTTTATTTCACTGTTTCAGAAATGGGGTCATTTATTTCCTTCATTTGTATTGTTACCTTGAAGATATGATCCATCCCCTGAAGTTTTCAGGTTTTGTAGACTACGCTCTGTTCCTTTATCTCTCAGTTTTCCTCACACATTTTATCCTCTTTATCCGTTTTGGTTGCTACTCTTTGTATTTTATCTAACTCTTTTGTAGTTCTAAACTGTGCAACCAGGCATCACGAAGTAAGACTTAAACTTCATAAAATTCAGGAAAAAAAGCTCCAAACCCCAAATCTCTACAGTGAGCCTTAAGGATACTCAATCACCCTGGGAATACCAGTCCTCAATACAAATTAATATGTAACCGTGGCATTTTCAACCTCTGCCTTTTAAGCAAACTTAATCAAAATGCAACGAAAGACTTCTGAAGCAAAGTGCAATGCTTTTTCAAGTGCCTGTGCTACTCTGAGACAACGTTTTAACCCAAAATTTATGTGAGAACAGTAGAGCAGCAGTGACATCTATACTATGAGGTGATACCTGGAGGTACCTTTGCGAGGAGAAGTTATGTTCATCACCACTGGATCTGCATGTAAACTATTGTGATAAGATAAGGGGAACACACTTCTGACTTTTTTTTTTTATGTTTCTTTCCTAATTTAAATGTAGAGGTGTTAAATCACACACCAGCAAAAAAGCTAAAAAATTGCCAATAATTTCAGAGGATGCAAATACCGGCTAAACATTTCTTTTACATCAGTATTTTTGGTTAGTGTTTCACTGAGATATATTTGCAACGAAATAATGATATAGTTTAAAATCCTCAGTGGGTTTATTCAAGCTTGGATATTTATTCTCATGTAAGAAAATAATGTAGTCAGGTATTTAAAATAGTTTTTTATCCACACTGTGAAATACAGAATAAACAAACATGGTTGCTATTAGGCCATAAACCATCATAAATATAAAAAAATTCCTTTTATATGAAGAAAATCAATGACTGTTTAAACATAACAATGTACCTTTCTCTTACTAATCAAAGTATTATGTTTACATTAGGTCTTATTTTTAATAATTGGTTTGATCTGAATATCAGGAGAAAATACTGTTTTGATGTCCTCTTCATAATACAGTGAAATAATTGTATTTTCTTCTATTTGTTGAAAAAGCCATGATCATTTCTATGAAAAAGAATAAAAGGCCTTTGTCTAAGGTTGATTGCTTACCTCCTCAGCATTTCAAAACGAGCATCTACGTATAAAATGTCATCACTTCTAACAAGTATTTATTGTTATTGGAGGTTAGGAGCAGTTAATGAATATTTAGGACACTTTTTAGGTACTCAGAAGTCTGTAAATTGACTTTTGACTATATACTTGTTTTGGGGTTTTGTTATCTTTTTATTCTGCCTTGGGATTTAATAGAAATATAGGAACTTTATGAAAACATTTTGAGAACCAGCATAATGCATCACTGGGTATGAACGAAATACCAACAAATTCCACAAAACACTGGAGCTTTTCTTGATCTTTAGGTGATATTGTGTACAAAGTACGCAAGTAATAATTGTTAAAATAATTGTAGGACTGTTATGAAATATTTTCATGTTTGTTTTAGATATGCTGGAAGACAAAATTATTACTTTTCATAGGCAGAGCACCAACTGACATAAGTTGGAAATACTCCGCTGACTTCACTGGAGATCTTAATGTTTGCATGAGATTAAAAAGTGATTGTTGAATTTTTAAACTTCTACCAATGTTTATCTTATTGACAACTTTTCTTTCTCAGTATTTATAGTTGAAAATATATAAAAAGATGTACAGTTTGCTTGCAAATAATTTGATCATAAGTATTTGATAAACTAATGTGAAACACTTTCCAGGTTTGACAGTTTTGCAGCTTTGTTCTCAGATTCTGAATTGTACCAACTATCCTGAAATAACTCTCAAATACTGAAAGAAAACTTTTTTCCTTTATTCTGCTTAACAAAACAACAAATGCCTGAGCCAGGCAAATAGCAGAGCAAAAATTAGCATAATGCAGAAGAATAAATTCACCAAGTCAACAAGAGTTCATCCAATAAGCTGAATCACACACACACAGTGGAATCCCTGCTTTTTGCTCACTGTATGTAGTGGAATATAATTAGTAGCTTATGAAGACAGTCATTCAAAAAAAAAAAAAGATATCTGGATTCATATTGAAGATTTGATATTTGACTCACGGAAAACACATACTGAAAGAATATTTTCTTTAAAATATTATTTGGTTGTCAGAATATCTGTTTTGTTTTTTGTGGGTTTTTTTTTACATGTTTGTGTGTTCTGAATTTTGAGCTTTCATTTTAAAATTTCATAACTCCCTTTTCTTTTTGACCAGTCTCAACAGATTTAGATCACGCATATCAAAACCGGTAGTGGAAATAACATTAAAGACTTGCGAACTGAGAAAATAGACTGACAGTGCCAAATTATATGGAGGTCCCCAAGTGCCTTTCTTATTCTGAATGATGGGGAAGATAAGCAAAAATTTAGAAAGTCTGAAATTAGGATTTTGATCACTTACATTCCAGCCAGGGAGTTACAAGTCATGGAATCACAATGATATAAATATATAGCCACCCTTTTATTCCTCCTGAGCCCAAAACAAAGAGAGAATAAGAGTACAGCCTTTCATTCCACCTCATAATCTGAGATGTAGTCAAATAAGAATACAGTGGTATATAATTGGAATTGTCAGTGGAATTTGCAGAATGTTAATTACTGCTTTTTGAATTGTTAACCATTAGTGAGTCATAAGACATGATGACTTTAAATTATTCAACCTGCAAATACTAAATTAAAAAATATAGACTATTATCTTAAAATAGTGGGGCTAGAGAGAAACCTGATTCTTTTTCTAAGACAGCTTAGAGTTTACTGACAATAATGGAAATATCTGGAAATTTCTAAGTTTTTCATGAGCACGTAGGCAAAGCAAAATGCCTGTAGGAGGGTGATTAAGGGAGCTTAGGTTAGGTTTTGTGACTGAGCAACACATACCAAAACTATTGATATAAATCAGTGCAATGAATAAGAGAAAATATGCTTCAGAAAATAGCATACACTCAGTAGCTGAAAAAAGGGAATGATGTCAGAAGAAGAAAAAATATTAATGTTGTGAGGACCAATACCAGCCTGCTCGACTTGAGGAGAGTGTGCTTTATGTTTCCCTATTTTTATTTAAGCAAAGGAAGTAAAATCCATGGCATTTCTTTAACCCTGCTAAGTAATCCAAACTTAACTATAAAGAAGAAAAAACCTTAATTTCAGGCCCCATGTACCCCCTAATCCTGAAACTGATTTAAGTGAAAACAAAGAAACAAAACATTGTGGTTTTATGTAAAGCTGATGTGAAGTAAATCTCTTGAGACTCTTTAGATGAGCAGTTATTGATCCAGTATGCAGCCACTACTGTTGAAAAGGATGTGGAGGTTTTATAGGTGTACAAGTGTTATGTACAGAGTACATACCTAAGGAAAATTAAATTGGCTCTGCAATAACATGGAGGAAGTTCTCTCCTCGCCTTCTTACTTACTTTCCAGACTCTGTAGCACAGGGATTAGTGCTCAACTGCTAATCTGCCTCAAGGCAGTTTTGACTCCTTTTGGTCCAAACTGGTGAGCAGATTTCAAGACAAAAGCAGGGAAAAAGATACAGCTTTACCCGCTTAAAAGTAATAGTTCTGGCAGCTGTTTGTTGGAAAGGTCTAGCACATGTTACAGGGGAGAGACTTGAACCTTGCCGGGGATTTTGTAGAGGTTGGCACTCTTGGTCTTCCCCAGGACTCGGCAGCCTGGCTGACAAAGATGTGAGCCTTGCACGGGGCACAACTGGCACTGGTGCGGTGGGAGCCCCGGATTGCCCGGAGCGTGGCCCGCTGGGGCGGAGGGAGGCTTTCCTTGGGTCATGCTGAGTCTAGATTCAGGCACCTGAACTGAAAGCAAGTAAGAGAAGGAGACAAACTCTTCTGTGCTGGGAGTAAGAACCTCCTACGCTAAGTAATGGGCAGCATTGTGCAGACAATACATTCATATCTGTGCTCTCAGTGTATGTAATACCGACGACAATCTGGTGTATTAGACATTGACGCTATTAATAATGAAATATTATTGATTGCACTTCTCTTGCTGTACCTGCCCAGGCCTGCTCTTAGCAATTTGGTGGTTTTGCTGCATGGCCTCCCTGTTTTCCAAAGCAACCCACCCCATCTCTGTAGGGTTACTGTGGAGCTCCATGAACTCCGTCATTTCTACAGCAGGGAACAGCTGTAGGAGGGTCCTGTCTCCTTCCCTCTCTCCTGCAGCCAGTGATAGTGCTCTCTGAAGTGCAACTGGAATGGACAATGCTTAAATCGTCTGGAAAACTCAGGGAGCAATCTTGGCCCTTTTCATGGGAGGTGAGTTGGAGCAGGCAGACATGGGAGATGTTCTTGAAATCCCACTGGAAGGCTGAGAGAAAAACTTGAGCAAGAGGAGGAAGAGAAGGGAAGAAGGCATTCAGGAGGGTGGGTCTGATGGGGAGACCCAGGCGGAGAAAGGGACCGAAGGGACCGAGACCAATGTTGGTGGGCATGGGTAGTGCCTGGGAGGGGAGATGTGAGCAGGAGCACAACTATTGGAGCCAGTTTTGGGAAAGCAGATGCAGGAATGGAGCATCTGGGCAAGTGAACATGGATCAAGGTATTTGGGACAAAAATGAGGGAATGACTGTATAAGAAAAGGGAAGAAACTAGGAAACAGTATGGTATCTAGAAAAGTGGTGTTTGGATGAAGCATTTAAGGAAAAATGCCTGAGTCTGAGGCAAGGAGCAGAGGCTTGAGTGAAAGGTCAGAGAGAATGGGGTAGAAGAGTCTATATTTGTTTGAAGACACTTCTAAGTCCGTGTTTCACCATTCCTCTGATATTAGAAGACAGACATATTTTTCAAGCACAGTGTCTCACTACGTAGTTTGTAGACAGTAAATTGCTACTGTTGTCAGTTACTCTGTTTCAGAAATCTGTGAATAATTCATATTTTTAGCCATGATTAATTTGATGCATTTTGTCCCACTTACTGTTATTAAAATCATAGAAATTAAGTGTATAAAATGTAGTAAACCAGTAGATTTAATGTTGTTTTAATTAATATTGTAGAAATATTGGAAGTCATTAGGAAGTTCGCAGCTTCAGTTCTGCTGCATTTGCATATTTATTATGAATCTTCTGTAAAAATATTAGAAGAAATTAGAAGATACTTTTAGTTTTCTTTCTGTGCTTCTATTTTTCTTCTGTAGAATGGGACAGTAGTGCACTCTTGTCTCATAGTGGTGCAGAAATTATTTATTGATGGCTATGAAGAGTCAAAAAAGCTGATGAGATGTTGCAATTTGTTTTCAGAAAATGGTTTGAAGGGTGTAACAATGAGGAGGAAAGAGGATGTCGAGTAACTTGTCATTAAACAAGCACAGCCCATTATATGATTGAATGCAGCAGGGATTCTATGGAAAAAAAATACTATATTGCCATGTCATTAAAACATGTATATGCAGAGGGTTTGAATATTCAGGCCTGAGTTAGTTTTGCAATACTGTAAGTGTTCTTTTAGAATAGTTGGTTTATATCTAATAAATGTATCTTTATTCATAGTTTGTGTTCAGAGGAGGAAAAATTAATTTCTCCTTTACACAGGCACAACTAAAGGCACAACTAAACAGATATAACAGAGAACTGCTAATACCTCTACTTAGAAATCCTGGTTCCATTGACATCCACGTGAAACTTGAAACAAGTTACTAGTAACAGGTTTTCACTCCAAGAGATTCTTTTTCTTACTGCTTTTAGAATGTGAAAACACAGAGACAGGAATTGCACATTTTATATTTTAAATAAACGAGACTGCATCTTGGGTGCTATTCAGGTAAAAAATCCAATCTTTTTTCATGTTGTTAGTGTTTCCATTGTTAATAATTTCTAATTCCAGTAAGAATCATAGCTATCTTTATATATATTTCTATATCTTTAGAATACAGATAGGGAGAGTTATCCCTGGGACATACTGTGAATATTCAGCAATTTAACTGTATGTGCATTTAAAAAAAAATTGCATAATACACATTTCAGGCCTGATTCTGGAAGTTCTCGTATATTCCTTTTTTTTCTTTTTTTTAATAACAGTTATTTCACTTTTAACTTCAGATAGACCTGCATTAGCTATATGCTGTCTATGTCCCTCGTTTCCACTAGCCTCATCTGATAAGACTTTTGGTCTTTTTGTTATTGATTTGTCAGCCTGGTCAGTAGCTGGCTCACACTCTCTAAATTCTGTGTTTTGCCTGACTTCACTGTTCCTCACTAACTACCTTTGAAGGCTTAAAGCTATAAAGCAAATGCAAAGACTAGGTAAAATTGAAACTGTTTAAATCAGTACCTTGACCTTTTTGTGATTTTTAGTATGAGATTATTGGTGACTTTTTACCTTCTTTTGTGGGCTCCTGCCCTCTCTTTCCCTTCTTCAGTGGTCACGGTTGCTGGTTCTTTTTGAACTTCATGCTGCTCTGTCTTGTGCCTTTCTTTCCCTCTCCCTTATTTTTCTCCTCAACATTTCAATTTCTCTTGGTACTCTTCTCTTGCAAGGTAAACATGTCCTAGTTTCCCTGGCAGAAAAGGAAACACGCTTGACCTGATTTACCTCTCCAGTGACCACACCATCCCTTTTACTGCTTTAATCTCTTAAGTTCATGGAACATTGTTTTTAATGGATGTCTGGAGCTCCTCTCCTTTCATCCCCACCCAGTCCCTCTCCAATTTGCCTTTTTTCCCTGGCACTCTACTCAAATGACCTCTTCCTCACCAGGTAACAGAGCCATTACTTCAGTCTCATCATTCCTGTGCCTTCAGCACAATTGGAACATGCTTCTTTTCTTGAATCTCGTTCTTTCATAGCTTCTGTGCTTTTATTCTCCTCATGATTTTCCCTTTCTCTAATCACTCCTCCAGTATGTCCTCATATTTTTAACATAGTCGTGCTTTAGCCAAGTTTCAGTAAATATTTTAAATATATATACACCAAGTATATTTAAAATGTATCTCAAGTACAAAGATAGTAAAGAAAAAAAAAAACTTATGGGTGTGGGAGAGATTTGCCTCACAAAGGAATGCCTCCTTAAAGTACCCTTATAATTCCTAAGCTGAGTTAAAATTTAGTTTTTTCATCCTAGTATATTGGCAGTAAATAAATAAAAGCTTACAGATTTACTATTAAAAATATTTTTCCTACCTTAAAGGACTTTTTTTTTTTTTTGTGAGATTCTTATCTCTGCTTTTTGCAGAGTCAGATATTCCAGCAAATGTATGCTTTTGCTTAATTCTCTATTTTTCACATCTGCAGTCTTATTTTTTCTAAACCAAAATCAACCCAATTCCCTCTCCCCAGAGACCTGGACACCTAATGAAATCTATCTCCGCCATGTCTCCGAAGGTTAAAGACTTCTTCCAGTTCTAGTAAAACTTGTGATCCTGAGAACAAAGTATGCAGGGTGGAGATCTCAAGGCTGAGAAAACAGCCAAGAAAGAGATATCTATCTAAATTTTTTTGCTTTAATGTTTTTATTTAATGAATGATTGTTATTTAATGAAAGATAATATACTAATCTGTTTGCCTATTTTAATCCTTATGTAGCAGATGAAAACCAGAGGAATTTGTAAGGGTACAACATTAGGCCATGATCTGTTTCAACATGGAAAGTAGCTAGCATTCAGATATAATAATGGTTATCACAGTATCAGATCAAAACTAGACAGATGTTTTAATTTTGCAACTGGTACGTGTGAAGGAACAGAACCAATCAACCAGTCAAGCACACAAGCAAAATACAAGGTTGTTGCTCTGTTGGTCAGCAGAGCACTTAAACACATGGTCCAAGTCCTTCAGCAGAGAAGTCACAAACTAAAATAACTGGACAAATCCTTTTCCAAACCTGAGTCTAGCTATCTGCTACCCAAGAGATTTCTCATCCCATTCTGACATACTTACTCTTTCAGAGGAGGCTTTTGGTTATATAGAATAGTCAAGCTGAATTTACGTTCTTGCTACAGGAAAGTCAGCTTTTTTCTTTAGAGTACTGGTAATGTCTGGCAAAACTAGCATTTTATTATTAACTGATTTAAGTACTAATTGATTAAGAAGCACTTCTCTAAATATTGAAGGTATATATATTTCTTTTTTACTGTTCTAAAATTCTTTGACAGTGGCATTTCACTAACGTTTTCTTTTTAAAAAGTACATGCAGTGCTATTTTTTACCCACTGAAATGCTTTTAATTTATTGAATTGGGACAAAACAGCTACCTGTGTAATGATGATAATGTATAGGGAGATGTTTGTCTTCCTTTGTTCATAACACACGAAACTGAGCTGAGCAGCTCAGAAACAGTACTGATTTTTGGAATTGTATTTATTCAACATTTCAATGTCCTGGTTAATTACTTGAGAAAGGAGAGGATGCCCATTTCTTCGCCCCTTTGAGTTCAAAATATTAGTAATCTAGCAATACAAAATTCTATTTGCAAAATATGTACTTGGTCTGAATCTTCTTTATCTCGTCCTCACCTCGTCCATTAGTTTCCTTTCACCTAGAAACCAAAGGCCTGAACTAAACCCTTCCTTCCATTTACACGGTCTGATAGCCTTCAACAATGAGGTGATGGGCTTGGTGGATGAGGGGAGAGCAGTGGCTGTCATTTATCTTGACTTTAGTAAGGCTTCTGAGACCGTCTCTCAGCATCGTCATAGACATGCTGATGAAGTATGGCTTAGATGAGTGGACTGAAAACTAGCTGAACATCTGGGCCCAGAGGGTTGTGAAGAGCGGTATGAAGTTCAACACAAGGAAGTGCCAAGTCCTGCCCGTGGGGAGGAATAACCCCAGCCACCAGTACAGACCAGGGGTGGCTGGAAAGCAGCTCTGCAGAGAAGGACCGTGGGGTCCTGGTGGACACCAAGTCGGACATGAGGTTGCAATGTGCCCTTGCAGCAAATAAGGGGTTTACTTGGGTAAACCTGGGTTGCACGAGCCTGAGTCTTGCTAGCAGGTCGAGGGAGGTGATCCTTCCTGGTTACTCAGCCCTGGTGAAGCCACATCTGAAGTGCTGGGTCCAGTGCTGGGCTCCCTGGTACAAGAGAGACATGGACATACTGGAGTGAGTCCAGTGAAGGGCCACAAAGATGATTAAGGGAGTGAAACATCTGGCATACAAGGAGAGGCTGAGAGAGCTGGGACGGCCTGGAGAAGAGAAGGCTCAGGGGGATCTTACTGGTGCGTGTAAATACTTGATGGGAGGGAATACAGAGGGAACTAAACTCTTCTTGGTGGTGCCCACTGACTGGGCAGGCACCAACAGGCACAAACCAAAACTCATCATATTCCTTGTCAACGCAACAGATGCTTTTATATTGAAGGCAAACACTGGCACAGGTTTCCCAGAGGGGCTGTGGAGTCTCCATCCCTGGAGATACTCAAAACCCAACTGGACACAGTCCTGAGGAACCTGCTCTCACTGACGCTACTCTGGGCAGGGGGTTGGACTAGGCAATCTCTGGAGGTGCCTTCCTGCCTCATCTGGTCTGTGAGTTTGTGGCATGGACTTCAGATAAGGCTTATAGTACGTCTCTGTGAAAGATTGATCAGAACTGAGGCAGACTCTTGTCCGTGTTAAAAACGTGTCTCCTTACCCACCCTCCTTCCTTTTCCATACATTGGTCCTATCCTACATATCTGGAAGATTACACCTGTGTGCTTTTTGTTTGCTTGTTTTTTCTTGTCATGTTCTTGTTGCTACATAAAGTCAGAAAAAAAATTGGTCACAGATTTTCAAATGACCACAGAAAACCTAATCAAATGATCATGTTTGGAGACCACGTGTTACTTCATTACCAGTTAGTTCATCGCTAAATTGTCCGCTACCTGGTGAAGATAATGGATTTAGTTTGGATTTACCTTTGAGTTGATATATGCACTATGTAAGTAAAGCTTTCTTGGAAAGGGGCATAATGTATGCTGTTAATTTTCTTTACTTTTATTATCGTGTCAGAAGCTCCAGGCACAGAATAAATACTGGAGGGAGGAAGAAAAAGCAATTCTTACTCTGTGCATTCACAGTCACGCATTGAGTGTGCATTTATGCAAGCATTAGGACAGAAACCTCGTGTGCTACAGGCAAGTATGACACTGCGTATTACTTCTTCATTTTTAAGTAGTTTTCCTGAGAGGTTTCCTAAGGGTGTTTTGTATTTAAAGATGGAACAGTCAAGAGGTTTTCAGACCAGGTACGGAGCAGTTAATGAAATACATTCAGTAAGTCTTACTTCTAGAAAAACAAAGGAAAGTTTTGCCCCATTATCTGTCATGAACAAGTTGTCAAGCAGTCATTATTCTTACTTGCAATAAAAATTAATGTTTAATCTTACTTTCTATTCTTCTTAAAAGGATATGAGAATGTTCTAGCTTTAGATTTTTTTAAAGCATTGTGTTGTGTGAATTTTGGTTTTTTTTTTTCTATTTTCACTTATTTTCCTTAGTTGTGGAGCACAATAAAGAGGAAAGCCATTAAATTTACTCATAAATCATAGGAATGCCATTTATATCTAGGGTGCAGAAGTAATAGCTCATCCATTCTGGCCTTAATCTCACCTGTTTTTGTAGCTGCTATTAAAATGTCAACATTTGCTATCAATTACCCCAGCATCGTATTTGCAGTGTTTCTCGATAGCTAACATAAGAAATAACAGTAGCATTTCAGATAATGTAGTGCTGAAGTTTTTAGAGAAAGTCTACCATAGCTGATGCGTACAGGATTCTTGGAAATTATAGGAGACTAGGGAGCAGTAATTATAAAAGAAAGACCAGATGAAATACATACATGGTTAGAATTCAGGTTTGTGACATATTGTTGAGTTTCTTTTTAAAAAAAAAAAACAATAAAAAGTTTGGATTAGAAAAATGATGAGATTTTAGGAGATTTAGTCTTTCCTTTATGCTGTGTTGCCTAAGATTTTGAATTATAGGACACTACCAGTTTTGCAAGGTTCTTTTCTAATGTTCAGTGTAAGCATCAGTATTTTGCTGAAAATTATTCTTTTTGAAGTCATTAAAAAAAGGGGTCTAGTGATATTTTCCTGAAACTTAACATATATCCCAAGGAGGTAAAGGAGAGACGAGGGATAAAAAAATATCCATGTCTATTTGAAGTCAATCAGCATTATTCCTACAATTTACTCATGACCATGATTTCTTTGTGATTTGTGTACTTTATGTTTAATTTAAACTATAATATAAACCAGAAGCAAATCTGAGCAAAGGTGTAGGAATAGAAAGGAGTAAGTCTATTGTGATACACTAATATCCCAAGACACCCCAAGATCCTTTTTCTCTGAGGAACTGATTCTGTTCATATTAATGTCAGATGAAATTTTGTAATCTGATTTTGGTGGAAATAGAATGGAGCTCTCATTTTGAAAGGCCTCAAACACCGGGTTTTTTCCACTCTCTATATAACCAGGCAGTAATTACGGCAGGTCAGAGAAGGAAAAAAAAAAAAAAAAGTGTTTCTATATTGGCACTTCAATATTACAGTAGGTTTTGTTTGCGTGATTTTCAAGCTAGCAACAAGCATCAGTGTTCACTACAGGCTTTCCAGTATAAAATTGTTTCATACCCTCCCCTGTAGGTATGTTTAGCTCTGCGAAGATAACATGAACAAACCTTTGCTGTATATTGTTTAAGCCTTATCCAGAGACTGACATAGGTTTCTGTCATTCAGTATAGAAATGCTTTCTCTCCTCGAAGTTGATTTTTGTTCTTCAGGCAATGAGTTTGTCTTGTCCATGGCACTTTCCTAAGAAAACCGTATGTGCTGTAATTGTTCTGCATGGCAAATTGAGGGATGCATGTTTTGTAAATAATTGTCTTACTCCTTTGAGCATTACCTTCTTTACATATGCTTGTCAGAGTCCAATACTCTCTGACCAGGTTCTTTTAGATACTCTGCATGTGGAGGGCTATCAAATTTACTTATATGAAGACAGTTGATGTTACACGGGATTTCTGATTTAGCAGAACAGTACAAAATGTATCGTATAACACAATACAAATATAAGTTACACTTAGCAAAATATAGCAATATACACGGTTCAATCACAATAGCAGTGCAATTCCCATTGCCTGTCTCTATAACATGCTCAGCATCACAATGCTGGGCATCCCCACTCGCCAGGAAGGCATATGTATGTGTCGAAGCCAGCTCAAGCCCATTGCTCTCTTCAGAATTCTTTTGTTAGTTGTTCAGGTTTTATACTCTGTGTTGGGCTGAGGCAGGTATTCACTCCCCCCGTGCTGGTCTGGCTAACTCAGGGAGACATTCACACTCTTCTAATGAACTGGGGGAGAAATGTTTACGCCACCAGTTGATCTGCTCAACTGTTGATTGCTGTGTACCTAAAATAAAGGCCACTCTGGTCCCCTTGGTGTTGAGATAAGTCAGCTTCTTTACAACAGCTCTGGTCAGTCACACTCTTCATTATTCCCTGAGTTTCATGGGCACATCTCCTTGCCCATCTCCTCTGAGCCTTCTTCCATTGTAGGGGTTTATTTGTCAGTCACAATGTTTTTAGAAAAGGGTCTTGTTATAAAGTCTGGATGATAAGGTAGTCACATAATGTTTTGCAGTTGACTGCAGTTGAGGACAGGATTTCATTTCAGGAACATGTACTTCTGTTTATAAAGTCCAAAAAAAGCCAGCCACATTAAACAAAATTGGATTCCTCACCTTTTTCCTATAGTACTGATGTATTTGCCAACAAGACATTTGGATACAAGAGCTAAAGTAAGAGGACTTTTTGATATAAGTAACAAAAAGGAAATTCTTTTGAATAAAATTCCTGTGTGTGTTTGAAAATAAAGCTGTAAGTTTTATTGCTTTGTCATGTAAACTTTTGAAATGTCAGTGCTCTTCCTTGGTATTTCCGAAAAAAAGGCTAATCATTCTCAGCAAAGTAGACTAGCTTCTGTTTATGTAAGACTTGGGGCCTTCATTTGTAGATCCAGATGCAGTTCTTAGATAGATGCTGCAATGTAAGCGATGATTTCCCACATCTCTCCTCAGAACAAGCTTCCGCTGCAGCATATTCTTTCTCTTTCTCTTTTTCTTCCTCTGTGCACAAGGACATGCGCACCCATGCAAGTACATGTATAAAAATAGATAACCTAAAAAATCTCTACTGTAATTTCTACTTCAGCTTGACTTGTGTTTGTTGTATGTACTTCAGCTTGACTCACGCATATTATTTCATAAGTAAAAAAATATTTTGAAGTAGGTAAAAACACTTAGAAACATTTGTGAAAATTATTTAAACTTTCCACATGACTTTATAAGAAGAGTTACTTTAAGAAAAAGTTGGTTTCATAGCTTTAAGGCTTCCCTTTTCAGAACAATTGACAATAGGTAATGTAATCTCTATGAAGATGTGCATCTAATACTTGTGAAGCCAATATTCTGTTAATACAGTTTCTGACTGCAGATAATCTGTGTGTGCATCTGTGTGTGTGTGAGCCTTTCCCTCTTTGAGGTTTTGAGCTATCCTGAAATAATGCAAATTCTCTTTACTTGTTTGCCAAGAAGTCTGATGGTATTGAGCTATATCAGGATGTCAGTGACTGCTTCTCTTCTCATTAATATAATTGGATCTAGGCTATATCAGATACTCGCAAGACATAAAGTAGACATGCTAAAAAATACGCGTTCTATTTTCAGAACTTGTTTCTGATGGTGGGAATGTAGAATGTTTCTGAATTGTAACATGAAACACTTAGCTTGTTTCCACCCTCTCTCTTATGTGGTTTTTTTGCCTTTCCCTTCCCTTTATTCACTTCCCTATCTAACGTGTTTGCCCAGGCCTTCAGAGTTGAGCAACCTTCATTCCTGCTATTCTCTTTCTCTTCCTAGTATTTTGCTCTAGGGTAACTGGAAGTTTTAAGGTTCATTAGATAACCAGACGACTCAGGACACAATCTTTGAGAAATGATGCCATAATCAAACAATTAGCCTTTGCCAACAAATCAGAAATCTAACATAGGAATGTCCCAAGTCAGTGTCAGCTTTTAGATTTTCTTAGTTGAACCTGTGACACGATGATTCCTCTGAAATAAGAGTTCTGCAATACGTATTCATCAACAGATTCTCTATTATAAATGTGAAAGAAACGATGACCAGAAAACGTGTCATGCATGCAGAAGCCTTATGCATTTTATTATCAGAACAATAAAAGCACATTTTCTGTGGTGTCATGTCTTAAATCTCTTGTTATGTATCAGTACGATTAGTATTTTTGAATAGAACTTGGTTTTGGTGCTCTGTTAAACATTGGGAAGCAGAACATCCCATCACACTTGTGAATTATTCATGCTTGTGGTAACAGAATTTTTTATGTTAGTTTCCCTAACTTTGTAATTCTAAAGTAGTCCCACCAAATGCATGGGTTGTGAAACTCCAACATTTATTCCTCTTCTCAATGGCAGTCTCCAAACCTCTGGCTGTGAAGGAGGGACCCCAGAAGCCCTAAGCCTCCAGCTGAGTCTGTCAACCTCAGCACTTCCATGTTCTGTCATTAGAGACCACAGCCCTGGATCATGAGAGCCCCAGGCTTTACAACACTTGACTTAATTTCTTTTTAAGGTTCAGGGAAAATTTTGACACCTTTTGTTGGGGCTTTCCAGTATTCTTGCCATAAGGCAGAGTCTGAAAGTCTTAGCTTGTCGGAGAAGTCCTGAAAACCCCAGGATTGGGGAATTGTGGGTGGATAAAGTGTAGAACCTGAGATATTTCCACACAGCGTTTTTTGCCAACTTGACTGAGAAAAAAATGTTATTAAATTGCTGGAGAGTCTGAGGGGTCATAGGTCAAGTGGACCTCAAGGTACCATTTCTATGAAGCAGTAACAGATGGAGGGTATCTGTCCTGGAAGCCTGCCAAAATTTTAATGCTCGTGATGGGCAGGCACCTACTGTGAACAAATAGCTTGATAGGTGCCTAGATTTCACAAAATTTGCAATAAAAAATGCTGCTTTAGGAAAAAAGAGGATTCAGTATTTTGATGTTCAAAGAGAACCTTTGAAATTAATTCACAACATCTCTTGAAAAAAATGTTTATTTGTACTTGTGGAAAAACAAAAGATAAAGCATTACTGTTGGCAAAGCTGTCTATAACTGTATCAAACTAATTTTTACATGAATGATTCTTGAATGTCTTGGATAATGCCATCATTCTTCTGGACATAGACCAAAAATGCTAGCAATTTTCCGATCATTTTTGGAAAAAACTTGTAAGGATAAACAATTATTATCTATTTGAAGCTTCCTGAGAAGGTAAATGCTGCTTCTACTTTCCTTACTTATTGTGTGACCTTGATCTGTCTATTGAACAATATAATGCAATATTTATCTTAATCATGTAGATTTTTTAATAAATACATAATATCTCTGTGGCAAAGAGTTATAAGATGAAAAATTGCAATAATGAGCTGCATTAAGCTCAATAAAGCTTATATATCTTGATTAAAAAAACAGTAATGGTGGGGTTTGCTTTATAAATTTGGATTGATACCCTTGAAGCTAGGCAGTGATACAGGAAAGAATTTGCATGTAATTGATATAGCTCTCAAAGGGAGATTCCTGTAACCAACATAGTAAAGTCGGAGTCAGGAATATGCTAATTATTTTTTACGCTTCATCAGTCCTTTGAACAATAAACGCTTCACCCCAATTAAGACACCAGCTTGGGGATATGGCTGACCCTTCTATGTTTGACAACATGAGGATGCCATGGATAGCAGCAGTGAACATGGTGATGACAGTACATGTAAGTGTTCATTTCCTCTTTTATGTGGCAACAGAATTGCAGAAAATAAGTTTAAATACTTTACCCCAAGCAAAATTTTGACAGCCAATGTTGCTGGAAATTTTCTGTGTAATTCACACAATCCTTTGCCATATAGCTTCTCTCGATCAGTAGATTAGGTAATCAGTAAAAGGGCTTTGTGTTGTTGGGTTTGTTTTTTGTTTGTTTGTTTTCTGATGTTGTCCTTGTCCAATTCTGATATGCTTAGTAAAAACAAATCCTTTGCTTAGACATAGAAACATTTGGATTAATAAGGTAATAGTAAGGATAACATAGGTTTGTGTCTTTTTAACTTGATTGGTAACAGAGAAGATTAATTACAAGAGGCTGGGGAAAGAGGTGTAATGAACAGTTTTTGAAAATTGTAATGAATTGAAAACATGTAATGAATATTTTTGAAAAATATATTACTCTGTTTTCTGGGCATTTGTCTGTAGACTGAGACAAAGTCCTGTAATGGAATATTTTTTCCAAGTACTTCTGTATTTTTGGTACTGTCAGCCTTGATTCTGCACACCAAAACTTAAGGAAATTGCTACTGAGCAGTGAAATCAAACACTAGCATCACCTATTGCACCCTTTAGTTCTGCGTGCATAGGCAAACTGTTAGTTAAACTGAAGGACACTAAAACGTTAATTTACTGTCCTTCTTTTAACTATACTTATTCCCTATTTCAACTATACATCTTCCTCATTTCTGTTTTTCTTACCTTTCCAGTCAGAGGAAGGACAGCTCTTAGATCTCTGTAATTCTGTCTTTAAGTGTTGTGGTTTGTGGTAATTTATTTACTACTCTTGCTTCTGCTGCAAGTCACTCTCGTTTTCTCTGGGATTTTTTGATCACTGAAGTTCAGTCACTGAATAAGGAATCTTTAGTTTTATAGTTAGAAATTTGTTTACTTATAGCTGGATACCAAGCCCCTCGAAGTGAATGTAAATTCTCTCTATTAATTTTGGTGTACTTTTCTTATCCTTTCTTGACAATAATACTGAAGTTAAAGAGTATCAATGGTCTTGCTCGCCATACAAAAGGTTGGGGTACTTCAGTACCCTAGTAATGTTTTATATCTGAGTTAGGACCTAGAACGTCTTACGGTGAATGCTGTCACATATCCTTCTAGATATTCTTTGCCTTTTTTATCTAGTATTATTCCTTTCTTAGAATGTGTTAGGAATAACTGGCTGGATAGCTGTACAGCTATTATACATTTGTTTTTAATACGTCACAAGCTTTTTTTCCCCTAAACTTACTGAGGAAATAGGTAGAAGAAAACAGCAAAACCAACATTCCTAAGCAGTGTCCTAAGGGCATTGCTACTATGTCAAAACCCACCTGTGTCTTGAACTTCTAAAGAAGTGAAGTTGTCACTGTCACAGAGAAAAAAGATAAAGAATAATTGGTAGTCATGCTTCACAGGAAAGATTGAAGATAGATATACGTGTGTATATATATATATAGGGGATAGCCTAACTGCATAAGCTGGAAGGAGGTCTTTGTATCAATTCCATTAAAAAGTAAAAAGTTGTCTGTAACAAGTCATCCACTTCCATGCATATTTAACATTACTGTGCAGAGACCATGGAAACTCCTTTTCACTGGACTGTGATATTTGGGGAATACTTTAGCGAAACAACATGCATATCTTTTAGAGTTACTCTTCACAAATATGAATACTGAATTACCCTTCAGCACTTCATAATTCCAATAAATCTTTCGTAGCCATGTTAAACACAAAAAAAAGCTAAGATTCTTGGTGAAAAGAGGTGATGATAGCCTGTATTTTTCACATTATTTTACAAAAATCTATTAATTGCCTCTGTCAGTTATTAAAACAAGTAAGCAAGATGCCCTCTGCACGTCTATCAGGTTGACTGGCCTAATCAGGCTCAGCAAATTCAATAAGTATTTTGCTAAACTTAATTAAAATTCAGCCCTGCATTTGAGCAAGCCGCAGTGGTTTGGCAGACCTTCAAAGGGCTATACTGCAGCACAACAATAAAAGAGATAAAGGCATACAATAACAATAAATATAATGCAAATGTTCCCATTATTCACAAATCAGGTAGGAAGTTGCTCCTTTAAGTATTTTCTGCTTTCTGTGGTGATAAAATTCAAATTTGTGGATTTTTCATTTGCGATCTCTGCATATGTTATTCTTATCAACGTACGATTTTATGATTCTAATTAATTGAAATTAAATAATTCTAACTAAGAACAATGCTGTATGTACTTTATTCCCAATACTGAGAGAATTGCACATGGTTTTGTCTGTTACTCGTGGATTAAAAATTGCAAAATGGGACTTTTGCTTTGCAGTGCAATGCTGTCAGACCCTTAGTGGGCAATACATCAGCTCGACCAGTTACTCCTTCACGTATCCTCTTTATCTGCTGTTCTTGACTGTATGATCCCAGCTCTAGGTTTCTCCTAGCATTATGTAAATTACAGTTCTTCAACATTAGACGTGAAATGGAGCCTTTCCTGCAGGTACTTTAGTTTTGATTGATAAACTAGAATTGTATATACGTCTTTATAAATACTTGTTTTCTTTTGTTACAAAATCCCTACTGTTTCCTACATATCTTAAATACCTTTGGAATGCTTATTCATCACCCTTCATGAAAAATGTTATTTAGACCATATTATTTCTTCAGAATTAGAATTTCTTTTTGAAGAATAATTCATCATGATCACTTTGAATGGCCAGGGCTCTGTATCAGAAATCATTTACAGCATACTCCTATGTCTTGTACTTCATGATAGTCCCATTATCCTTGTCCCATTAGCTTTGTAACATGGTATGTGCTACTGATTTTTTAATGTTTTGTTTGCTTTCTTAGCAAACACTACACTGACAGTCAATCTTGGCTAAAGTTTTATTTTTTTTTTTTTCCTTCAAGAAGGGAACTGTTGGAACAGTTATACCATTCTGTATCTTCTGCAACAAAGTAAACTGACAACTATAGTAACAGATTTTTATAATACCATTGAGAGAGCAAACTTTGGCAAACAAAGCCATGTTTTAACAACTAGAGAAAGCAAAATAGGAGAAACCAGCAAAAACTGAAGCAAATAGGCATCACTATTGAACAGTATTTCTAGAATCAGATGTTTGTCATAGGAAGTAAACCTTTGGATGATTTAGAAAGATGGTGATTTAGAGATAAAGAGTGATAGAAATATCACACAGGGGAAAGATATATTCCTAGTATATGACATATTCTTCACTTTGATGTTTAGTAGTTGCTAAAATTCATTATCTCTATACTGGCTTGTACAATCGGAATCATAAATGTTTTGCAAGAGAAATCAAAATCCACATAAATATATCATATATAAGAAAGTATACTTAACAAGAACAGTGTAAAAATAATTCTTCGTGGGAAGATTAAAAATTCTGATATAGATTTAAATTCTTTGACTGAATGAGATTTAAAAGGTTGTTCAATAGAATAACTTAACGTGCTCCTAATAATACCACTTTCACAAATCAACAGAGAATCAAGTGGAGTCCTTATTTACGTGAACTCCATAAACCTTGACACAGCAGAACAAGTAAGCATGAAGCTTCTTCGCATTTCCCTGGGAGCGGGTGACCTATCTGCCATTTTCTCATTTCTGTTTTCTGCAAATCTAATCTGGACTTTGTTGAATGAAAACTTCTGCTTTTCTGAAACAGATTTGCAGAGCGCAGATCTTTCACTAGGTAACTGTTCAGCTATCAGTCACTGGCCATTTCTCCCTCCCCCATTCAGCCTTACTGTTGTACAGTCTTAGGAATGCTTCCAAAAACATCTTGCAGTGGACATTTAGGATATTTCCAGGTAATGGTGAGAGGAATAAAAGGGGATTGTAGAGCTTATGTTGGGTTTTTATTATTTTGTTTTGAAGTGTAGGGAAGGATCTTGTTAAATAAGAAAAATGAGTAAGCATCCAAGCTGCTAAAAGATTATGAGTACTGCTTACAAATTGTGACTAAACATTTAATTCAGATTAAAAGCTATCCTTTATCATTCAGTATTTTTTTGCACAAGTCATGACTAAGGATGCAAAGTCTTGTAAATCTTTATAAACAAAGATTCTTTCTAACTATTTTTCCTAAATTGCCTTCTGATAACATGTACAATTAATCACCATCAGTAAAAGGATCACTTTGTTGCAAGATTTTTCTAGATAAAAGTGAAGACTCAAAAAGAGTCAGATTTTTAAAAACAAGGCTTACATCAGCTCTCTTTATGCATTGAGAAAGACATGACGTAAACTGTGACTAACGCATTAAATGTTAAAAATTGACCATAGTAAATTAGAATATTTTCACAGATTCTTAAAACTATTTTTACACATTTATTTCTGAAAACTTTATTATGGAATTAACATAGGTGTAAAATAACCTATAATTTTCTGTTTTTCTGAGCATTGGAATAATATTAGGTTGGGTGCTCTGCTTGCTCGGTAACAAAAATGCTTTCTGTAAACTTACATTGAATACTTTGTGATAAAATTTGAAAATAATGCAGTTCAAAGAAGTTGAAAAAGATTGTTCAAATAGCTTAGTGGAGAGCTGACTTTAGCATGCCTCAGGAGTATGGAATGTAATATTCCAGGATAAAAATTCCTCACTTCTACAAGTAGCTGTCTTCCTAAGCATGAAATTCTTGAGTCTGTCTTGAAATAGGATTTTTCTTAAGTAATTACAGCATCAGGACCCTGCTGCCTTTTAGAAGCCAACAAGGAGACATTAGTGGAATTGAGGAATGGAGTTAGATCTAGCCTTTAATACAGATATAGTAAAACAGTCAGATATGTACATGTATATGTAACATTTAAACTGAGAGACAGTTGCATTCGATCAGACTTTCCTTACACAAGAATGTAGTAGCATACAAAGAGCAATGCCACTGATGGAGTTTCTTGAAGATCTTTCTATATTGAGCCTTTCCCTTCTAGTTGAGCTACAATTTTTCTTAGACATGATTACTGTATATTTGTATTAAATTTTAAACAACAGAGGATTGCCCTGCCGTACCAAACTAAATGTATCTGGTATTCGAACTCAGCCAGTCCCTCATCTGCTGGCATTTGGGTGGGAGGCTTCTTGGAAATCCCAGATACAGAAAACAATAAACCAGAACGTGTTTTTTTAAAGACTTGCAGTCTTTCTTGAATCTTGTATTTCAACCATCCTAGTCATACTATTGTTGTAGACTGATGTGCATACTTGTGAGATACTAATGTCAAGTTGTAACTGTGATTCAAGCAGAAACAATTATTTAGATCTTTACTTACAACCACACAGTCTTGTAGAATTGCTACGTAGAAATGTAAAAGTGAAGAAGTGATAAGAGGTGCAAAATGCTACAATGAGCAAAATCTAACGTAAGAAATTGCACATTGTTTTGTCCTGCCTCTGCTAACAGGCTCAATGCTGGGGGGTCTAACTACCGGGTTGTTCTGCTGCCTCCCTTTTGTAATTAGCCTTTCATCTTGATCCTTTCTAATCTGGTGTTATGAATAACTGCAATGCAATAGGTACTGAATCAGTGATTAACAGTTCACTTCTGAAGGATCTGTTGCAACTTAGACCTGCTTATGCCAGAATGTGCATGAGAATAAAACATTCTGGAGAAGTAAAATCAATTGTCAGTAGAACTAATAAATGACTATACCCTATATACATTTTCTTTTCTTGAATGTTAGGTAAGTTGCTAAAAAAAAAAAAAAAAAAAAAAGAAGCAAAAAAGGACTTTGATGTGCTGGTAGCGTCAAAAATGCTGTACTAACTACAGAAATGACTATTTTGTTTTCTGTTTCAGTGCTCACAATTGCTTTGTTCTTTTTCCTTCCATGATTGCAGCAGCTGTCATCTTTTAAAAGGTTGTTTTTTACCAATCAGGTGTCCAGGGTTTCCACGGTAATTACATAGAACAATGTGTCCCAAAGCATTTTACCAGTTTGTGAAGCTTTTTCATTCTCTTTGGCTGCTTTCATAAAAACATCAGAAAAATTTCATAACTAGTGATGCTTTCTTAACTCCTTGGGGTACAATTTTGTCTGGGATTAACACATATAACTTCTTGCAAATTATGAAGGAAAAACAGCGTAGGCATATGGCTGAGTTTTGTTTTATTCTTAGGTATCATTTTAACTTTAATTTGTCCAAAGAGACCTTATTAGAAAAACTAAATTGGAAACTAAAGAAGAAATGGAAAAGAAATGATTAGCGACATGTCAAGTCGCTAATCTGACTCAGTGGGCTGGCATGCAAGTGCCTGTGCCAGCACAAGGGAAGAAGTCAGATTTTATCTTTCGGTCAATGCTGTAGATGTAGGTCACCTTGAAACAATAGGGCAGCCACCATCAGGAAGCTCTCAGAGTTGACTGGCTGCAAGCAAATTGTCACTCATGGCTGAAATTAGTATAAATCGCCAGTATAACATAGTCAAAACATGAGATTTTGAATGACAGGTATTATAATCCTTGGTACCTTTAATCTCCAGTATAATTCACAACAGCTAATAGCTAAACATTCCAATCTCCATCGCAGTGCTGGGAGATGAGTAACAGAAACCTGTTAGTATAGTAGTTTAATAATAGTTAATAATAGTTTAAAGTTTAAAGAAAAAGTGGTGGTTGAGGTACAGAAGCTGAAAGTTGTTCCTAGTTGTTCCAGTAGCATTCACTGTTAAAACTGCAATTTATATTTTGTATTTTCTCTTTTTTCGAAAATTACAAGAACAATAATGAACTAAACTGAGAACTGGACAAAAAAGATGGAAGTTGTTCCCACAGCACTCACACATGATATAGGAAAGTCAGAAAGAGGCATGTGTGGTGAAAAGCTCTGGCAGTCAGGGCCATGGATGCCTATTGTTTATGAGGGTATTATTATTATTATTATTTTAATCTTTTAAAAATAAAATATGTGCTTGGTTGGTTGTGGTTGGTTTGGGTTTTTTCAGATAAAAAGTCTGCATTCAGGCATGTTTAAAACAGAAAAGAATGCATGGCACCTGAAAGTACAGCAATGGAAAAAGCATCAGGTGAAGATCATGGGTGAAGCAGTAAATACAAAAGTACTTCAAGCACTTTGACTGTTTCAAGATCTACCGTTTAATAATGCCCACACCAGTGCTTGAGCGTATTTTTATGGAATTTAGTCAAATCTACTTCCCCTTCTAAAATTCTGCAGTATACGCAGTACTCCATAATTGCAACAAATCCCAAGGTGAAACAAAAAAACCCCTACAACCCTTGTATTCATTTTCATACAGCTCCAATGCTGTGCCATATTCATATCTGTGAATCAGTTTAGCAGTACTTAGGAGCAATTTACAACTGTACAGGCTGCCTGAGCTAAACCTGCATATATGTTTATCATACCTGTATCATGAACGTGTATCATACCATACATATGCGTATGTATCATACATGGGTGTATGTATCATGCGGGTTTAATGTATATTTGCATCATATTACATGTCTCTCTGTGCACATGAGGCTTTAATCTACCTTCAGATGCGTGACAATTTCTTCTTTCTTGATGCACAACAATTTCTTATTTGGTATTAAATTAGTTATTTTATTCAGCTGCAAGGTGGAATTTGACTAAAGTATATTTCAATATATATTTAAGTGTTCAGTTTAAAAATCAGTGTGTCATTTTAGGGAACATGTTAGCTTATTGTACCCCAATATATATAGCTTGAATCACTTAATAATGCCATAATACGTTTTGATAATTTTCATTCCAGTTCAAATGATTTTAATGTTTAAGAGTTGAGGGGTTTGGGCAGGGGAAAGTTGTTACATTGCTTGCTTATTTTTCATCTGGTACTGTGGCAAGAAGCACAACAGGACTGTGATGGGAATAGTTTTGACTGGCAAAAATACACATTTTCTTCTTTTTTCTTTTGAATCTTGTATGTTTGGCAGTGACCTAGGTATAGCTCATTTCACTACTTCATGTTATTTTTTTCTGTAATTTTGGGAATTACATTTTTCAGAGAGCAAAAGGGAAGAGAATTGTTTCACAATTAGTTCAGCATGGCTTCAAACTTCAGTTTCTGTGTGGCATTAGGTCTGTGGCCCTATATGATAAGCAGTTAGAGAGCCGTAAAAAAAGGAATTTGTCGTCTTTCTTTGTTGATCACGTAATTTATTATAAATTATTGTTTTGAAAAATCTTCTGGCTGATTTGAAGTGGATTTTGATATGTGAGATTAAAATTATACTGACAGTGATATCTGAATAGAAAAATATCTCAAACCAGTATTTGAGCATTTATTTCCCAGTAGTTTCCAAAACTGGTAAGCTGCATGTCTCCTTATGCTACTTTGTATCTGAAGTTGTTATTTTTTTTTCCAGAATCTCTTTTAACTTTTAGTTAAAATAAGTCAGTCAAAAAGTCTTTCAGTGATAATAGTCATGAGCAAAATATGCAAGGAGGCAAGTAATGTGGCTGTTTTCATGCCACACCCAGTAAAAAATTTCTGTGGCTATAAGATTATATGATGAGAGCCATGAATGGATTTTTTTTCAGGAGTATTAATATTACTATATAGTGCAAATCCTGCATATTTTCTCGGGCATTATAGCATCACAAGTCTTTATCTGCGATGAGTGATGTATGACTGTGCTGTGTACACAAGTGTGACGAAAGAGGAGATCTGTAACTTTGTGGATCTCACTGTCTTAGGCCACCAACTGACTCTTGCGCGTGAGTGTGATGAGCTGATCCTCACAGTCAGTGTTGAGCTGATCCTAAATATGCTTCTTGGTTGGGAGATGCTAAAGTACATCTTGTGGTGTGGGCATCCTAGAGAAACTGTCAGTGATTTGCACAAGGCTACGTGGGAAACGAGACGAAGGCAGAGCTCCTGAATCTCAGTTTCTTGCTAGACTTAATATTATGAACAATTGTGAAATCATAGTACATTTTATTAAATTATTGATATTGTTAAGCGTAACGCTGTTTATATATTTACAAAACAGCTTCTTAAAATTTAAGTTATACCGGTCCTTCAGCTACAGCCTCCTGATGTAATTAGCTTGCGTGCAATAAAAAAAGTACCAGGCATATAAATGTTAGATGCTTAACTATATCAAATTAACAGCCTTCAGAAAGTGATTACCAGGAATTCATTAATATTATATCTTTGCTATAGATTCAAAAATCACATAAGCAAACATTAGTTGATTTATATGTTGAACTTCAGTTTTTGCTGAGGGAAGTTTTAGCAAAAGCTCTTTCGTCCCTTTTGCCTTCAAATCTTCACTTAGTATTCTGTTCATATTCAATTTTAATTGCCACTTTATAGTTTGCAAAGATGGTATGCAGCTGTAAAATACTACACTTTATTGCAGCAAGAGGAATATTTATCTGAATAGATACATTACTGTTACTGTAAAGAATGGGCCTATTTTACTTTATCAGCAACTAAGGGAAAGGTTAATGGCTACGACGTATCTTTTACGTTGTGTGTGAAACGTGGAGTGCTCTGCACTGTTAAGATTTACAGTGCGGAAGATAAAACGTGGACTATTCCAAGCACTCTCGTAACAGCAGACTGTAAACTTGGGAATTAACTTCAAAACCCCTAAATATGTTAAAACAACATTAAGACTGGAAAAGAAAATAATTTCTTTTCATGAATTCAGACTTTTAAGCTTATGTGCGTGGGAAGGCCTTATAAATTTTCTGGATGTCCTAAACAAGTAAAGAATGCAAGTAACCAGGATGTTTTCAATATTTATTGTATTTCCATCTATAATGCGGCAGGAATCAGAGACAGAGTTATAAAAAAATAATGTTCAGTTTTTTGAGAAAGAATCAATACCTTCAGAAAGGACGTTATCATTCTTTTGCATACTACTGGGAAGTCCAATCTGTTCAGCAGGAAGGGCCAGATCCCAGCTTAGGGCTACATGGATACAGTGATAAATATCAGGCCTAAAGCAGATTTTTCAGCTGTTGGGTTTCCCATCCTTTCTGTCCCATAGCTGAAAGGTAATAGAACGGGTGACATCCCATCTCACTGGGCTGATGTATCCCAATGACTGTTAACTGGACCACTGTAGGACCACTGCAGTTCCGGTAGGACAGGTTGTGATGCCGTTTGATGCAGGAATAATTAGGATTACAGCCATTAAAGAATCTGTATTGTGTATTCCTGAAAGCTAGTGATAGTACATATAGACTCTAATCACAAGAACAAAATTCAGAGCTCTCTTTCAGAGAACTGTGCCATATGTGGCACAGGAACGGTTGAGCATGTTATAGTAGGATCATAAACCACCAAAAAGCTAACTGAGAACCGTCCAAAATGAGTGCGTTTATTAGAACTATCCAGTAAGACACAAATGCAATATGTGTTTTTTTCCTGAGCCTAGATAGCTCTTTCATGTTGCTTGAGCTTTCATCCAGGAGGCTCAGATTATATGTCTGACACATTTTGGGGGGGGATTTCATCCCCCAGCTGTGCAAAAAGGGGGGCTCTGCACCTCCTCCCTACAGCTCTCCTGTGCTGCAGAAGAAGGGAAGTTTCATTAGGCTAGGAAGATAATATGAAAGACAGTCGTTTTCCCAGTAGCATAATGGTTGGATCATTCAGATGATTAGGAGAGTTATCAGATCTACTCCTTGCTTCCAGGGACATTGATAAATTTATCAAAATTTAGTTGGTTAATTTGAAACTAGTCCAAGAGGCTAGGCATCAGATCCCATGTCTCCCTTCTCCCAGATAAAGAGATTTACCACTAAGCAACAAAGTCAGATTCCTGTTTCTCCACTATTTGTAACCCTGATACTTGAGTGCCTTTCAGCAAGGTGACCCACCTTAATTTGAGACAGAGGAGTGATACAGATTTCTTCTATAGGACAATCGTAATTAGTAGTTATAAACATTTCTTACAGCTTTGCTTTAAAATACAACTGTATCTGATACCACAAATTGTCATAATACCATACCACATTCCCTTAGGATTAAACATTCCTGGATCGTGTTCTGATTTTATTCCTGATCTGGGACCAAGGTATTGCTGAACAAGTTCAAATGTAGAGGGAGCATCAGAATGAGAAGGTCCTATGAAGCTTCTCAGGTAGAAGTAATGATACTAATAACTAAGTGCAGTATTTCAGGGTTAGACAAAAGATAAGCTGAATATCTCAGAATCATACCTTCTATTTTAAGATGTGTCTTAAAAAAGGCACTCCAGATTATTCTATGTTACAGTTATCAGAGCATGGCTTTCTTTTTGCCAGATAATTAACTGCCATAAACTGGACTATCTTTGTTACCTGCAGGGGAGAATCTGCCCATGAACTTTCAGCTATGTTAGCAGTACAGTTCTTGTGCATTGTGGGCACAGGAGAGAGTTGGAACCATCATAATATCTCAGTAAATAATTTGATAGATTTTCATGTTTCAAAACGTAAAAGTTTGTTCTGAGAAGCGAAAGGAATGATGTCACTAGGTTGCTATTGATTCTTATTAGAGTTTCTACATTGAACTCAACAGATTCACATTATTTAGTCTATTATATTTTATTTATCCATCTGTAATTTACACTAAAAGGCTTGAGTACAAAGCTAGGCATTTCTTGGTTAAATCTTCCAATTATGATTCATTTTATTTTCTGAAAGATCCCAGTTTTTATTTTCTTTTAAGCCTGAAATATCCTGCCCATTTTGGTTAGGTTACAAAGATTCTTTTCATATATTGTACTTTTCTAAATGCAAGCAATCGTTAGAGCTTCAGAGCTTCAGATTGAGTATTTTTGTGATGGAGTGTAGTTCCAGGGAAGAAAAAAGTGTTTATCTAGTAAATATTTTATAATTTTCTTCTTTTTTTTTAATTTAGTACTACATCAATCAGAGAAAATGATACTGTATTTCTATACATTAAAATAATCTTTCCACTAAATGATAAAGATGAGTATAACTTTCTACTTAGTAATGAAGCTTACTCAGTCCTTAGGGAAGATATTAGTTGCCTGTTTCTCTTTCTTCTCATTTTATTATTTTAGATTAGCTTCACAGACATTGCAAACTTTTCAGATGAGAACATCCTTCTTTTCTTTATAATAAAGTGTTAAGTACGTTCACAATGTTCCATCTGCAATGTTTTGCAGTCTGTCAGACTTAATACAGCCCTAAATATGAGAAATGTTTGGGGATCATTCCGGTAACACTTTCCATTTTACATGAAAGATCTTTTCGAAAAAGAGCTATAATAGCTAATGTTGCTATACATATATATAGGTGCTAAACATAAATGTGTTAAATACAGGGCTGCTGCTTCTTTAATGAAGTAACCACCCATTTTACTTTTTTTTTTTTTTTTTTTTTTCCCCCTCATATGCAATGCTAAAATGAGGAGGTCAGTGTGGGAAGCAGCTGGCAGCTTTGGTTGTAGGTGCGAGTCTGAGATCTTAACTTATCTGCTCTTCAGTTTTAGGAGAACTTCACACTTCTTGTGTCTCACCTTTGCTTTTGCAGACCTGAGTTTTTTAAAAAGAATTCTATGTGCTATGCAATTAATACTGTGTTCATAGAATAGTTTGGGTTGAAAGGGACCTTTAAAGATCATCTAGTCCAACCCCCCTGCAATGAGCAGGGCCATCTTCAACTCGATCAGGTTGCTCAGAGCCCCGTCCAACCTGACCTTCAACATTTCCAGGGATAGGGCATCTCCCACCTCTCTGGGCAACCTGGGCCAGTGTTTTATCACCCTCATCATAAAAAAAATCTCTTCCTTGGGCCTAGTGTGAATCCTCCCTCTTTTAGTTTAAAACCATTACCCCTTGTCCTATTGCAACAGGCAATGCTATAAGTTCTACAGTTGAACTGAGAAGCAAAATTAACAATATCTATATTTCTAATTTTTTTTCTTCTCAGAAGACAGATTTAAATGTCATATGAAGAAGTATTTGTGGAATACTTTTAAAGAGGTTTTTATGTTCCAGAACTCATATGCATTCATCCTGTTTGTATTAGAACTGAATATCATTTCATGTCTTTTATAAAAGTGGAAAACAGTGGTTAACTTAATGAATATTTAAGAAGTGAAGGTGAAGTTCCTATCAATCAATCCATGCTTAACTTTTAAATTTCTCTAAAAAAAAAAATTAAGTTTAATAAGACTTCATGGAAAAATGGCTCTTACAATGCTACCTGCATATAAAAACTGATGACAGATGTTAAGACCTGAGACATGTAATACCTTAGCCTGGTGCCATACACAGACCCTTCTTTCATCCATCTCCAGCTGCTTACACTATACATTTATTTCCCAGTTTCCATTTGGCTAGGTGGCTCTTCCTATGTTTTTTTTTTTTCTATTTTGTGGTAGCTACAGAATGTCCTTTTCTTTCATCTAGAAGAAAATGGAGTATTTAAAGATTCTGTTGTCCTTCTTTGTTGCTTCTGATGACATAAAGACTTTCCTTTTCCTCCACGTATTCTAACATATATCCTACCTCCTCTTTTTCAGAGTTCATGTTGGCATGATATTTGCTTGAGAACAAAGTCACTTCCTAGAGACCGTTTGGGGTTTTGTTTGTTTGTTATTATTTGCTTGTTTTATTGCTAAATTCATTCTCTGTTTGTTGAAATACTCTCTGATTTTGCTAGGTCTAATATCCATATTGTTCAAACTGATGGCAGGATTCCCAAAATGTGTAACGTTTAGCCACTTATTTGTGGAAACTGTGTTCTTCCAAAATATTCCAAGGAATTGAGTGTCTATACATTTCTCCAGTTCCTGCAGCCAAACTGATTACATATCCTTCCAAGATGAGTGATGATACAAGTAAATCATTTGTGACCCCTGCAGCCATGCCCATGCTGCAAAAAATCCTGTTAAGGCCATTAACAGCCATAACATCCTGGATTCATAAATCATCTGGTTCTGTTTTTAGCTGCTTCTTTCATTGCAGCTCCTAAGGAAAGAAGCTGCCACAAAGCAGGACTGTAGAAGGTTTAGGTGTGAATGTCCTAAATTCATCCCACTGCTCCCTGTTCCTGTATCTGCTCCACCTTGTAAGGCTATTTGCAAGCCTGCAGGTGAGAAAACAAGATGATGTAAGTGAAAAGACGCATTTGTGTACTGCTGGCATAATGAAAAGACCTGATTTGTCTAAAATTTTAGAAGTAAAATTCAAAATGTAGTGGTACGTATTGTATTCACTTCTAAAAGAAATTAAAGAACAGGATTTAAATAATGAAAGCTTCCACTAGAATAGCTACAGATTTAGATAGTACAGCTAGTTTCTGGATGCTACATAATTTCCTTCAAACTAAAGCTATCATAAACAGGTAGAACTGGAGTAAAATATTAATGACACCACTTTGGCAACCCAGAACAACTCACTTTTCAGAAGTTTGGATCCCAAGAATAAGCGTTGCAATCAAAATAAGAGAATCATCTTATCAGAAAGTCAGATCCAAGCTTTGCCTCACACTTCAGTAGTGTTGAAATTTGGGAGCAGAAATACAGGTCTATTTCTAACATTTTTTTTCATATCTTGCTGCCCTTTTAAAGGCCTCGTATTTAGATTTTATTTTCATTTTTCCTTTTTACAAAATCTCTCTCAGTCCAATGCTGTCAGTGGGAAGAAATTCATACCACAAACATGGGATAAATAATGAAACTTGAAATTCCCAGGTCATGTTCATTTTTTATTTTTTCTTGTGAACACATGTTCTGCAGAAGTCACATCCACTAACCTCTGACTGCTGTGCGTAAATGGAATATACCAGTGGTTATTACTGGTTAGAGCTACCACTTAAGTTTTTGTTTGTTTGTTTGGGTCTTGGGGTAGTGGTGGTGTGTGTGTGTCAGTTGGGCTTGAGAAAATGAGTTTTGATCTATGATGTTATTTGCTGTATTTCACTCTCAAGTGTACATTGAGCATTATTATCATAATTTGCAGCATGGGTGCTGATGGCCATGCAAACTGCCCAAGAAGAGGACAGAAAATTCATAGTAAATAAAATTTTTCTAGGAGAGTTTACCCTTCAAGTTTGCTAAAACAAATGGTGATGAGATGTGTTAAGAGAAACTTTTAGAAGTAATATAGTAAATATTAGTATAAAAGGAGGAGGTAATTAGCACTGCCATCAGTGTCTAGTGTCGTAGATTCTCTAGGTTATCCCATCAGGATTCTGGTTCTGATTCCACAGCAGTGGAGGTCTCTCAGAGATCCGTATCTGCCAGACCCACACAGATGTCTTGCAAATCCTAGGACACTAAAACCAGCATTCAACACCACCTTCTATCAAATTAATCCTGTAAAAGGCCTCAGAATCCACCAATACCACAGACTTTCCACAGAATTCATACCTGATGCTAGTTAACAGAATACCTTTTTTACAATTTACTTTAACATGTGATTTCTGGATTCACTTTATTTCTATCCCCACCATGATAGTTTGGGAATCCAACCTGTACGATTCAGCTCTCTCAGAATCCTGTATTCTCTCAACTCAGCAGGTTTTTATTATTTCATTTATCGTAAACATAATGTAAAGTGATGAAGTTACTTGCCCAAGGCGATACAAGTCAAAACTAACAACAAAAGCCAGGGGTCTTAATTCTTAGTATCTTGCACAAATATAGTTTCCATGTTGCTGCTACGAGCACCACATCATCTCTGGTGTACTTACCCTTGAATATCTAAATTACTTCCAGAAATTCAGATGTGAAACTAAATAGGTATTTCCTTATGTCACTGTTTGAACTGTTCGAGGTCAAGACCTGTTTGTCTTGCAGGAGAAGCAAAGAAGAATAAAGCTGTACATGAGGCTACACAGATTATTTGTGCCTTCAAAGGCAAGAGGCTTTGATCGGTATTTATTTAAAGAGCTACATGTTGCCTTTTGGTATACTACTGTGTGCTTTAGAAAAGTAGGCTTTCATATAAGAGAAATTTTATTTAATTAACTGCCACAACAATAATAAACATTTTATTAGCCTCTTTTTTTCCTAGTACTAGCTTCTGAAAGATTTTAAGTGTTTACTACCATCTGTAAGTTATGAATGCAGACTAATTAATAGTGAGGTAACAAAGCTCCTTTTTATACAAGTGCAAACTTTGTTTCAGTCATCACAGTATTTGCCAATCCAAGTATCATGGCTTGGATACTTACATACTTTGAACTGGACCAAAACTACTGCCCTATTTGACAAAAGTACTGAGGCACAAATCAGCAGATTCTGACCCATATATTTAAATTGAAACATATTTTTGCTAATAGCTTTGTGATTACTGAACTGTTAAGAGATTGACTGACTTGTGCATGACCTAAACCAACATTACAGAAAGTTTTGGTTATCATCTATTGATCATTAATTTGATTGTTTCCCAGCTACCTGGATACAGCTAATGATGACCAATAGTTGATCTACAAACAAATTGTTATGGCATAGAAAGTGGTTCTAATATAATTAAGAAGGGTAATCTGTTTGTAAAATATAACGTAGTTGCTTCAGTATTTCTTCTAGATTTATGAATCAAGAAATTATTTCACAGAGCAAGTATGATAGATCTGATAGATCATGATGTGTTGGCTGCTGATGTTGGAATAAATATTCCTAAATTTCTTCCATTCCAAACTGTACTGACCAAAACCAGAAGATTGTCTTTTCTCTACTGTTAAACTTTTTTATAATGTCACCAGCCTTATTATTTGAGCTGAGATTATAATCTGTATGGAAACTTAGATTTGTAACTCAGTTTTTCAGATTTAAAGGGCTTATTTCATCTAATTCAGGTAAATAAGATGAGAGTAACATCTCTCCTGAATAACAGTAGTAGCTTTTTGTTCTTTGTCTGCTATCAGATATATCTAGTATTTTTTAAGTTTTCTGCTTCAGCTATTTAAATAGTCTAGTATTAAAAAGAAATAATGGACATACAGCATGGAAACAGTCCCCAATGCACAATACAGATGGTTATATTAGTATCCATGACAAGAGAAAAACAAAGACATAATATATTGGTAGGCAGACCCTATTAAAAACATTGAATAGAGGCCAAGTTATTTTGAGACAGATTACTGAGGTAAGGAGACATCTTCTATATGTTAAGCTTTGTTTCTTCCATTCTTCTTGCCTTTCCTTTGTCCCTTCCCTCTTCCTAATTCCTATTTGGAAGATAAGAACCACCAAATAAGATAGCTATGCTATTGCTATTGCTATTAATTACTATTAATTACTATCACTATCACCTCAGCTTTTCTTTATCGTCAAGTCAGAGGACCTAGAATGTAATGTAAAAGCACCATACAATGACTTCTGTTTGTTTTTAAAAGTAATTTGTAATATTAATTCGGTTCTGCTTGATACAATCCCACAATAGTATCCATCCACTCTTGTCAGGTGATTTCCTGAACTTGTTCTTTGAGACATTTTTGTTCTAGAAGTTAGTCATTATGTAATCCAAAAGCACTGCCAAAATTCAACCTTCCAAACTATGGGAAGGGTGAGCTAGTCTTCTTACATCACTTACATTCAGAATTTATCTGCTTAAAAGCAGAATAACTTACCTCACCCTAAAAGCTCGCATCAATAGTGCTTCTCTTAAAAAAATATGTTGGGAGACCATTTAAAACTCAATCTCTATACTTCAGTTTAAATTAAGTAGAACAGAATTCAGACATACCAATTTTGTGTACTAGAGGTATGGGGAAGCTCTTTCAAAGGTAACAGAAACATGTATGGTATGTTCCTGGCAATAGACAAGCAAATTAAGAAAAGAAATGACAAAGATGACTCAACATTCATCTTTCTTCATGTTTGGGGGCCTGGGGGAGTTGGTTTGTGCACGCATGTGTGTGTAGAGTTGCTCTTTCCTCCTTTAACCTCAAGGTGCTGCCTCTTCTTTCCCTGCAGTTGCATGGCTGTTGTACAGAATAGAAAACCACACAACCCCAATGAACCAAAATTTAGTTAGGTCCTGCTTCGAGAATTGTGAGGTTTTAAGGATTTGCTTTTCCAACATGCTTGATATGTCTCTTGATGTCACCCCAAACCTCTAGTGCTTTTTTATTATAATAGTTTTAACTAACTCTGTGAAGGAGCCGTGTATGGGGACAAAAAGTCTGAAGTTGATATAAAACCCTTTCCAAAGGAGTCATCAAATTCAGTTTGCTACAACTGTGTATATTTTTTCCTAAACTTACCAAACTCCATTGAAAATCAAATTAGCTTGTTTTATGGCACTACTTAGAATATGCATAGTAGACTACCATTTGTCATGCATTTTTCCTGGGCTTAAATAATTGTGATTATGTAAGAGCAAAGATCTAGTGATAATACATCTATTAAATATTGTATTTTTAATCAAGCATTGTCTGATTGTTACAGAGTTCAAAAATATAAAGCTAAGAGGAGAAAAGAATTAATTGGTTGTGGTGTTCGTAGATTGGTTACTGTGGATAGTCTCCAAAATTAGAGAATTATTTTAATGTTTTAGTTAACAGAGATGATAATTCAACTTAATTATTACAGAAACAAGGTCTATCAAAAAGAATGGAACAGTGATACCAAATATTCCCATTGCCAGCCAAGCATCCCTTCCATAGATTTACAGAAACTGATCATGTTTTTAGTATAGTTTAGATACAGAAATGTGGAAAATAACAGGAAAACATGCTGAGAACATTTTATTTTATGAGGTCGAAATTCTTTCGTGCAGAAAGGTGGGGTTTGTTTTTGTTGTTGTAGCTTTTTTTAAACAAAGAGAAGTACCCCTTAGGTGAATCTCTTGATAAGGAAGAGAGCTTGCTTAGCTTACTCATACCTAGAACTCCATGGTTACCTTCTAGACCCTCAATCGTACATAATATGAGGATAAATGAAAGGATGTATTTCATAGGCTATTTTCTCTAAGAAAAAAATCAGCATTTTCTCTTCTAGCTGAAGTAGTTAGTTTTTTTTCTTATTTCTTTTGGTATTGTTTTTATAGCTATGATCTATTCAGATAAAGAGATTTAACCTTTTCTTCTACCCACGTGGAATCTAAAACATAATCTTTCAACATTTTTATTGCGAAGTACGTGAAGAATTTAAACTGTATTTTCTGATTCATATAAGCAAATCATCAGAACTGTAAATACATCATTAATGTTCAAATGAATAAACAGAGACTATTCTCATACTGAGGGCCGAATTTTCCTCTGATCTCCATTTTTGTTAGTGGTAAGAGATCTGCACCTTATCAGATCTGCTGTCCCCATCAGATCTTAGAAGTTTTGTTTTTTTTTTTTATCAAGGACAAAGATTCCAAGACTGTTTAGGGTGCTTGGGACATAAAGAAGGAAACATAATTTTAGCAAGGGCTTGAGTCCAGGATGCTCATAGCAACTTATTAAATGAAAAGGGGATTTGCAGGAATGCGAGTTCTTCATTGTACAGTCTGAAACACACAGGCAGGAGTCAGAAAACTTTGAAGTTCAAGCCAATTTCGTACTTAACGTTTGCTGAGCTTTTTATCTCCATGCAACAGTTATCTAAGGACATTTGTAGTAATATCTGTTTTTGATCCAACCAGTGACATTATTTTGAAATGTCATTGCTGCCTGATAAGCTTATTTAGACATGCATTCTGGCAAGGTGAACATGCCAGTATGCAAAAATTATCTAAAATACAAAAGTTTTTCAGAGGTGTTCAGTACTTACCGATTAAAACCATTTAGACCGTAAACATTCTTCATGTTCTGAGGCTGGAAGAAAAACTCTGTTTTGCAGATTAACCAGTGGCATCCAACATCTCGGCAGGTTAATCTATTCATGAAGATAATTTTCCAGAGTTGCAATGTAGAACTATGAAAGGAGTTTCCAAGGATTATAGCTGATGTAAGCTTGCTGTTTACTGTATCTGAGAACAAGAGACAGTTGACAGTATACTATGTGGCTCTCTAATGATTTTGTCAAAATTAATTACGTCCTTGTTAATATAAAAAGGTAAACATTGTCATCAATCTGCTATGAAATAACAATTCTGTGTCCAGGTGCTCAGCTACTAAATGAAAAGTTGCATTATAACTTTATTTATTTTATTTCTAATGATACTTTTATTATGCAAATATTACACCATTTTATTTCTATAAAGTATACTAACATTTAAAGGGAGGATTTTCCTTCCTTAGCTGTTACAAAATTTGTTAGGGTGCATTTACTAGTAGGCACTCTGTAAAGGCAGCATGTTATGCTGAGCCAGCAGAGATTAGACTAAATGAGAACACACTAGCTATAAATTTAACAGTGTTCATTTTCTGAAGTGACTGCTTTATGCATCTGCAAATGGAAAGAAATAGAGCATCAAGCTCTTAATTTTTTCTACACAAATAAAACTGAAGTACTGAATGTCTTCATTTAACATCTTCAAAGCAATATTATTTTTATTAGGTACTAGAACAGAGTACAATGCACAAAAAAGGGGGAGGTGATGTAGGATTTTTGTATTATACACCTCCAGTAAAAAATAGCTGTTTGGTTTTTTAAGTCTCCGTGACATTTTTCTAAATATTGTGGCACAAATGACTGGATTGTAATGTTCTGTAAACTTCTGTGTTAGTGACTGGGGGGGGGTAGAACATTGTATAAGTTTCAATGGTGCATGTACAATCTGTTTCTACAGCACGTTTATTTGGGATTCAGTCCATTTGCAGTTCAAGTCACTAATAATAATTCTACTGATTGGAATGGAACAGGATCACTAGATTGCCTATCAATTGTTGTTAGCACATAAGGTGACTGAATTTAAAGGCAGGAATAGACTTTCTAGCAATTGCCTGTTTCAAAACTATCCCAAATAGGCAGGTACTTTAAAGACAAGTGCCATCTCACAAAAAAAAGAACAAATTCTGTTCCCACACAATTCCTGCTTATGAGTTAGCTTTTGGGGGTATTTAACAGAGCAATGCAAAATGTGGTGTGTGGTCATTAATACTTATTGTAGACTTAATTCTTCAGAATTCATTGTGTTAAAAATATTATTTGCTATGAGTTTGGGGCTTTTAAGTCATATCATACAAATTCAAAGAAACTACTGTTACCACATAATAACATATAAAAGAAAATATAATAAAAGTCAGTTCACTCTAAAAAAAAAAAAGTTGCATGTCTATATAGGTCTCAGACGAAAATGAAATGAATGAAACAGCAGGAGACTAAAGAGGCTATTTAATGCATCTAAAAGATATGCAAGATGGCTGCCTTGCATGAGGAAGGTAAACACTCAAATGAAAAAGATTTGCCTGAGAGTAATGACATGTCAAATAGCAATAAAAGAATATCTGATTGTCAGAACTGCAATTAAGGCATTGTCAGGCCAGATAAAAAACTTTGGGTTTTTTTCCTAGTAGTATCAGTTAAATACGTGGACAGCTAAACTTGAGATGGCACTAGATATTTTTTAATTTATTTCTCAGAAACTTTCTGAATGGTATGTTACATTTTAAATAGAAATTTTCAGTAGAAAATCATAAAAGATTTCATAATGGTATCTTCATAAAATCTTTCAAATTTATGCATTGCTCTTCATGGTAAAATTTCGTATGTCTTTTCTCTCTCTTCAAATCACAGTCTAATATAGGGTAGAGTATCTCGTATAGAATATAGATAATAGCCAGAAAAAGTAGTGATTCAGCACTGTGTGAAAATAAAATTTCAGTTTGGTAGTTTGTTACCATTTTTGTGACATTAATGTATGGTAATTTCCCCCTAGTTATAATCTGACTATCAAATAGAGTTATATTTAGTACTTTTTTACCCATTAACAATGAGCCACATATATAAGTCTTCTGTCATGAAGATTGGTTGAATAAATAGAAACCAATATTATTAAAAGATATGTGTGTGTGTATGAATGGCATATTTATATTCTGGAAGAAATTGTTGCGGATTTATATTACTAGGAACCAGAACATGTAACTTTCAAGGAAAATGTAGCTACTAGTTCTTTATGGATGTTTTGCTGTGTGCACTACCTTTACACTGTTTATTTATTACATTTTATTTGGATTGAATAATACTATTAGTACTGCCACCTGGGAAATAGAAAAGAACAAACCAGATATTTCATATCTCAGTCTTAGTATATTGTACTCCAAAGTTGCAGGCAGCAAAATGTATGCAATCTATACTACTATATATAAAGGAAAAAAAAAAAAGGATGTTTTAGTTAATTGTGGAGAAGTAGTTTCATGCTACCTTTTCTACTTTGTTTGAATATTCTGACTGAGTATCCTCATTCTGGAAGGGGAAATTGATTATGAAAATAGCTGATTGTAATTTTTTGCCACAGCCAAAGTGAAAAGAGAAAGAATTGAGCAGGGAATCACCTGTACTGTAAGTCTAAAATTCCAAGAGAACATGCATGGCAAGGCTTCCCAAGATCTGGGGGCACTAGAAAGGCATTCAAGGCTTTCAATATTTTGGCTTCAGTGTCTTTGATTCTTGGGCTGGGGAGAAGATCTTCCCAGCTCATAGCGTGGAGTTTGTAAGTCCACTACGGCTGCACTTCAGGGTGTGTTGAAATAAGATGTCAAATACTAAAATTGTAGAGGCTTGACTGAGCACATGGCTCCATTGCAGAGATCCTAAAAATCCTCTATCAAAGCTCCTAACTCACTGGGGCCTCTGTAGCTCCCATCCTCTGGGTTTAGTGAAATCTGTTTTCATTCGGAAGTCTCCTATCACTCTGAGTTGCACGGTTTTATGGCATCATGAAAATGACTATAGTCAATAACTTTTTTTTTCCCTCTGTATCAGTTACCCCAAATGATATGCTGACCTGTAAACAATTGAAATGTTTCACAGTCAAATAACAGTAACTGATCTGAGTTCTCCATCCCTCCAACTGACACTTAATTACACGCCATTCAAAGTTTCTCAGACATGGAGAAGAACCAGGACCCTACTACTACCTGTGAAAAGGCTTGTCTCTCTCAGTGCTACCAGTCTCTTCTGTTATTCAAATAGGAAAGAAATTCTGTTTTCCTCCCCTTACCCAAACAAACTCACACATATTTGATTATATGAGATTGTGCTAAAATTGCTTAAATGATCATATCCTAATGTCTGTAGAAAATAGACAGAAAAAAATGAAAGTGTAAACAATTTTTTCAGTCATTGATATGACTTGGGATGCAGATAATGATGACTCATTTCCCTAAATGTTTGGACATTAATTTGCTTCTGTTCTATTGAACTGGACATTTATATGATTTTATGCAGCCTAAGTAGACCTTTTGCTTAGTACAAGAATACTGGGAGGTTGGAACTTTTTTGGCAATGGAATAAAAAAAGGAACATCAAATTACTCTTTCCAATTATAAGGGCATATGTGCACCCTTAGAGGCCCACAGGGCTTAACTGACAGCATGGGTGCACCCTGGGGAGAATGGCACATCACGGGAATATGCTCTAGGCCTTGGGGCGTATGCTTGACTAGAAGAGACTGTTCCAGAATATTTAATGATATTTTCAGGAGAAGATGAGCGTTTCAATTTTTTATACGTAGATTTGAAAAGAGATAATTGGTTTCAGCAATTGTTCTAAGAAATTTAAAGCTTCCTTTTCTTACCCTGTGAATGAAAAAATTAGTCTTTTCATATACTGTCTTCATTTAGTCTCATGTTTAGCTGATTGGTGCTTAAAGGCAGAATTCTGAATTACAAATAAAATTCAACATATTTTTTTCAAAATGGTTGCAATTTTTTCTTCCCAAATTTGCAAGTCTTTAGACATTCCAGATTTATAGAGTATAGATCTTATTTATTCTTGAAGTAGATGATGTTTACTCAGGTATTGCAGCTTTGAGCCTTTGCTCTGATAATTTAAGTGTCACATTGAAAGAGGCATAAATAGCCAAGAGTTGTATAACCAAATGCTGTAAACTGTAATTGGTTAGAATAATTCCCCTTTCATTAAATGGATACCAAAACTAAATGAAATACCTTAGTGAGGACGTTTCATTTTACAGTAGTACTAAAGCAGCAATAAATATAGAAGTTGTTATGTTAATTAATCTGCATGTACCTTAGTGTTTTAGTCGAAGTTAGGAGGGATCTTTCTTAAGTGAATGTCCTTGTTTTCCCTACACACTGTACTTTAATTCGTATCTTTGGACAGCCTTGGAATGAACAGTTGGGCTTCTTTTTGCATAAAACTAAACTAAAATCTCCAGTCACGATTGCGTGTTCAGCCTGTGGAGCTAGACTAGAACCAGTCTAAACTAAAATTTGCAAAAAAGTGTACATAGATGTCAGGTGTGCAACACAAACTGTTTTACTGTCCGCATCAATTTCTATTGGACATGTAGATGTATAGTAAATACTGTGTTTATTTGTTGTAGTGTTAAGAAACCAGGGGGTTGTGATTTCAAGAGTGTTTGGCCTACATTTTATTTTATTTTTTCTTTAACGAATGAAACTAGCAATTTGCTAAAAGCTCTACATTTTTGCTTTTACAATTAAATCTGTTCCTGCCCACACAAACAGTAAAGGAGTAAATGCAATTATTGCATTAGGTAGATATTATTAAGGAAACTCTCTGATGTATTTTTGACAGTCTACAAGGTCTTTGGAACTTATGAATTCTTAAATTAGTTTTAGTTATTAGACAAGGTAATGAAGTAAACATTCAGTAATATATGTATGGTTTTTGGAGAGCAGATTCCACATGAAAGCTTGGATTGGAAACACTGAAATACTGTTTCATTGGCTAACTTTTTGGGATGTGCCTGAACATAAGTATCACATAGATTTTTATATTTTGTAGTCGTGTCTTCTTTTATATATATCTATGTATATAAAAAATTTATATATATAAATTTACAGTTCAGAGTCATTTTAGAATACTGTAGATACTAAATCTCTCCTCCTTTTTTTTTAATGGCTACCGTCTTCTGTAAACATGTATACGTACAATTGAGCAAGATTATTGGGTGCCCAGAAACATTAATGAGATGTAAGATGCACGGAACTTTACAGTGTCTATTTGGCATCATTGTGGTTTTTTAAGCAGGTTTCAGTGCGTTACGTATTCACACTGCCTAACTCTTGGTAACAGACTTATGAGCCTAATGTCATTTCAGTCTTTCTATAGACAATGGAAAAATAGAATCACTTCCATGATGGAAGTGATGGAAGTGGGTGATTCAGTTTAGCTTCTTAATTCAGGCACCTAGTTTAGGGTGATGATAAGCTGTCTTTTTCCTCCCCACCAAATGCTACAAATCTGAAACATTCATCTAACACCTGGAAGAAAGAGTATCAAGCTTACAGAAGACACATAGAGAGACAGGAGCAGTTAGAGAACTAATAAAGGAGATATTTTCATTATCGATTCCACTTACTGTTGCTGTTCACAAATCATTGCCATTTTAAATTTTTAAACAACTGTGTTGCTGAGAGAATAGAGGTGCATATCAAGGTAAATTCTTGCCACTCATGGGTTTCACTCTGAACAAAGAGACAAGGGCATGTAAAAGCAGCAGCTGATTTTTCTATGCCAAATACAGGTCCCAACGTCCCTAAAGGCTTGATCTCATTTTCATAACAGCAGCAACTTTAACAAAAAAGAGGAAAAAAAAAAAAACCCAAACATAAGACTATGAGGAGACTCAATAGCACAGGATTTTATGAACTGACAAAACTTTGAATATAGTGTAACTGAAAACATTTTTGTGAAGTGGTAAGCATTTCAGAAAATGGCTTTACTCTCTGAATGGCAATAGACCAGTACTTTAAAATAACAGTTTTGTAGCTGAAGATACAGCATAGGATTAGATTTGCATCTTAGTATTCACTGGAATACCAGGAGGGGGATCAATGACCTAACCATATGCCACAGTTTTCAGTAATGTGATTTAAGTCCATCCTAAACTATATCAGCAGGAATACGGTATTACATTAGAAGTTCACCTGAATGAACATGCAGTGTCTGGAAAGCCAGAAGGGTCTTCACAGTTATCACTGCCCCCAGCACCAGCGTTGTCCTCCTTAATTCCCCCAGGATTTTTACAGGTAAATGAAAACCTGAGGACATAACACTACTCCAAAGTACAAAGTCAAGAAGCAGCTTTTATCCTGGCTGTTTTCCTTCCCCTTTACAATAGACAACGTTGTTCTTATTGCCTGTTGGTGTTCAGTTCCTGCTTGGTGCTAGTTAAAGGAGGTCAACAATTACTTTGTGACAGTGAATACCTGTCATATACTCAGCCTGGACATTTCTTCTTTTCTCATGAAACCTGAACCAAAGGTTTCCTTGCAGAAGAGCAGAGCTGGAGGCTGGAAGAGTGCTGCTGGCACATACCATGCTGTGGTGCCTTTTTTCTTATTTAGGCATCTGCTATTGGCCACTGTGGGAAGGAAGCTGGGCTCGGTGGGCTTTTGATCTGACTCAGCACAGCCATTTCTGTGTTCTATACCATCAAAAAATGTGTTCAGTATGAGTATCTTTCATGACACAAAAGAGAATCCAGAAATACAGAATAAAGTTCTGCAGCAAAAATATCAGTAATTTCTCCCCACTTTCTACTTCTTCATGAACCTTGTGCTTATACAAAATGCAAAATACTTAACCATTCTGGAGCTCAACAATGCATGCAGCACACTGGCTCTTAGTGGCAATATTTGTTAATTGTATTTCTACTATAGATTCATATTTAAAACAGCTAAAATGATGTGGAGTTATCTGCTCTGTGTTGCAAGGGCCCATTTGAGTAGTATTACTGAAAAGAGGAAAAAGTTAAACCTCTCTAAACTGTACTATAATGTTAATTGTAAATTTAATTAAAGCAATAAATAGTATAGCATCTTGAAATGGCACTTGTTACTTCTTCATTGTTTGAGAGTCACTGCAAATCTTCATGTATTTTCACTGCAGAGATATTAAAAGATATAACATTGATTTTTCCAACACAAAGATGTATTTTAAAGTATAGATTTTAATCACAGTAAGTCCGTAGATTTGTGGCCTATCTGAATGCTAGAAATTTTTAATCATTAAAGCAACACACATTTCATAATACTTATCTCCTAAGAGAAAATTCTGTAGTTGCTGTGAGGCAAGTATTTTTCTCGATTTGTTGGGCTTTACAAATCCTACACAGAGTCCAATAGAAGCCTAGCAATGCCAAGTTGGCAGTGGCTGCAGTATTAGCTACAAGAAGGCTTAAGAAAGAGACTGTCAACATTTCCTCCTACAGACCCTAAATAGCTATGGGACATGAACAGAGCTTTGTATAAAAATGTGCTCTTGTCCAGCAAGTAAAGAAAATCAATTCTGAATTCATGCTATGGTGTATCATGACAGTGCCTCTACTCCTCTTCACTAGGTTTTTCCTCTGCAGAGTTGCAGAATATAGTCTCAGTCTGTCCTTTTTTAATGTTCATAATTTCAGTCAACTAAAGTGGTTTCAAGTAGAAAGACAACGATTAACTTTTTAAAGAATAATGTCTTTTCTCCTTTTCTCTCCTTCTCTCTCCTCTCGTCTCTCAAAAATAAAGAGACAGATATACTAGAGCAATTCCTGAGAAAATGCAGGCATTTGGGGACAGTGAAGTACTTCAGGCTTCGAGAGCACTGGATCATGATTCCACTTCATCATTTCATTTTAGGAATAACTCAAATTCAAAGTCTGTGACTTGAGCAAAACTGCTGCTGCTTTTGGACCTGTGGACATAAATGCATGTATCAGTGCTGCTTTTCCTTTTTCTCTTTAAGCAATCAGATCTCTTTGTGATGAATGCCTTTGTTTTCTTCCATCTGTCCAGTAGACTGGCTGTTATATATTGCTGTGGAACATCATCTCATTTTAAACAAAATTCAAGGTATTCTTCTTTGAAAATAGGCCAGTATAATGTCACTGTGCAAGACCACACATTCAATCTTTTTCTATGACAACTCCCAGTCAAATATTTAAAATTACACACAGTGACAAACCTTATGTAGAAAGTGGGGTACTCCAGAGCCCACAGGCAATACTTGTCATAACAAGTGTGTTTTTCACTTCTTACGCACTGAGTGACACTTAACAGGTCATAAGGAAATCGGAGATTGTGCACAATGTAGTAAAATAGAGATTCACGAGGCATTATTTAGTTCATTTCTTACATTCTACGAAATACAACAGCTACTTGAGAGAAAACAGAGATTTTATGAGATGAAAACTGAAATATTAGTCTGGTAGTTACTGAACTTTTATACAAATCATAGAGGACAAGTAAATTGGGGTAGGTTTTTTTCTGGCTCTGCGTAAGTACACATTTTTGAACAATATAAGGCTTTTTCTGCTGGGCTATTTCAACTACTGCCTAAGCACAAATATTTAATTTCTAACAGAAGACGTTTCATAACATTTTTCTTTTTCTTAGCACTACAGAGGGAGAGCTCTTAGAAGTTCTATCTCAATATGGACATGCTTGGTTTAGGTGCTGGTATGTTCTTGCCAAATGATTTGTTAAGTTTTGTGTCAAAAACCTGAAGAAGTTTAGCTAGGAATCCACCATTTGGATTTGTATCAAATTAACTTTATGCATAGTTTATGTGCTTCTACTCAGAAGAAAGAATTTTTCCTTCTTTTGAAGACAGTTATTTTGAGAAATGTTAGTGATATTGCAGCAGGAACACTTTTCTGAAATTGAGCTTTTCTAATGAACTTCTGATGTGATATTTCAAAATTATGTTGTTCTTTAGACTTAAAATGGTAAATACAACTTCTGTCTTCTCCTTCATAAGAAGGAAAAAGGCACCAGGGAATCTACTTTTGACCTTTAAAACTCTAAATGCTTACATTTTGTAAGACTTCTGAAGATAAATAGAAGAAAATAACAATTCTTTTTCTGCCTCCCAAAGAGTAATTTTTCCCAGCTCCTTCACAATTCAAGTATTACATTGATAATTTTCAGCAGATTTTTCTTCCATAGTCTGGAAGTCATTCATTCTTGGAGCTTTTTATTTTCTGTTCATTTCACATACTCATACTTGGTATTAATCAAGATTCCAATTTATATAATTTCACTTTTCTTTCGGATACTGCTTTGTAAACATTTCATTAATCGTTACTGCATTTAAGATTCATTGGCTGGTACTGGCATTTATTTGGGGTACTCTAGGTAGGCTACTGAGATACTGGATATCTGAGGCAGGGATACCATTCAAGAGTAAGATACCTTTCTTCAGGTGTCTACATGAGTAATTACAGCTCTGCCATGTGTTCAGAATTTCATTATCATAAGTGGAGACCAGCTAAATAAAATCAGTGTATTTGAAGAGCAACTCCTCTCCTTCTGAAGCGGTCACACTGAGTAGTAAAGTGAATCTCTGCCTCAGAACACTGCCTGTATCGACTAGGGGTAGTATTTTCATGTAGCCATATATTGCTATTTGAGGTGTGCTGAGTTATCCGAGACATCCTCATGCCGTTGTGTGTGACAGCCTGCAGAGATTTGCACCGTTCTGGGAGCAACAGGTGATGTCAAGGGAGGGATACCTCTCATCTGGCAATAGATGCCTATGCTTAGGCAGTTAAATCAGACTACTGTTTAGGGTTTCCTGACTACCAGTGCAATGCTTGACCCACTGGTTAATATTGCTACCTAATAATATCTGTTTAAAGGCATATGACTGTTTTGTGGTAGAAGCTTCTGTTGTTCTAGTTAAACAAGATTATTCCTCTCCGAGTGAAAGAGGTTTGTGACTTTAGAATGAGTTGTGAGTTCTTACAAGCAGCACGTACTGCAGCATCTGTAAATGTTGGTTTCTTATGTTTGCATGGTTTTGTATTGCTGACTTCATGTTAAAACTGAGGGACTGACTTTACAGCCTGTCTGGGTTTTCTTTCAGTACAACTGCAGAGTTACTTGACTAGGTTTAGAATATTTTGTCCTTTGATTTTGCTTTCTGTTTCAAAAGGTAAGATGATGAATTACTAATGAAGCCAAGTAAATAAAACAGATGGAAGCTTTTCTAATAGATACAGAAAAAAAGTCTGATTTTATTACGGTCAGCACTCAGGCTATATTATTGGCGTTTATGTACAGATAATAAGAACTCCTGTAAATGTTACTTCAAAAGAAATGTAGTTTTTACAATGTTATCAGCTAAAGTCACTTGTTTCTAGGATGTGCATCATCTTGAATTGCTGGATTAGCAATTTGTCTATTGTATTGTCAGAAATTGCTCAAATATTATTTTATGAGCAGAGATTGTTTGTTTCAGATGCATTTGCTTTCAGTTAATAAGGCCATATTATGTGTGGGTTTGTGTCTGTGTGGGTTTGTCCCCGCTTGAGATTGTAAATGAAGAATGGCAGAGGAAAAAAGCCCTTTAGTTATATAATTTTAAACCAAAATAAAGCTGTGTGATGAATGACAATAAGATATCACACAACTGCCAGTGTTACTAATTAATAGGGTTTACAGGTTTTGATATATTCAGCAGTACGACTTGTGTTTGTGGCTAAAAATGAATGCTAATGATCTGGGTAGTGTCACAATACAGATAACACATTGTCAAAAACTGTTATAAATGTAAAGTCTCATTTGTGCAAAATCTGTAAGGACAAATAAATACAGCTGTAATTCTCAAATAAGTGATTATCCTCTCACTTATGTGTGCAGAAACCTAGTTCCAAATCAAAGTGTGGCTATTTTCATATGTTACTTTTCATATGAGTTTCTTGACTAGGTTTAGAAGATTTCGTACTTTGATTTTGTTTTCTGTTTCAAAAGATGATGAATTACTAATGGAGCCAAGCAAATAAACCAGATGGAAACAGTTGGACATTCAACTTCAGTGTTCTTTGAGAACCCTCGATACAATCTTATCTTGTATTTACTATTTTATCAAATTTAGGTCCAACTCTACTCCTACTGAAATCAATATTTCCTCGTTTGTTTTGCTGGTTATGAGTTTCACATTCCTTTCTTCTGTTAATGATAACTCCCTTGAAAATTAACCAATAACTTCTATTTTCTACAGGACTATAGGCAAGACAATTACAATTTTTTTTTTTTAAGTGAACTTAAATACCTTTTTAACTGCACATAATAATCATACATAAAGTGTATACATAAAACTATGTATGTACGTAGTACATTCTTTCCTTAGACAGAGATAATGAAGTTCAGTTCCTGGTATAATTAATCAGCTTTCTAATTTTCTGGAACCCAAGTGAGTCATGGGAGACAAGCATATGTTAACTCAAAGGTGCAATCATATATCTGACATTTAACCATTCACAAATAAAAACTCTACTTAACAGGAAAATATAAGGATTTAGGAGAAAGAGATTGAATAGGAAGCTGTTAAAATAGAAATAGAGAGGAAAAAGAGATTCTAACTCAAGTTTAGACTTTCCTGGGAATTTATATCTCTTATAGGCAAAGAATAAATGAGAATCAAAGATTCAGAAATGTCAGCCATATTCAACTGTCTTTCAAACAGTCAATATCCTAGCACATTTTAAATATATCCAGTGGGAATTTTAGCACCAAAATATTCTCAAGCTTTGAGATACTGATACATATCCGAGAATGATATTTATCGTATGTCAGTACTTAAAAAAGAATAGTATTTTGCTGAAAGCAGTATTCTAAATGTCTCTAAGTCCAGGTTTGTCTATCTTTAAACTTCATAAAACCTTGGAGGAGAATGATCCAAAGACTAATCACGATGGAAAGAGGAAGAGTTGACGAGATCTTATGTTTTGGCTATGTTGATTTGGGACAGTAAATGATATTTGAGAGACAGGGATGGATAAAGTCTGAAAGAATCGAAAGTCTGACTGAAGATAGGAACTGTTTTAAGGAACGTAATGAATAACATGTAGACGGCAATGAGGACAGGTCAGGATGGCAAACCTACAGGCATTCAGGGAAAAAAAGCTGTATTGCAAAACCGGGAAACCTTGGACGAAGGAAATCAATTCAATGTAAGCTACAGGAGCTTGTATAAGAAGCTGAAAGATAAGAGGAGGAAGAGAAGGAACTGTCTTAGGAAAGGATTAGGCTTTAGATAGGGTCACAAATGTAATTTCTACCTGTCAATGAATTTGATTCAGGTCCCTAAAAACTCATTTGTCTATGACAACCTATTACAGACATATTACTCTAAAAGCAATAAAGAGCGTTAAATAGAAAGTTTGATACCTGAGAGTTAGACTGTCTGTCTGTTCCTTCCTCTTGCAGAATTCCCTTGGTTGATTCATACAGACCTTTGACTAAATCTGTATTTGCTAGAATGAAACAAATTATTCTAAAAAAACCCTCCAAATCCTAAAAGAACAAGCAAACCACTTTCTGTTAAATCTTCAACATAATTAGACAGCAACAAATGCACCTTGAGTTAGGGGACTTGTAAGAGTTAAATAATAAGATGTTCAGATAGTGAAAAGAAGACAGCACTGAGAAATGGAGGTTAGTAGCAACTGTTGGCTGTATGAAAAAGAAAATAACTTCCTTTGGAAAGAAAGATTAAACAAGACTTGACTACCTTATAAGTATTACGAATATTTATCTTTTATGGAAAGAACACCAGTCACCTACTATGCTTGCTGCTAATACCAGTACTCCTACCAGTACTTAGTTGGTACTTAGCTCTTGCACATGTGCTGTCTAAAATCTGAACTGTATAAATTAAAAGCTGCCTTTTCAAGTAGCATTTTGATGAAATACTATCTCTTGAAGTAACATGATCACTTTTTCTTTGATAAGCAAGGATGAACCTTTCATTTCAAAGTCGTCCACCACTTGGTTAGTCATCAGTTTACAAATTCACATGTTCCTAGTCACGTCTGTACGTATACAGTCAGAATATAGTGAAGTATTTTGCAACTTATGTCTTTTGAAAGTACATGTCCTGTTTTAAAAGATATGTCTTTGTATGCTTATGTCTTTACTGTAAAGTTAATTAATGTTCTTAAGGAGAATCAAGATAAATCAGGCTGTGATAGTCATACTGAACTTAATTAGTACTGGTTGGCTGTCCTTTTCTTCTTTTTTATTAAGATTGATTCAGACTTGGGGCACGGAGGTTTTGGAAAACATTTTTTTGTAAAACATTAAGGAAAGCGCTTATGTACTCCTTGTTGGTGGAAGAAGTGGCCATTTTTAAGTGAAATGAAACCAAGTGTTTTAATTCCTCACAGCCTACCTCCTGTGACTCATGTCGCTTCTTTTATTCTGTGTATTTATTCCAAAGCTATTGCATTTATAACTGAGTTTATAGAAGTCTCTAATGATCTGCAGTGGACATGGTGCTATACTTTTATTGATCCCAGTAAGTACTGTATTCAGTCAGAGAATCTAGTATTTTGTTCCTGCGGTAGTTGTGATTTCTGCTGCATTTTTTGTCCTCAGAGGTTCAGGAAGTGAAAAATATGAAGGGTTTTCTTGCTTATACACAAAGAAAGTCTTGAATGATGATTTTCCTTCATATTACTAAATTATTTGGGATCTAGTGATCCAAGAGGAAACTCCCCTCCCATGGCATGGGGTTATACTGCAGCCAGTATCATAGAAGCACAGAACCATAGAATAGTTTGGGTTGGAAGGGACCATTAAAGGCCATCTAGTCCAACACTCCTGCAATGAGCAGGGACATCTTCAACTAGATCAGGTTGCTCAGAGCCCCGTCCAGCCTGACCGTGAACATTTCCTGGGATGGGGCATCTCCCACCTCTCTGGGCAAACTGGGCCAGTGTTTCACCACTCTCGTAGTAAAAAATGTCTTCCTTACATCTAATCTAAATCTATCCTCTTTTAGTTTAAAAGCATTACCCCTTGTCCTATCACAACAGGCCCTGTTGAAATGTTTGTCCCCATCTTTCTTATAAGTCCTCTTTATATATTGAAAGGCCACAATAAGGTCTCCCCAGAGCCTTCTCTTCTCCAGGCTGAACAACCCCAACTCTCTCAGCCTGTCTTCATAGGAGAGGTGTTCCAGCCCTCTGATCATTTTTGTGGCCCTCCTCTGAACACATTCAAACAGGTTCATGAATTCCTTGTACTGGGAGCCCCAGAGCTGGATGAAGTACTCCAAGCACGGTGTAGAGGGGGGTTGAAGTCCCCCAGCAGGACGAGAGCCGGCGAGCGCGATGCCTCCTGTCGCTGGAGTAAGAAGGCTTCGTCAGCAGGCTCCCCTTGATCGGGTGGCCTGTAGTAGACACCAACCACAAGGTTCCCTTTGTTGCCTTGGTCTCTGGTTCTTACCCTTAAGCTTTCAACCTGCTCGTGGCTATTCTTCAGAGACAGCTCTTCGCACTCTATCCATGTCTTGATGTAGAGGGCAACTTCGGTACTTCAAGAGCCTCTAGTATATCTAAAGACTAAAGTGTATCTAGAATAAGTGTATGGAAGACAAGCTTTTAACACAATTTTCATCAGTAGGACTCTCTTCACAGTTTTTGAAAGTGAGAAACTGCATGTGAGAGAGAAGAAATCTCTGGAGAACTACCCTTGAATGCAATGGGGCTTTTTTTTTTTTTTTTTTATATTACTTCAAAAATTAGGTACAATTTACTAGTTGACGTTTACATTTCTATTAGTGAAAGGACACCACGAGGGTCCCACGGTCATGAGTCAGTTCCAGCAGTTATGAAATCGGGCTCCCTTTGCTGTTAGGTTGTAAAGGGAGGAGGAGTTGGGTGTAAGCTATTCTCTCTGCTCAGGTGGGGATAGAGCGTGAGTGTGTGTGCAGTGAGGGCATGACTAGCGATTGCATATCCCTAACTAAATAAATCATTCTTTTTAGAGGAATGGAGTGGAGGAAAATTATAATATAAACCTTTTTATAGCCTTGTCCCTAAATATATGGTTGGCCAAATACAGGATTATTGCTACTGTCATGGATATTTTTCATCAGATTTTAAAGGTTCAGAAGATAGGCAAGCTATTGACTTTCCTTTCAGAATGTAATATGTGTTAAATTATATATAATTGCTTGGAGCATACAGCAGAAGTATTGCAAGGAAAAATTGAAGGCTTTGCTGGTTGCCCAAAAAGCCTTTGCTGCTTTTGATTGCAAAGACGTCTTGATATCAGTCAGATTGCGATGTGATTAAAATATTTATGAAAGAAAATTTATTTTGTATATGGAAAAGCTTGCTTATACAAGAAAGGACTTAACTGAAATAATTTCATGGAGTCCTATAGTTACTGATCCTGAGAATTGCTGGCTTTCAATTACTTCAGTGGGAGGTAAATGCATCCGGGATTTTAAGAGCAGTACATTTGCCAAATATCATAAATACATAAAAGAGTTCTACTGTATCTGGAAGCAGTAGTTTTTATTGCCAATCACTTTACCAGCTGGACTATTTTAACAGAAAACATGTTCTTTCTTATTCTGATGCAGTGACTGGGAAATATCTCCCCTGAATTGAGCTATTTAGAAGTTAGTTGTCTGTTCTAAGTTAGCTGTGTAGACATCTGTTAAAGTCAAGGGGAGAGACTAGAATTTCCAAAAAGCAAATTTATTTCACTCATTTTAGATACCTCAGCTCTGTTTTCCTTGCCTTTTTGGTCCTCATTAAACGGCTGGAATACTTAGAAAAACAATTTAGACTAAAAGCTTAACAAAATGGTTAGAGTAAGATGAAGTGAACTAAGCTAAGTTAGCAGCCTGAAAATTAGTTAATTCTGAATGTGTCTGTCCAACTGTATGTTCCCAAGCTACACACGCATACTAATTTTTTTGTTAGCTTTTATGACAGCAACACAGGCTAACATTGGATATATAAAAAATGTATTTCCCTTCACTGGTAATCCAAATAGGACTGTAATTTAAAAAAATTAATCCAGCTGAAAAAAATAGCAGCATTAAAGGAAGTGTTAATGTTTACTGTAAGTCTATTCTTCTGTATGGTAGCTGAAGTAATTGACTATTTTAATTTGAAACTTGATGTACAGTACACTAGAGTGATCTAAGAGGAGGTGAGACTCATTTGACTGGCAGATTTCTTATAGGTTTACTGAAATCTGCACACGTGCTTTTTTGTCTATTATAGATTATCTTTACTGTTGGGAATTCACTTTACGCTGAAACATCAATTACTCTGCATTTTTATTAAGAAGACATTCTTTGAAAATTCCATAATTACCAGTATGTATTTGTAGTTATGTACTTGTCATATTTTATGGCTCAGTGCATATGCATGATCTAATGCATATATATAAAGTTTGGGGAATTTTTTTTTTTTTTTTTTTTTTAGAAGCTTGTTTCCATATCATATTGCAAAAGCAAGGATCAGAAGTTAGATAAAGGCAACAGAGAAACAGAACATTTTTGGTGTTTCACAGTATGGAGTCTTGTCATGAAATTCTAATAATGCTTGATTAACTTTTACTGGTAGCCATGTTATTTTTTTCCTGCCTGGAATATAACAGATAGTTTTCACCTTAATTAAATACAATACTTTTAATTTTCAGATTTTTTGGCATCCTAGCATTCATCCAGACACGTTCCTTGCAATGCTTATCCAGTTTCATAGTAGTTGGTAAATGTCTTTTCTTCACCTATAGCCTACTATTGCTAGCAGAGCAGCAGGTGTATCGTCAAGGTGGCACTTTCTGAGGGTCTGAGGATGCACAGAACATTGTCTGCTTGGATCCAGACCCATCTGTTGGCCTCAGAGCTGAAGACACAGTAGAATACTTCTGTTGCGCTTGAGATTGTATTTAATCATTTACTTGAACCAATAGAATTTTCTTTAGAGTTAGATTAAGGTCTAGCAGTTTATTGTTTTATATGGCATCCTGTCCAGTTAAATGGACACCTAATAAGAATGAATTATCATTTTCCTTATATATGATAATAAATAAAAGACGTAGGGGGAAAAAAAAAAAAGCATGAATGGCAGCCAGAACTGTTTTAGAAGACATGCTATTTTAACCCCAAACCAGTCTTTTCAGTTTACGTATGTGTGGAACAGAGGGATCCTGAGTTTACCAACTCTTCATGAAAATAGTATGTCAGTAATACTTTCCTCAGCTTTTCTCTTAGTCGCTAATGAACTTGTGAAACTGCAACTGCTATCGCTTATCCTACTGTGTATTTAACAAAGATGAAAAGTAACATGACTGATCATACCTATCTATAGTTGATTCATTAGGAGGAACTCTTGCCTTCTCTCTGCAGAATCCTGCTCTAATTACTCAAAAAGAAAAGGATGTTTCCCTCAACAGCAATGGCAAAGGTCCAGTGGCTTTAATATAGTTTCTCTTTGATGGTATTACTCAATGTAAGCAAGTTTACCAGAATCTGGCCTTTAACACGAGATTCAGTGACTACACCCTACTTTTGTATCCTCTTAAAAATAAATTACTGTATCACCCCTTTTTCCAATATGTAAGTAATGTAACAGTTCCAACTACCACAAAAGGATAAATTAATAGTGTAAAAAATCAGATATGCGCAGCAGGGAGATAGAATGACTGTAATCCAGATGTTGTGGTTAGTACTGGACCAGTAATTCATTTTTACTTTATATCTTCTATATTTTGTATTAGCAAAAATGATTCATTGCTAATATAACTCTAAGTGATTTTAACATGTATCCTAGAGGTATTACAGGTGTTTCGGCCTGTCCCATTTGTTAGAGCATTTTGTATTTCTCTCTCAAGTATCTTCCTTCAAAAGGGATATCTGCTGCATTTCTGCATCATATCCAACATCAATCACTTTGATTAGGGTCTCACTCCACAAACCGAACAGCTTTTCTTCCATGGCAGCTCCATATGTTTGCTGCAGCTGTTACAGTTTCCAGGCAGAATGTGACTGTACTCTGTTCAGAGTTTGTGTCCCTGTCAAAGAGGCAGGAAATTATTCCTCTCTGCTTTGATTTGCCTTGAACTGGAAAGGTTGCCTCAGGGAGATTTTTAACATGGACCCGGTGACAGAAGACTACTATCAGTTGCAGACTAGTTTCTTAATAGCTATGAGCATGAAATATACTGAATTTTGTTTATGATTTTACGGTTTCTGGCTTGCGAAAATATTTCTGTTTTGTTGGTTAATATTTCGTTATCTTGCACCAAGGCAGTATGTAGAACTACATACTGTGGTACACTGTACTACAGTACAGTAGTAGTAGTACTACTACAGTACACTAAACTCAGTGCAAAGAATGTACCAGCTAGGAGATTAATCTCTATTTGCAGAAATACTAGATATTTCCATGAAGGACACCTAGAAGATCACCAACTCATTACGGTTTTGTTACACCTAAGAAATACAGAGAACTCAAGTTATTAAAACATCTATGTATGCGAATAAGACTCCACACCAGTAAGGAGAGCTGATTTTTTTTTATTTCTCATCACCAGCCAAGTCTGACAGTAGTCAGTATTGTAAGATCTTTATTAATGCTAAAAACACATGCGTTTGTTCACCGACTAGGCATTGCTGTGTCACTTTTCGTTGCATTTGATTAGCTGGCTGCCAAGATAAATAGGCAATGAACCATTAAATTTTGGTGACCAAGAACCCAATTTGGCTTGTCTTAAATATGCTTTTAATGAAACTTGTAATAGTGCACATGTTTAGGTGACAAGTGTTTTTAAAAGCCCTGTGAGCCCACAAAGGCAGGTTGACCAGTAAGGTCTGCCACAGATGAATGAATGTAATGTATTTGCTATACTAGAGGTGTGAAAAACGACTTCAATATCAGAGTATCTTACTGTTCGCTGATCCTCTACCTCTGTGATTCCACTTTAATACTCTGTTATTAGTAACCCAGTTGTTCCTGACACTGCCAAGTACATTGTTTCTCTGGATGTGACTTCAGGATGACTGTAAGTAGTTGAGCTGTCACAGCACAGGAGCTTTCTCTTTCCCACCAAGAAAGAAAAGCAGAAAGCACATGCAGACCCTCAAACACGTTCACCATGGTAGCAATGCAGTGACTCTTACAGGAGCTAAGACTGTTGACATAATAAAACGAGCTCAATGAAAAACCCTTCTCAAAGTTCAAAACCACTATCTACAATTTCTAATTGATTGAAGTAGGTCATTGTCACATAGCTTTGTTCCCTCCTTCCCATGAAATGTAAATTTTGGCTGAACATAAAAAAACCAAAACTTAAAACGTTTTTCTTTGTTCTAAAGTACCGGAAACTGGCACCTAAAAGCAGAAGACAACAGTATTTGGGTTTTGGTTTTCAATTTTCTGATGAAATGCTTAGCCTTTTCACTGAAGGCAGAAATTTTCTATCCTATTTGTAAGTCAAAATAATTTTTTGTTGCTGTAGTAAAAAAGCTTTCTAAAAAAATTTTCTTAGTTATTCCAAAAGGAAAGTTCCTGAGCTGCTGGATGGGAATGGGGAATAGGTAAATTTATTACCTGTATGAAGACCCTTGTCCAACAAAGCACTTAGCTTTAAAGTGTGAATAACACCACAGATTTCAGAGACACCTCTTGAATGTTTAAGTGCTTTTCTGAACAAGGTTATAGAGGGAATATTTTTTAATAACTGAATTAGCAGATGGACATATTTAGCTTTATTAGAGCTATACAAATATTCAGTTGTGCTCTCTACTCCTCACCTGCCCCTTTCCCTAGTCATTAAGTGCTAAAGGGAGCGTTCTCATTTAGGTGTGGAATAGGAAATGGGAGGAGTGAAAACGTGTTGGAAGCACTGGGGAGTGGGCAAAAGCCCGCCTGGGGAATGGCAAAGCACCGATGCCCAGCATCGCCCTTGGGTTTCAAGGGGCTCAGGTCCTGTGCTGAGTCTTTCAGCAGTAACTGCAAGCTGGCAGTGTTGGATACCGCGTGAAAAGCTAGTATAATTTCTGGTCCCTTAGGAAGATTAAATGCTTACAGATTTGTGCCAACTATAAGCCAGTTTGTGTTCCAGATTCATATATTTGAATTCTAGCTAAAATTATATTCCCTCTGTAACTGTGACAGAACTGATAGTAGGAAATCATATTTTGTAAGTCGGTTGTGGTTATTAGCTTGGACCTCAAATGCTAACACCTTATGGAGCAGACTCCTCTAACTCAGACTGAAGAGCATTTTTGAAGCAGTAGACACTGTGTATTACTTGCTAGTGGAGAATCCCAGTAGCTGTATGATAAACATTCTCAGAATGTAATTAATGCTTATTTTGGCTAGAAATTATCAATGGTGAGGAACATATTGCAGTGTATATGAATAATTCTAGACATCACCCTGCAATCTAAATGCTGTCCAGTCATTTATGCCAAGTAAAAATCAAATTACCTGTACTCTACTTTAGGTGCTGCTAGTTAGGTACGTTTTAATTGCAGTGAGTCAAAATCTAGTCAGAGAGACACACAAAACGAGAAAGGATTTTTTGCCAGATTTTCTAAAATATGGATAGTCTGTGGATGTATATTGAATTCTTATATTTGACTTTTCTTAAATACAAAAGTAAACTTAATTTAGAGGTAAACTTATGCTCATCTTATCTGTGCACAAAGAAAATCAGTCACTCATACTCTATCCAACAAAGTGCTTTAGCTGTACTCACTTTAAGAGGTAGGGATATCATTTTGTAGTAGTTAAGGGTTTAAAGCTTTCCAGACCAGAAATGGAGCACGGTACTCCGCCACGCACAAGAGCTGACTAAGGTGGTTCTTCATTAGGATCTAATATATAATATATTGATCTCTTGGATTTATTGTACATATAAAGCTTGGCTGTACTTCATAACATAATAGTTGAACGAAAGAAACAAAAATCTAAAGTAAGGCAGGAGCAACGAGGCACACTGCTTCCAGGTTAGACATCATACATCCTAGATTCAGGGGTGGTGGTTACCATGAGAACTCCATAGGTCTCGAGCACTTGGGTCCTGTATCACTTGATACAGCGTCTTGGCAATTTTTTATTTCATAAGTTTAAATAAATTCTCAGTAGCTGTAATGAATCCTTTCTGGCAGGGAATAATATGATTCCCTAATATTGATTCAGTTCCCTTGAATATTCAGTGCAAAATCATTGGAGATTTGCTAATAGAAGAATTAACATGTACCAAAAAGGAAGTGCATCAGGGAGATTATATTTGCTAATAGATTTTTTTTTTCTGCTATGCTAAATGATGTTCTTTCTCTATAAATCTTTAACACTGCCAATTCATCATCTTTAACCTGCTTGTTTCATTTGCATGCTTCGCCTTTGTGTTTGGATTACAGTTTGTTTTACTTTACTCTTTATTATTAGCTCTCTGGATATGTAATTATGCTTTATTGCTTAACATTCAATTTACTTTGATCAGTATTTAAGTTCTTACACAAAGGCAACAATATAAAAAATATTTTTCTGCTTCTGTAAGCCCTGCTGTAACCCTTCAGCTCAGCCTCTGTAACTTGGGAAAAATTTAACTTGCAAATGACACATTACTGCTACAATAATTACAGTCAGCTGAAGAACTTGAAAATAAGTTTCAATTTGTATCTGAATTGGTCATATCATCTCATGGTCAATTGGTCACATCATTTATGACCTGATTAAAGACCCCTAAATGGAGCTTTTGTATCCCCTATTCTGTGCTTCCGCCCCCAAAAAGTTAATGAAATTGTTTTAAAAATTACCATTATTAATATGATTTTATATAATTTTAAAAAGAACATAAAGACTAAAATTGGTCATTTTTCACAGAGAGTATTACCGAAACAAGTCTACTTTTAAAGAAAAGTTTATTTTTAAAATGCTATCAATTTTGAAAATGATGAAAAACTGAAATATACTAATTGGATGTATTTATCATTTCCCCCTGCTCATTTTGCTAATTTAAAAAATAGCAAAGGAAAAGAAAAAATAATCCAATTAGAATTTTTAAAATATTTCAAATTTTTCAGATTAAGGTCATTAGAAACCTATTAGTTCTTTTTCTGCTGCTGCTTTAACAGGCATTAGTATTTGACATATCATGGGAACATCACTGGTGACTACTGTTTAGAAGAGACTTGCAAAGAACTATTAGCAAATAGAATAGAATATTACAAAAGTAAAGATAACAAAAAACAGGTTAAAATTTTTTGCTGTTCCTCCCAGCCAGTTTCTTATAGAACAGTGATTAGAAACAAGTCAAATGGTAGAAAAATGCAGGTAAAATATTTGCAAATATATTTGATTTCATGGGCTATAATATTTATTATTAAAGTATTTTTAAGAATAAGACTTTATTAAGCAAAATAACTGTGATACTCAAATTTGAGCACACAATCTTCATTTTAAAATTCAGAATAGACTGTTATTTTTATTTGAAGTGGATGATTATCATATGAAGACATTGGTCATTTAATCAGGAATTTGAAAAAATACATTGATTTAGGTGCCCAATTTTCAAGCATCTTTTAACAGATTCTAAAGGAGAGCAAATGTTCACAGGGGAACAAATAGAAATTGTGATAAAATCTGCAAGATTATATCAAAGGTAAATGATATCTAATTATTTAAATATGCTTTTATAGTAACAAAAATAACATCTGAGACAGATATGATGTGGGGTTTCTAATTTACCTAGATTGAAATAGATAATTTACTTAATTGCTAAAGTAGAGTGACTTAAGGGGTAGCTGATGGAAATAAAGAGCAGAGCTATAAAGGAGATAAAGAACTGGTTAAGCAAGGGAGTGCACAGGGTTTATATTAAAAGAAGAGTTCTCCAGATAAGGATTAGTAATGAAATTTTTCAAGGATAATTTTTCAGATTCATCCTCATTAGTACGTTGATTAATGGCATTACAGAAAGAACAAGAAATATGCCAATGGGGACTTTGGTAATACTGAAGACAACTAGGGCAGTTCATAGCTAATAAGAAAAAAAAATACAAACCAAAAGCACATCAATTAGAGGTGGCAGTTCAGGACACAGCTCTGGTTTAGTCAGTCTCTTATGGATAACCAAACTGCAAACATAATATACCCCTCAAAAAGTCTGTCATGATTTTAGGCATTGTTAAGGCCTCCTTTATATAATGGTGTATATTCCAGTCTCTGAAGCTAAAAAAGAGAGGAACTTTAACTGACAAAGGTGCAGATATGATTGAAAAAAGAAATTATTCTAACTAATTTGAAAATAAAGAAGAAATAATAAATTAAAATAGTAAGATATTCAAGGGCTTTGTTGTCACTTATCTTGTTCCATGTAGATGCATTTGGTACAAAATTCTTGGAAAATAAATGAAATGTAGTGTGTTGGACCAGTGTACTGAGGAGCAAAAGCAAAATACTTAAAGAGTGGCTATAAAGAGGATGGAGACTGTCTCTTCACAAGGAGCCACATGGACAAGATAAGGGGCAACGGGTACAAGTTGCACTGAGACAGGTTTTATCTCCACATAAGGAAGAAATTTTTACAGTAGGAGCAATCATTCAATGGAACAACCTCCCCAGGCACGTGGTAGATTCCCCATCACTGGAGGTTTTCAAGATGTGATTGGACAGGGTGCTAGATGATCTCATCTAGGCTTCCTTTCCCATCAGAGGTTGGACCATATGATCTTTCACGATCCCTTCCAACCTGGGCAGTTCTATGGTTCAGGTAATACTCATTAATATTTTTCTTACTATTTGCAAAGAACGAGATTTTCTGTATGATTATATTAATTAATATAATGAAGAAGGATATTGATTTTTGCATAACAGCTTGAGGAATCTGTCTGTATTCCAGTTTCAAATTCTATTTTATACTGGGAACTGTATATGCATATGCATTATACTATATACTGCCTTCCATATAAGTTGCTAATTGTCTTATCTTAAATCATGTACTTTCAAGTCAGGATGAAACCCATAGGAAATGACAGGAGAAATTGCTCTACTGCTATACCATTCTCTAAATCTTTGGCTTCCCGTATCACCTGAACGCCCGTTTGGTTAAAGAACTAGGCACTGACTAATGTTTGGACAAACTGCAAGAACGGATCAGATTATCTAGTTCATTCTCAAATAAATTTCTGAGCCTAATCATGTGGCATTAAGATGGATGGTAGTTTGTTGTTTGCTTTTTTTTAAAGGCTCTTCTTCAGTGGCTCTTTTAAGGTCATTTACTCATGGTTCTGGAACAAAAAAATATTTGTTACAGGGCAGGTAAAGAATCAGTACCTGGAACTCCTTTGCAGACTTGATCTCAAAATTATGCCTGAAAATCAGCTCTGAATTTAAGTAACAAAGCTGTAAAGTCTGCTATCTTCAGACCCAGCTACAGCAAGGTGGTAAACATTTAACAGTTTGCTATAAAACCTGTGAGATTAAGCAGCATCATTATGTCTAGCCTTCTGTATCGACTGCTAATGAGTGACTGTCTACAAGAAATAAGCAAATACAAAACTGAATACTGATGCTGACTAGGCAAAGCCATTTTGCAAAATAATAACCAAAATAATTTGATCTGAGGCTGCTAACCTTTAAGATCGCTTCTGTTCTGAAATTGTAAAATTTAGTGAGGAATGATATTTTGCACACTCAAAATGTTAAGGAAGAGTTCATCTTAACCTTTTCCTAATACAGAGCAATAAACTCCCTGACAAAGGAAATTAGATAAACCACCTCAGTTTTTGCAGCCAATCACTAACAAACATGAATTTGTACAATCACTGATTGGAAAAGCCATCCGTGCTATCTATAACTTTGTTACATTCCCTATTGATAAAACTCTTTGTGACAGACAACTAAGTGTCTTGCCTGAGGTGGTTGTGAATGAGAAAACCTCTTTCCTAGTATTTCACTTTGGCGCATATTCTGTTACTTTTCTTGCTGCTTAAAGCTACTGTGCTTCCTGCCATAGACTGCAGCATTGCTGTAGGTGATCACCCTAAATTCATTTGGTTAGTGTTGCTTCGGTGATGATTTAGCGGTCTTCATCACAGCAGCAGCAACAACAACAAAATCCCAGCCCTAACGTCTTGCATATACCTCTATCAAAACCAGTGAATGTTGTTTGGGTATAGTTTGTACCTGTTATTTTGAATGTTTGTACCTGTTATGAACACTGAAGTGAATGTACCTTGCTGTAACAAAACTTCCCAGTTTGGGGGGAAAAAGAAAAAATGGTTTAGTAAAATCTATGCCCTCATGTTTTTATTACAAAAATAGTTTAAAACCTCAAAAATGAAACAAAAACCAAAACACCTTTCAACAATATTAAATTATATAAGCATTTAAAGGGAAAAAAGGGTCCCTTTTTATATTATTGGACATAATAAATCTTTAGTTAGGAAAATTACCTTAAATCATGTCTCAACTAAGATTCTTTCTTTCCTTTTTTTTTTCCATTAAGTATATCTCTTTTAAAATAAGTATGAATACCATACATGTTTCAACGGGGGAGAGATACATATATTTGTAGGTGCACCCACACAAATGCACGCATACCCCTATATACATTTAAAGGATCAGACACTTTTCCTTCCGTGTTATTATTGCTTGCAACCAGTTCCTCCTGCCTGCTGCTCTAATGAAAAGTGTACTTATTAGAGCTGCAAGAAATGGTATTTCTCCTGAGAAGTCCTTGTGGTCAATCTAGGCGCGCTTCAGTCATAGGCTTTTTAAGAGTAATTGATGGCACAGTGTTAGAATTTACACTTTAACGATATTGTTGAGGTATCCCAAACAGTGGTTCAGCAAGCTCACTTCACCTGCCTCTTGGTAACTTTAGAGAATGGAAAAATAATCTTGAGTGGATTTAACTTTTATCATCAGAGTGATCCGTGCTGTTTTGAGACTGTAAATGGGTTGATTGACTTTGTGTATGGATATATGTGAGTTTGTGATACAATCTCAATGTATTATCTGGAGAGTCACTACAAAGATATGATTGTTACAGAAATGTATATCCCTATTTCCTTCGCATTTTAAGGCTTTTTCATTTTATAAATAGTTTCAACTGTTCATGGACCTTCTCCAAAAAGGACCGAGCCAACCAAAAATAGGCATACAGATTATTTTCAGAGGGCAACCAGTTATTTTCTCTTCCTGGAAGTCAGAACTTAGAATTTCCCATTGTTCCTTATTTAAAAATGATTTTGTATATGAGTGTTTTGAAGATCTGTTCTACATGGAATAACAGATGCTAAAATAGTTGGACAAAAGGACAAATATCAGCTTTCCTGACAACATAAATCAGGGTATCGCACCAAACAACTCTTCTTTTTCTTTCTCGCCTTCTCTTTATGTGTGTGTTTTAAATAGATTTGGTTATCTTATCACCAATATCTCAGTAGGAAAGATTAATTTCTATTTGTGACAATTAAAATAATAGAAAAAAATTATTTTGATAGTGACATTTTTGTTAAAGTTTTTTTCAGGTCTGTTAATTCCTTGCCTCCTACATATGCACACACATCCCAGAAATACAGTACTTTTTAAGAAATATGTAAATATGTAGTTTGCTAAAGCAGATTTATACCATTAAAATTCAGATGTCTAAAAAAAAATTTAAAAAATTCAGTGCCAATATGGTTATTTACTAAGCTTTTACTTTGACTACTTGCAGGAGTTAAGGTTGCTTTGGTAGATTATTAATACAGAAGCATCAAAAGTTTCTGTAAAGGGGGTGATACCTCATTCTTGTTTATTACACCAAGAGGAAAAAATAGTTCCAGCTCCTAGGGTCTTACAGACCAAAAGCCACATTAGCACTACTTGATGATCAAGGTCCTATGCAGTTGCAATTAAAATAAGTGGCATTTCATATAAATCAAAAAATATCTATAAAATATATCCTTAGGGGGCTATATGCTCAGGGTTTATATCAGAGAAATCCCACCTCCTACTCCTAAGAACTCCTGTTAACTGGCTAGTAGTTACGGCTGTACTTAATGGTAGCTTGTCTTTCTCTGCCCATTTGGATCAGACGACGAAGTGCCACACAACGCCTGGAGATACAGCAGAGCTCAGAAGCTTCAGACTGATTTTAGAAACGAACAAAAAAAAAAGTGTTCAAAAGAACCTCCTTGTAAATCCTTCAAATGCTACAGGAAATGATAAATAAGTGGTAGAGGGACCAGAGTAGGCAGAAGTCCCCCTGTTATTTTTAAAAATACAAGACCAATATCATCCATTTGGGGAATTTAGACTCAAAATATCAGCTCTTAAACATTGTTATCTCTCATTGGCTTCTTCAGGGAGACCTAGACCTGCATATAGACCCTAAATCTGAAGCAATACTTTTGTAAATTCGTAATACTTCACAGTGGTCCAATTACAGATCCTCAGTTCCCTCTGCACTATGTTCGTGGACCCCTCCTGCTCTCCTCCCAAGGGACCTATTTAGTTGTTCTGCACAGGATTTGTCACGTCCCTACCAGAGCTGACCTGCTCAAGTGCTACCGTTAATAATCTTTCTGAGCTTTTGCTGATAGAGCAGATTTCCCAGAACACGTTTTTAACTCAAAGATGCCTGCATCCTAAACTTTTTAAACTGGAATCGTTTTCCCCATAGCAACTCTATATGACAGGTAGATGATAACAACTTACGTAGGAAAATGAACATTCTTGGTGTACGAAATACGGTGTCCTGTTCTACAACCTCCACTGAGCCGTTCTGTGATGGAGAATAAGCCATTTAGTGTGACTGTGGATGAAATGTTTAATCTCTCCATGCAGCAGTTACTCTGTATTTAAAAACAGAATACAGATTACTTACCCATTGTTGTGTACTATACTCAGATCTCTGGACTAAAATGTGCTGTACAAGTAGAAGCATTACGTTCACCATCACTGCATTTATAATGAAAAGAAATTCATAGTAGCAATTTCAAAGGTAGGTAGTGCCTTTATTAGGCTTTTAGGAGATCAAGGTTTCCATTTGCCTGCTACCTAACCAATTTTCGAAACGTTAGCGTACTGTGATGTCCATGTCATCACCTAATACTTTAAAAAAAAAAAAAAAAAAAAAAGCTATACTACACATTATTAATAATGTTAGCAGCAATTCCAAAAATAACTGACTGTTTCTTGGATGAAAATCAGAAAAGCTACTCTAATGGCAGTAAGTTAAATACTTAGGAGGAGAGAAAAGAGAAAAATCACTGAAGAGGTGATTTTTTTTTTTTCCCCAGGACTTTGACTTCAGTGTCCTTGCTGCTTTTAGCTGTTTCCATGTGAAGAAAACAATAAGCTATTTTTATAGGCAACATGCAAGACTTTTTGAAAGTATAAACTCCAATATGTCTTTATTTTAAAATTAAAAAAAGATGCTTTGTTTGCTTCTTGATTAAAACAGTAATATATCTGAAATTTCTTGTGTATTATGTTTTCTGTCTACTTAGAGACTCAGACTTTACAAATTTTACAACACACTATAGTACAGTAAACTGCAATAGTTACACTTTATTTAAAAGGAGAAAGCAGATACTCTAGTGTTTTGAATGGTTTTTAGAAAACAGTGCCAAAATCTGTGTGCGTGTGTGTATGGGGGGGGGTGTCATCCTGGGACTCTCAGGATCTAAACAGTAATTCATTTTTTGAATAACTTTATCTGTAAATACAGTTAATTTTTTTTAGTATTGTTGTCCAGTCATTTAGCCATTATGCTTAGTTATATAACATTGTATTTCTTTTATCAGTTGAAGTGATTAGATGCAAGAACAAAAATACCTTTTGACTTTGAAACAATTGCACCTCCTGCTTTGTTGTAGCAGGTATAGTGTTAGCTAAGGCTTTGGCATAAGAAAACGTCAAAATCTGTTGTTACAGTGACAGACAGGCATGAAAGAAATATGTTTATTTTCAGTAGTTGGACAAGATCTCAGGTTTTTTAGGCTGGTGGAATTTAAAAATACTGTTTAAAATTTTGAGGTTTCTTAAAGTTTGTATTTAACAAATCTAAGCATTGATACTTATGTAATTAAAAAGTCAATTAATATATTAATTAAATTTCCAATTAATTAATACAATTTTAATAGTGACTTCCTTAATGCCTATTTAGGCTTCTTCTCATTTCTAGGGAAGTATTTGATGTACTGTAAGGGACAGAACCTCTGTCAAATCTCCCTTTTACTGAAATGCCAACATGTAGTGTTCTTCAGTTCAGGGAATACAACAAATGAAAAAAAAAAAGTGTATAAATAATTATATATTTTTGCTTTCTGAGGATTCTGAGGTTGCTAACCATATTTCAACTGGTTATACAGGTCACCCAATCCGCCACTGAAATGCAAAGTGGCAGCTGCTCAGGAGTCATAGCAGTATTTCCTTTCTTACACTGCCGAGCAGAGAATACTGCATCCAATTGAGATTGCAAGGGGAGTTAGGAAGACAGAAGGTAATTACTCAGGGTATCTCGGGAATAACACTTTTAATCCTGCGAAAAGTGTTACGGGATACTTAGTGACCCACGTGGTTAAAGTGTCCATCACACCTATCTTCCAGCTAGAAGCATTTACCTCAATGCAGTTTGTTTGAACAGGTTTTTTGGTGGACTCAAGAGAAATGCTGTGTCTTCTGTGAATTTAGATTGCATCTTGGCCTTTCTAGCTACATAAACCCATGAAATCCATCCAGGAACCCATGAAATTTATCTTGACTTTGGATGTACAGTAAGAATATGTAAATTGGTTATAAGGTAATCCTGCTTTAGGTTTGCAATGGCATTAGGACTTGTCTACATAAAGGCAATCAGGAAAGTTAACCCAAATTGACTAAAGTTGTGAATTCAGAGCACCATAATTAAAGTAGATTAGTGGATTCACATCCTGAATAAATTAAATTAAACCAAATGCAAGCCTTTTTAATTCTGAATGAGAGTGTCCAGGCAGGAGTTTTATATAGTTTAACTAATCCATTTTAAAAGTTACTTCTGATTGATCTTGATGGGTGTCCAAGAAAACAAGGCATGCAAAGGTGTATGTCTGTATGTGGGGGTGAATTCGTACAGAATCACAAAGAAATATAATCAATAAAATACAACTTTGTTCATTTACATTTTCCATTCCAAGGAGTATACTGATTAAACATTCAAAATCATAGAAGTGGTCAAGATAAGAGTTCCATGTTTCGAGAGATACTAGGTCTCTCAGAATAATGAACTTTTAAGATCAAACTGTATGTAGGAAAACATTATTCACTTTTGTGTGTGGATCAATCTCATTAAGCTTCCTGCTCCGTTTAATAGGTATGTTAGTCTACAGAGGCAACATGAGTAATTGTCCCTGAAGAAAACCTTAAACAAGGTAGCATTGTACACAATTTAAAAAACCCAAACGATAAATAAAATAAAACTTGAACAATGTCATACACATACTATTCCTTGCATAAGGTATAATCTGTTGTCAGTGCTGGAGCTACATCTTCAAATGAGGTGGGGAAAATCAGAGGGGATAAGGACTTTGAGGTATAAGGACAGAATAGATTGTAAGAGTTTTTATAGCCTCCCATTTATTTTTAATTTCTCGTTTCATTTGCAATATATATTCCCTTTTCAGCTTTTACTGCTGAAAACTCCTTCATTGTGCAAATTGTAAGTCATGTTTCCAGCCCAACTGGAAGTGAGTGTACTACACTTGTATTTCCTTGCTATAAATGGTCCTTCACACTTAATGTCATGACGTACACGAAATTTGTTATTGCAGTTTCTACTTTCTGAATAATATTAACTATTATTCATAATAATAATTACCTATTTGTACAGAACATTTTTTCTCCTGGAAAAAAAAAAAATTATCTGAGGAAGCAAACTTTGGATGCTCCGTAGCTAAACTAGTCATAACATGGAGGGTTCAGAGTGAAATAAACAATCTATTATTTTGTAGTATTTTCTACTAATTTCAAAATCACTATTCCAATCTGATGCAACAACTTGCAGCAATGAAATGATGCATATAAGAAATTTATTCTGAACGTTCGCAAATTTGAGCCAAAAGTCGGGGACGTTTCATGTAAAAAGGGAATACTGTCATATGCAAATTGATAAACTACCAGAAATAGAGTGGGTGAAAGAAGGAACATTTTGATTTCTGGGCAGAATGTTAATATGCTGTACATCTGGCTGACCTAATCATTAAAATTAACAGTAATGTGTAATGTGGGAAGTTTAACACTCATAGTGTGAACAATGGGAAAGGTCAGATATCTAATTACTGAGCTTGTCGTTGCCTGGAAGGATTTGTAGGAACGGTATTGGAAAAGTCTGGTTTCATATTGATTTATGACTGGTCCCAGTTTTTCTTTCTGTATTTGCTAAGTTCCTTGTTGGGTATTAGATCATACTTAGATTTCTTAAGAAATCCATAATCTCACAATTTAGGGCTAAAATGTCAGTTAGATAAAAGTGAGAAATTTATTAATACTTTCCTTTTTAACAGAAGCTGATAATCAATTTCTAGCTTTTAGTCTGTGCGGTACATTTGCTTTAGAATTATATAAACTGGATGCGAATAATGTTAAGCTAAAATGAAATTGTGAAGTTTCACCTGTTAATTCTCATTACTGAAATTTTAGCCGTATTAGCCTAATATAGCCATATTTCTGTAATTTTTAGAAAAAACCTGATTCTCTAAGATTATGTTTCAACTGTGTTTACTGGAACAGTTTCGAGCTTCTATCTCTTAAAACAATGTCTGGGTTGCATCCTGTCCCCACGCAGGCAGGACAATCTTTTCTTTTTGCCCTGGTTTCTACGGAAAGGACACAGAGATGTGTGGGCCCAAAGCAGTCCACAGCTCTTGGGAGAGTTCAAAACCGTGGGACGACAGACCTGCACTTGCTGTACAGATCCAATAAACCCTTTCCTGCCTTCAGAAGGTGACTTTTAGGAGTGTTTGGTCTGAGTATTTCCAGAGCACTGAGAAACTGGGATCTGCATCTATGTAACTGGTTTGGCTAATTAGGCTTTTTCTTGTACAGGGTCTGGAGAGTGTTATTTCAGGGAGAAAGTTGTAACAGCTTGTATGCTAAATTTTCAGTCAATGGGAAATGTCAGATACAGGGGTACGTCTTAATGCTTGTTGGCCTTTGAGGGTCTTTGGTGTAGGACTTGTGAGTGTAGAAATACCCTGTGCTGTTTGGTAATTGTCTCTAGGCGCCTAAGTTACTTTGAAAAATGGAACAGAGATAATGTGTCCTTTCTAAACCGCAGTGGGAATTTAGTCCTGTTTTTCTTGAGTGCTCTGTCCCTCTGCTTTCATCTGAAAGCTTCTTAGTGCTTTACGGGAACCCACCCAGTGGGAGACGTGGGCTCTGCCCTCTGCAGCACCAGCGGTTGAAGCCCATACCTGCCCCCTCTCCGCTCGGAGGTGGGAGTCACCCATCATGGGTGATATTTTTTTTTAAAAGGCAAGGTGGCAAAGTATCCTGTGCCAAAGAGAAGAGGTGCAAAGAAACTCATACATCCTAGGTCACGTTTTAGAGTTATCGCATTAGAAGTGAGTTTTGGAGACTGCAAATGGATTTCATCCAACAGGTTTAATACACACAATCCAGGCTTAAAATAAATGCATACCCTGAATGCTTTTGCTAAGTATGCGTTGAACTTTTTGACAAATGCTTCCGTTTAAGTAAAAAGAAACAGTTTTAAAATATCTGCAGTAGACTTCAGAGTCACTTAATGTGATGTAATCTCATATAAAATCTGAGTTTGTGTAAAGTGTGCTATCTAATTAAAGAACAGTTAAGGACAGCAGCTGTTTATTTTTTGATGCTTTAAGCATATTAGGAAAGGTTAAGCACTTAAAATTATATTGTTCAGTATGACACAGAAGAATTAGTTTTTTCCTTTGCCCTGTTTCCATTTTCACAAGCAGAAATGAAATGGAATTTTTAAAGAGAGATGATGTCAAATAGGACAAAATTATATCAAACCTTGGTGGCATGTGGAGCCAGAAATTTTCCTAAATAGAAAAACTAAGAATTCCTTAGAGGTCGCAGAATACTAGGCTAAAATGAAGGCATTACAGCTAATGTCCTATGTGCTTTGGTAGGTGAGGGCAATGTAACAGCCCCTGTGAGACAATTACTAGGCAAAACGATTTGGAGCAGTTTCGTGGTTGCTCTGTCTTACAAAACAAATTAGGCTGCAGCTGCCCAAGGGATCTAGACAATACAAAGGTAGTCACATTTTTCCCTATTTTCTCTTTCAGTTCTGACCAAAAAGTCTGCAGATGTACTCAGAGATCTGTCCAGTAGTAATTGGATTAGCATGGTAATTGGACTGTAACTGCATTTATTCATGCAAATGAAGACTAACCCATTTTTTCAACTATTTTTTGTTCTTTTAGCAAGTAGAACAGCTTATTTGATATCACATTTAGTTGACTCTTTTTTTTTTTTTTTCCAGATGTCAGATTTTTCAATAGGTGAGAAAGTTCCTTGTGGCTTAAAGGTTATGTCGTATATGAACATGGAAATTTTTAAAAAAGGTTTAATCATCTTATAAATCACTATTTTCTAATCTTTGCTGAAAGAAATACTATGTCTCACTATGGAGGTAGCAGTGTATACTTAAATGTATAAAAATTATCACTTTGGGATACTGTATGAGGCAATATCCTTTTTCCTTGGAATTTCTTCATTTCAGTTATTACCCGCTCATCCTGCATATGCATCTCACAGCCCACAGCCAACATTAGCCTAATTCATTGGTTTTTTCAATTCTATTTTGGTTGTCTTTTACTTAATCTAAATCAGACATATTGCTTGCCCCATTTCCTTAGTTAATAGAATGTACTCAGCGTGACTTACAAAGTCCTGTACCTTTTGACTGAAAGGTGATCTGGTAAGTTTTAAAATAGAAGCACGTCACTACCAGGAAACCTGATTTGCTGAGCTGAACTGATAATACTTTTGATTCCTTCACAATATGTATTTGTTAGTATCTATCTTTTATTTATTTGCCTTTCTATAATTTCTAGATATATTATATGTATATAATATGTAGGAATAGATATTATTTAACATACAAAATGAGCTGCTAATGCATGAGCAAACATGCACACATCACTTACTGGGTATTTGAAAATTATTCCTTCTTCTGTGAGGTAAGACTTGCAATAAGAGGCCTGATGCTGTACTGTGCCGATGCTAGTGTTCCTTATGGATGCCAGTAAAAAAGGTACTCCATAAGGTATTGAATTAAACTGCTATTTATTGGAACTATAACTTATGTCCCTTCAGATGCTGGGACCCCTGAGCTGTGCTGCTTTGGGGCTGTACAGTCAGGGCATAGCACGCTGCGCAAATCCTGTCCAGGAAAGGATTCAGAACATTGTGGTCTTTGGACTTTTTATAGTATTTTCTCAGATGTACGCAGAATTGAGATAAAGACAAGGGTATGATGTTGGCGTCATTGCCTGGTTCCAAGTGGGAGCAGGTACAGACATGTCCTTCATGATAGTCAGACGAGTTTATCCTCTGTCCAATGTCTGCTCGGGTCAGCTCTTATGTGGATCACTAACTCCACAATGTACAGTGGTCCTCCAGGTAGGATCACTATGTATGCCTCACTTGTAAGTGTATTTTAGTCTTTTACCATTCCAGAAGAGACTCAACACTAATAGTTCTTGTTAAATTTGTTGAAGGCTTTTTTTTTTTTTTCCTACAGTGTCATAACATATTTAATGTTGAGAACAAGAAATATATAATAAATTAGATAAGCAAGCCCAAATATGAGGGTTAATTTCCTTGAATATAATTTGGAATGGCTTGGGGGGGAATTTTTCCTTTTTGCATTCATGATTATGTATCAAGTGAGAAAAAGTAAAAAAATAGAGAGGTTGATCACCTATTTAATTCTTAATCAGCAAGATTAGATGTGCCTTTTACTCTGTTTTACTATTATATATTTGGCCTAACCCTGTAGTTCATGGGTTTCTGATCTGACTTCCTCCTCAACGTTGTTAATATCTAATTAGCTTCAATCTTCTATGGCAATAAATATTGGGTTTTATTTCCTCAGTTGACATGCATATCTATACACATGCATGCATGTGTGCACGCGTGCGCACACACATGCATTTCAACTCCAGTTGAGTGAAAAAGACTTTAAAATTACGCATTGTCACCTTCAACACATGAAGGACAGAAAATAAAACCCATCTGACAAAAAACTCTTGGATCTGTCAACATTTTAGGGGAAGGAAGAAGGGAAGGTGCCTGTTGTTTTTTCACTGAATTTCATATTTTGATATAAGCATAGGCTGTAAAATTCATATGCCTTCAAACTGCAAATACAGAATTGTTGCAGATGCAATACAAACAAATACTCAAAGTGGTAAAAATAGCAGAAATGACAGGAAGAACTGCAGGGAAGAATTTAGTTGGCAAAGTTGAAGAAGTTCTTGTGTTGTGGAAGAAAATAATTTGTGCAAAGCATGTTCTATGTGAGGAGGAAAAATGTCTGACTTTGCCACAACACCTTAACAGTTTGATTGCTAGCTGGGAGAACAGTGTTGATAAAGTTTGTAGGATATTCATTTCTAGCTCTGTTGAAACAGAGGTGGACGTGTTGATTGAGATCTGTGATATCCGCTGTATAAACGAAGCTATAGCCTTGCCCTTTTGAAAAGGTCAGGTGCAACATTTCCTAAGATGCTGGGCAAACTTGCAGAGCAAGAACGGGTGACGGAAGTATTCAGAGGGAATGCAGGATGCACAACCAGAAACAGGAGGTCAGCATGGCTGTTTGACCAGGTTAAAATAGGGTGAAGAGGCATAAACACAATAATCTGACGATGAGCACTTTTGGCACACCAGGTCCCAAGCGGTGGAAGACAGATAACCTCTATTGTCCAAATTAGAAGAATGGAATTCTTTCCAGAATTAAAACTTTATAATCCCTCTATCTCAGTGGTAGAGGTCATCTGGGAAAGGATAAGGGGATAACCACACCACCCCCACCCCCAGTTTCCTGGCTGTAGGAAGTTTGTGAAATACAAATAGGATGTGTCACTTTGCTATTTGTCAGGGATTTTTGTCATTTTTTTTTTTAAGTGCAGCAATGACTCGGCTTGAACCAGGTTAAGGTTTTCCCAGCGCACACACACTCCCATGTAAATCACTGCAGATCACTCCATTTCATGCATCTTGGACATACTTTAACTGGTACTGAATGAGTGGGAACTGTGAGATTTATCAGTCATTTAATTGCTATTTCTGTGAGCAGCAAATGAGCCAGCAACAAAGGAAATAGCTCTTCTACATGCCTTAAACAGTTAAATGCACTTTTATGTACTTTACTAAGCAGGGAGAAATTTAAGTTCAGGCTTATGGCTTTGTTGAACTGAGGTGAATACATATGTGTATATATATGTTTTATCACCAGTGAAAACTTTTCATCTCTCTTGAAATCTAATCATATTCCTTTCAGTTCTAGTAAGAACTACTGAAAACAAAGCAGCTGTGCAATTACCGTATATTTTTTTTCTCAGTTTAAAAAAACAAATATAAAGTGTGGATTTCTACTGTGCATTTTGCTTTTTGCCTAGTTTAATTACTGGTCAATCCAGTTCTCTGTTTAATTTGATGAAACTTGAGGGAACCAAATGATTTGTATTAATAATAATGTAACTTCCACCTTTTAACGCTGATCAGTCTTTGGTAATGAGGGTAGGTACTAGGATAATTCAATCACTGATTATAGAAAGGCACTGGGGGAGCTGGTGCGCTGAGTAAGAGGGGAATGCTCAAGAAGAGTCAGAAGGTGACCAGGTGACAGATTTGTTTCTTGGATGTTGTTGCTAGTGCTACACCGCTGTGGCTATCCTGTGCCGTCCGAGCTGCGGCACGATGTGCACTCCGCTAGCCACAGGGCGGGAATGATCGAGAGCTTATTTTAATCAAAGTGATTGAAAAATAAAAGAAAGGCGAGAGCTGAGCTCAGAGAATCTGCTTCACTCTATCTCACTGTCTGCTGAGGACACCGATTGCTCAAAGCCATGCTCTGATAGGTCAGCTGGGCCTTTTTGGTGGTGCTACGCTCCCGAAACAACTGTCAGCAGTGTCTAGCTACAAGATTTCTATAACCATTATATTAAACTGTACAGTTTTACTTTTGTTTTCCCCCCACTGGGAGGAAAAGAGAACAAGGATGCTGGGACTACTTCACTCTACCCTGACCTCTAGAACCACAAGCCTTTATAATAAAAATGTCTTTCTAAAAGCTTTTACCTATTGCTACAATAGAAAAACCCAATGAAAACACAGTTCGGGGTTTTTTTTAAATGTTTTAAAGTGTATCAGAGATATAAAAAATGAACAGTTTTAACCACATACCTTATAAAATGCCAAATTTAAAATATGTTGGACAAGTCAAAATGTTTCATTGTATCTTGATTCAGCATTAAAGTGAGCCCAGCATTTTTCTGTTAATGGTGGTTTTTTTTATTTTTTCCTTTTACTCATTATCTTGCAATTCAACCTTTTTTTTTTTTTTTTTTTTTCTCCTCTGTTTTGGAAAGGTCCTGATAAGATTTAAACAACTTTTTATTTCTCAGTCACTTTTGAAAATGATAGGTATCAACAGAAGTCTTTCCCTATAAATTATTTTGAAAAATTTTCAGAAAGACATTCATTACAAAATGTTAATCTGCTATATTTCTTCAACAGTAGGTCCAGGCCTATACATAACCTTGAGAGTTACTTCATGACCATCCCACATCTCTTATGACTATTAATAAACACAAAGCCAATGGCTACTGCCCATCAGCGTAGAAAAAATAATGCATCCAAAGATACATGAGAGCAAACAAAGCAAAACCCCTTTTGATAAATTTGACTCATAGAGGAAGAACACAAAATGTCAAATGGAAAAGAAATTACAATATTAAAAGTGTCACACACTGAAATTGCCTTCAACGCAAACTGTGTTATTCACTGCGTAAGATCATCATTATTTCAATACTGCATTCAAAATGAAATACAAGTAACAGGAAATTAATTTGCTTTTCAGGATGGCTTGTTTTTTTTCTGCCAGGTACCCTAGATTTAGGAATTCACTAGTCTGCTGTGACAGAACTCAGATCTGATGACTTTGAAGTAATAATATAACATTGTTCATTTTATGCATGGTGGGTTGGAATGAGGTATTAAGGAAAATAGAAAAGAAAAAACCCAGTGAGTCTCTGTAAGAAATAGCTTTATGTGAAACATAGTGGGGGAACACGCAGTTAAAGGTGGTTGGTAAGTTTGTATGTTATGATTTTGTTATTCTGTGTTTCATGAAAGCATCTACAACTTGGAATTAACACTTTAAAAGTAAATCCAAGTAAATACCAGTGAGTGCAGGCCTTTCATGTCTGCTAAATCCCTTCTATTTTTAATGTACACTATTTTCTCCCGAGCTGTATTTTATGCCAAAATCTTCTCAAACAGTAGGTTGTCTAAGGAACAAGCTGAGAGTAAAAATTGGTGCAAACCTGTACCAAGAAGAAGAAAACTGATAAGAAACTAGGTGTTTTGGAGTTCAGAAGTATTCTCTAAGGCTTTGGTTGGATTTTGAAAAATAGCTCAGCGGCACAAAGGAGATTTTGGAAGACTTAACAGTGAAGATACGAGGCTTTCAGTATGAACTCTATAAAAAAAATTATTGCGTTAGTGGGAGTTCATGTGCTGAAAATAAGCTCGAAACCAGTGTTTAGAGCAGAATTCTCATGAATAGGGAAAACACTAATTTCTTTTGGTCCTTTTAAATAAAATCCAATACATCTTCAATGGCAAATAGAATCTTCTTTCATAAGACCTATAGTACTTTTGAAATACGTCTCAGGAAGTACCTCTTGCTGAGACTGATCTTGTTTAGGTCATAGGTAAAACGAATCTGCAAGGAAAAATACAGAAAGAGAGAGAAGAGAGAAAACAAAATCTAGTGGTGTGAACTTTCTCATAAAGTCTTCTTTTTCCTTATAATAGTTTCAAATGCCAATTAATATAAAGCTACTGGAAATTTCCAGGCAGGTGGCAGTCCGAGAGACAAGTATCTCCTCTGTATTCCCAAAACAGGTTCCTCGGTAACAGTCAAGGAGAGAGCTTACCCCGCTGATGCTGCTCACATGGTCCAAAGGGAGTTTCCCCTTGGGATAATTAAAAATAATCCCTTTTGCATTCTGTTCTCAGCCTCACTGTAGAGCCTACAAACATGGACCTGCGCCCCGACCGATGGCCTCTCTAGCCCAGTGTCCTTATCATCCCCTGTTGGCCTCATCAGAGTGAGAATCACATCTTCCCAGTACAGCCTTTTTTGTAGCCCATCAGGAGATGGCTTCTCTTAGGAAAATTCTCCTTGTCAGTTATCGGTTTTCAAAAAAATTCCTCTTTGGTTTTTTACTGTAATTCTAGACATTTCTGTTATTTCTGTGGTATATGCCAGTGCCAGTGTTGCACTATTCCTATCATCCTGCCACTAATCTTGCTATTTCTACTTGTGTGCTAACCTAACATTGCAGAGCAGAAGCTTCTCTTCCTAGAAGCTCTTCCCTGCCTTTGCTACATTTATGTAAACAACTGATGCAAAATCTACCATGCATTTTTCGAGTTATTCTTATATTAGCTCCTTGAGTCTTCTCTTTATTCCCTGTTGAAATTAGTGGGTTATATTTCTTCTATATTGCTTTATACTTCTCTTTTCCTTTTATGTAAAATCAAAATGTGATACTTATTGTGATATTTAAGTGGAACATAGATATAGAGCCTGGAAATGATGTCAGAGCTGGAGTCAGGTCTGGGAATTTGCTGTGAAAAGTTGCATGTTTCCTCTTTGAACCATGCGTTCTGCTTTCACCATTCTGAGTACTGTCCTGCCATTTGTCTTCGTCATTAGTTTGGAAACCATATGATAGAATTTAATTCTAGTGGGGAAAACGTTAAAAATTAACAGGTCAAGGAAAAGAAGAGAAGGTTGGGTGGGAGGGATGGGTAGGAATTTTTATAGTATTTTTTTCATTGGAAAAGAGATACCATCATTCAAAAAGCCCCTTTTTATTTAACTTGTAACTCAAGCCACCATTTTTAAGTCTTAAAGTAATGAAAATAAGAACTTTTCTTTTTCAAAATGAAAGTTTAATTTTATTCTAGGTCACATTTACCTTGGCAGTAGAGTTACTGCATGCATAAAAGGAGAAGTGAAAGGGTAAATATCTGCATGAAACATTTCTGAATTTTAGTAACAGAAAATTATAAATTACCAAATTTTATTTGTTTGGGTTTTTTGTTACAGTTTGGGATAGCTGATCTCAAATGCTTTTAGGATAGGCAACTTTCCCAGCCTTTTTGGTTAGGCCATTACAAATGTCTGAGGGACAAAAGAAAAGCTAAGATAAAATAATAGGTCAGGTTTTGATGAGCAATCTCTGTGATCAGAACATTATAAAATAAGTAAATTCACAAAATATTTGTTCCCTGTGTAAAAGGTTTATGAAACTTGCTTAGAGTTCACAAGCAAATATTTGAAGAATTACGTTTGTCACAAAACTTTGGATTAAACTCTGTATCTTAAGTTTTTTTCTGATGTTAGTATAACAAAAATGTTGTGCTTAAGCAAGCTTGTCACAATGAATCATGTTAAAATAGGGTTCATGTGTTCTGAGAATGTTGTTCTTGGCATATTGTGCCCTGGCGAGCTAAAAAAATGCAAGGTTTTACCTCACCAAGCAGCCTTTGACCTCTCATTGAATGGTCACAATACATTTATTGGGGGGGGGGGGGGGGGGAAATGCCAGGAAAAAAACATAAGACGTGTAGAGTCAACTCATATTTGAGCAAAATACATTCCCTACCTTGTATGTTTGCTTTTGGCATGTTCTATTTCTATTTTGCTTACTGAATCTGAAATACCTGTTGACCCTCCTGCTAGACTGCAAAGCAGTGGTCTCAGAGAGGTGACTCCCCTTCAGTGTTTCTTTGACAAGGTCATAAAAGGGCTCAAAAGTGGTTGCAAGTATTTTGGAAAAGATTTTTTTTTTTTTTTAAGAAGAAAAATCTAGAACTTTTATCTATATCTATTGTCTATAACTAAACTATATATCAATCCCTAAAGTAAGCTGATTTTTTTCTCTATTAATCATTTGACAGTGACATTTTATAAGTTTGTGCCGTTAGGAGGTTACAAAAAGATGGCAAGTTAAAAAGGGGAATCACACTTTCGGAAAGCTTGAGCTGAACTGTTCAAAATCATACCAAAAAAGGAAAATACTGATGTTCAAGAATCTCCTAGAAACAGAAGTGTATAATTATTATACCTGATAAATTAATTCCCTTCTCTACTCTCTATTAATTCCTTTCTAGCTGGAATTCTGCTGGGTGGCTGGTTCTTCATCCAGCTCCACAGGTGTTTGCCAGTGTCTGGAATCATGTCCATCCCCATACATACAACAAGATTGCTTTTTATCTCCAGGACAAAAATGGTGCCTGCTTCCTAACATCATGTTAGCAAGGAAATGGGAGCCATGTATGTCCTTTCCCTGGGCGATGGGTATTTTGAGCTACTGTTATTTCTTTTTCCCACTTATTCTCATTCTGCAAATCACAACTGCAGAATTGCGTTTTTTCTCAGATCCATCTAGAGACTCTGTTTAGTGGTTTACTTGGCTACAAGGGAGCATATTATAACTTTTTAATGTTGATCATGTAATCAAGTGCTCTGCAGCACCCTCCAAAAATAGATATCTCTTGCCATATGAAGAAATTGTAATACCAACTTCATGATATTCCTCTTTAATCACTTCTACAGCGCATTGTGGATTAAAATCCAAATAAAAGCCTGTCATTTTGATCGTTACTTTAAAACGCTGTTGACACAATAAAAATCGCTCAGTCATGTCTCGCACACTTAAAGGGCAAGAAATTATTAAATTTGAACTTCTAAAAACCAGAAAATGAATTATTAAGGCAAGCACAGATTTATTCTGTAAGACTCTATATCTGGGCTGACATCTCTCCCCACCATTAGTATTGCTCAATTACTTAGCTCTTTCTTACGCGCTGTGGGAATATCTTCATGGCCACAGCGCTTCGCTGTTCTCCTCTCCTCTGGGCGCTATTTGTACCTCAGTTCAGGCAACACAAATGTAGATCTCAGAGAACACAAAGTTAGGGAAAACACGGCTCCTTCCCCTGTGTCTTCTGGGAACTCATACCGGGAACAAGGAGAGGTTCAAAGGCTAACAAGCTGCCAGTTGATGACAGGTTCCTCATCTCTTGCAGCCTTCATGTTGGGAAGAGAGGCTGTCAGAAGGTGGTAAGTTTAACACATACAAGCAGTAATAATTCAACAGCCTCTGCTAGGGGATAGCATGAACTAGTTGTGTTTTCTGGCTGGAAAAAATTACGAAGCAATGGGGAAAATATACAAGGAAATACAAAGAAAAGGTAGTCTTTAAACTGATAGTAACATGTATTATAGATGTGTTACTCTGAGGTGAAACCATACTGAATGATGGACTCACTAGAGACAGAATAGAAGAGCTTTTGCTGCAGTTGGCGCAAACATATATTAAGGAAGTATATGTGGCCTATTTCGATGCTGGCTACTATAAATATAAGGATCTTACCATGAAGACTGACATTATCCAGGATTTAGTAAGCACTGAAGAGAATATATATATATGTGTGTATATATATATATAAAAAAATAAAAGACTAAAACCCAGCAGGAACTCTGAGTACTGTAGTGAAAGAGTATTAAGATTTAAGTTTGAGTGCTTTATGTGGAGGTTGTGTAGGCCAAATGTAGTCAGGAATAAGCCTGAATTTTAGGACTTCGTCCTAAAATGCTCATGCATTCTGTACTGGCCTTATTCAGCAGTATGTGTCAGGTTAGTGTTCAGATTTAGGAAAGTTGGGGCCTTGCCCGTAGAGTACTACTGAAAAGATATTAGGCAAATTAAACTGAGAAATTTCAGCTTGCCTTGCTATAACTTTTCATTTCAGAAATAGATTGTACATAAGGAATCAGTGGATAACCTTAACTTCATGACAGTTTTTCTGCAATTGAGTTAGAGTGTAATAAAAATATTGTTATTATATTGTTACTACATCATTATACACTTTTAAAACTAGGTAAAGTGAAATGTGGTCATTATCGATATGTTTCAATCTTTACTATTTTTATATTAACTCTTTGAAAAACTTCACCAAATGTAAATGGATTAGGAACGTGTACAGTGTGGAAAGCAAAATATTTGAATGGATCAGATCATTGCCAGTGCATGCTAAATTTTAAAATAATTACTCAACATCTTTTTTGGACTGCGGACCAAATATAGGTACTGACATTTCTCCATTATTAAATTATATTTGCTCGTCGTTAGCGTATATGAGCTGCCACAGAACTTCGTTGCTTATCTGCGAAATTTGGCAACAGGGCTGCAGAGTCATCTTTATCCAAGAGCATCTTGAGGTGGAAAATTCCTCATTTATCAAAATACCTCTTCTCTCAGTTCCACTCTATCTGACAACTTGCAGCTGTAAACCTATATCTGAGATCCTCTCTTTCTTAAGAGTAACGTACAAAAACTATTTTGGTGTAGACTGTTTTCTGCTTGTCACAACACAAATTACAGTGAGGTCTTTTAGAATGATAGTGATTTTTATAAACACAGTTCACAAAATTCTCCCTCATCTTTGTGGCTAAAATCAGGGACACTGGCACTTCTTCAGCATTATTCTGAGCAAATCTGAAAAAATTCCCAGCTGGTACACAGAGCACTATAATTTTATACAAGAAAAACCACCAGTGCTCCAACCATAAGTGAACTAAGGTGGAAGAAGAGACCACGGATCTTTTGTCTCAGGGATCTAAAATTAAAATTACTAGTTGGTGATAATCACCTTTACGATGTCTTTTGTGTATGTGTGTATAAAAATTTTTCCACACAGTTATCTGGAGACAAGATGAAAGGAAACAGTGTGGATACCATGCTTTTAAAGAGAAGAATTTAGGTTACCACCTATAGTCTTAGTATTGTGTTCTCTTTTTCTAATGAACTGTTTGCCAAACAGCGCTCTCTCTTTCTAGGGTCATAGTCTTTGCTCCTGTGCTAATAGACTTTGAATTTCTTCTGTAATACATTTGTGGGCTTTCCCTTTCATATTTTGTTTTGTGAGCAGCACACTGGAACAGTCTTTTATCCCAGCTAAGAAACGACAAGTTATTTTTCTGTTACAAAAGCATCTCTAAATCTGCTCAGGAAGAGGAAGTGCAGTTACAGAGACTTGCTTTAAGATGGGGAAAAGAAAAAAAAAAATATAATATGGTTACAAAGAGAAATCCTTAAAAGGAAAGCATTTCTTGAAAATCTTTATTTCTTTAATAGCTGTGTTATACTGTAATATTTAATTGCTTGATCATGTACTTTCCCCATCCATGAAAATGAAAAATACTACAACTTCATCAAATCTCAATGGGTTTACATGAAACCAAGAAATAATGTTTCTTAGATATTTGATCCAAACCTTAGAGAATGATAAAGTCTGCTGTCAGCTAAGGAATTCCCCAAACAGGGATTTTTTTTTTAAGAGTAGAAATGTCTAGGCACGTGCTATTTCCATTGCTATCTTTCCACCTACTTCACAGGAAATACAAGGTTTATGAGTAGAAATGCATAGAAATTCTGACATCAAAGAGAGAATCCTAGATATTCACTATCCTATAAGCTTTGCAGAAAGGCTTGCATGGTCATGGTATAAAACTCCTTGGTTTTGGTATAGTAACAAAATTTATACAAATGATTGCAAATAATTTTAGATATAGTAATGTTATGTAGCAGGACATAGTAAAACAGACATTCTTTTTCCATTTATTGGTCAATGTGCTTACCCATTTAAGAAAGCCCTTCAAAAGTTTCTGCAGTTGATGGTTTTCTTCTAGCTATAGACATTTATCTTGTTTGAAATTAGGCATGCATAAATTGTAATCTGAGTCACCCCAGTGAATGACAAGCTCTCACTTTTACACTCCCTGTGGTTAATATCCTTACCTGGGCTGAAATGCTGGTGCAAATAGGTCTTACCATTTTTGCTGGTGGGGAGAAGGACTTTCAGTGCAGTAAAGTACTGGTTTTGATATCATAGGAGGTTTGGGGAGTTTGTTTAAAAAATGAAAGACACTGCCTCATAGCAAACTTGGTACAACATCAGATAAACCAACCATCTGAAGAGAATGAGACATAAGTAAACGTGGAGATGTGCATTGCAGTAGATATATTTTTAACTCGATAATTTTGCTATTAATGCAAGTGATGGAAATAACTTTCTTTGCTTTTATTTAAATGAAGGACATTTACTTCTCATAAGCTTCATTTCATTCTGTTAAATACTAAATTATCTGATTATTTGTTGGTATTAAACCAGAAAAAACTGATCAAGATAATTTCATCCTTTATAAAATGTTACTCCTACCATAACCCTCATAAAGTTAATGAAATGTTGCATCATCTGTTGTGTATTACCTTTAAAGTGAGAACTTGTTAGGGTTATTCTTAATTGCATTCCCAAGAGCTTCTGGCTAGTGTGTAAGCTCTGCACCTTATGAACACACATAATGGTGTGAACTGAATGGTACCGTGGAGGACTCGCTCATTCCTTCATCTTCTAGAAGGTATGGGAATCTCCATGCTATTCTTTGCCATATTGGAGTTCAGTGGTCATTTTCCCTCCTATGTTTTAGCTTTTTCTTGACCGTTATACTTATTTTCTTTCCTATCTTTTAAGCAGTTGAGTTGACCTCTCTAACTCATGGAAAAGACGCAACACCTTGTGGTTTTTATTCCTTTTTTTTTTTAATAACTATGCATTAGACACAGGTTCTCTGTAGGTGTACAGGATTCACTCCCAATGACTTGCGTGGTGCTTTTTGCATTCACACCAATGAAGGAACAGGGCATGCTTTTTGCATGCTTTAACCTATGAAAACATTGGACACTTCTCAAGGGACGAGCCATTGCAGATGGTGGAACAGGATGAAGCAATAGGAGCCGCTCCTGTCAGAATAAGTTTCCAAAAGCTCTTTTGATCATCTTCTCTCATTTCCCTCCCCTGTATCTAGCTCTGTCCCACTGGCGTACACCACTTGATTTGTCTCCCTTTTGTTTACCTCCATCTCCTCGCGCAACTTTTCTGTCACCGATGCAGAATATGTGTGCCCTGTAAGGAACTGCCCCCTTCCAACTTTCACATGTATCTCAGCAAGTCTTAACTATTCCCAGGCTGGTGTGCTTCATGATGTGATCCACCTGGTTTACGCAGACATCCTCCCTTACTCTCCAGACCTCTTGCATACCCTTAGCAGGCACACAAAAAGAACCTAAAAATCTTCTGCTAACCCCTGGTTTTGCATCTTCTGTTTGATTTTGCAGGAGCTGTGTTTTCATTACTTTGTCATCTTTCCTTTTCTCTTGGAGTCAATTAAAGTTAATTGATTAAATGGTACTCTGCTATAGCAACTACCCACCTAGAAAAGTACCAATGCACAGAGTGATCATATGTGTAAAGCATATCTAAATTGTTATTTTATGTAAAAGGGCCAGAACTCCTTTTCAGTTAGCTTTAGCAAGGTGTATTTTCCAGGAGAAGCAGTTAAGATAGAGTACAGCGTAACAAGTCACAGGTTCTACCCAGCTTTCTGCAGCGGACAGCATTTGAACTTTGTGTACAGCTGTAGCTCTGGCTCCATTGAAACAACTCCAGAAATCAGTCATTTTCTGTTAAAATGGTTTCTCTGGACTCTTGCACTTGGCATTGTTACCAATGCCCCTTGCAGACTCTTTGGTGCATGAGCAATTTGCACATTTAGGGGAGGAAAAAAAATCCCATAGTAACATTTTGGCTATTGTTTTCCCAGCGAGGCAACAGGGGCTGTGTACTTCCAGAAGTCAATGGTGGAAATTGAAATTATGTGTTTAGAGCACTACTTTAAGTTCTGTTTGCATGCTACAACCAAACCAAATCCTTTTTTATTATAGATTTTTGTAAAAATTGTGGCTTTTTTTTCAGTTACAGGGGTTTGCAAGCATATGTAGAATCCACTGCTGCAGTGACTCTTATTATGGAACAGACACATTAGCAGTCATCCTTATGTACTATATAAGAAAATGTTAAGTCAATCTAGTCAATCCAAAGAAATCTTATAAAATGCTGAATTTATCAAAAGCATTGACTTGATTTAAAATATTTCTTTTTCATTTCATTTTGTGATCAGTTCCAAAACTGTTCATTCTTCTGATTAAAAAATTTGAAAATACAAATTCCAAAGTATATTTTTCCTGGGACAAAAAATAATTTTCGTGTTACTTCTTTAAAGATCTATTTGAGCAACCAAGTAAAAGAAAAAAATAAAATCACAAAGTATTTTCTGGTTATTGAATTTTCTGTAGAAAGGAGGATTTGCTGTTGTTAAGCATATGGTAGGAGGATATACCTGTTGTCACCTCTATAATGTTCTTCCAGTATCTGCCAGAGGCAGCACCTGAGTTTGATGGTTCTCTCTGAATCTGCACACTAATGCATTTGGTTACTGTTAGAATAGTTAGTGTTTATGCCCAGGGTAAGCTAGAAAATTAATTTCTGAAGGCATGTTTTCTTTGCTTCCCTGGTGAATGTGGTACAGTATATGGTATGTCTCCATAACTTACAGGAGCAACCAGACCGATAGAAAAAAAAAAAGATGAAAATTGGGGAAATTTGTCAATTTATGAATTATTTATTTTAATAAGCTATATATTCACTTACAGTTCCTTTCTAAAACCATAGATTTGTGCCTAAATATGTTTTATGTGTATTTAAAGGTGTAGCATCATACCTAATCTTCTTCAATAACTATATCATATCTATTGTATTAGGTAGGTTGAGTCATGAAAAAATTAGTTCTGTATTAAATACAGAAATTTCACTTCACCTTACACTAATGTAATTATTTTGTGGTTAAAATTGTTTATTAACACATTTTTTTCCTCATTTTATTTTAGGATTTTCTCTAAAGCTTAAATAAAATATTCAGATTCAAAGGCATGAGTTGACATTTAAGCAAGTAATGATAAGTACTTTTTCAAATAAGCTGATCACCCCAAGAATTTGACCTCACTCTTTTGAGCAGGGAATATTAATAATTAGGGGTTTATATTTTTCAAGGCGAGTTTCTTGTTAGGAGTACTTGAGAACTTGGAAAAAGTTACAAGGAAATGCATTTTTTCAAGCACAAAGAGCTACAGGCCAGACCTCAATGTTAACATAAGTAAAGCTTCTGACATCTAAGCAAATGATGATTTGCATACAGATTAAACTTAAAACGAGTGCAGTTTATTTATTTAAAGGAAAGTGAAATCAATTAAAATACAATACAAAAGGGCATCACTGAAAAAAATCAGTATTCCTCCTATTTACAGAATCTAATGTGAAGATAACCATTTAGGAGAAAAGGCATATTACTTTGGTAGGAAAAAAATCACTATCACTTATGACCACCACCACCAAAACCAGGTATATCATATAATTAAAATAAATTATATTTCCTTAAAGAATAATTAAAACATTCCTAAATCTGGATAGAAATGCTTAAGCAATGTCTTCACTAGTGTGTTGGGTTTTATCATTTTATATTTGGAAGGACACAGTTATGTTTTTATTTATTAGGCCCATATAATTTCATTCAGCTGTGTCTTCACTGCAGACAGCAGAACTCTACTTGCCCTGAGACAACTTTATTTATTATTTGTTGGTGGTTCATGGAACAATAAACACAGAAGGGACTTTAAAAATTTGCATTATTGTCATGAAATGTCTTGCTAGGTTTTGTAGACAACAGTAGCATGTGGAATAATAAATTAATCTATGATAGATTTGTTGGACATAAGAGTCTCAAGATTAATCGATTTGGGAAGATAACTCTTAGTTGAAAGGAACAGATAATAATTTTATCAGACATTGGTGATTTCATTTTCTGAAATTAACTCGTCATTGTCTACATACCTGAATATCAGAGAAACATACACACACATCTCAGTGATGAGTGTGTGAAGAGTGTGCACCCTGTGTGCAACTGGCTGGAATTTCTTTTTTTTTTCCCTCCCCATCAGTGCTTCTCATTAGTTGAAAGAATGGAAAGTAATTAATCTGCAGTATAGTCCAGTGGTGTCAACCACAGCAAACAATTCAAGGTAGAGATACCCCCCCCCCCCCAAAAAAAAAGAAAAAAGACATTCAAATCTGAATTTGTTTACCACCAGGTTTTACTGTGTTTGATGTTTTATTTCTGCCGCAGTATAACATTTAACATAAGAAGCCATTTTTGCGATGTCTTCCTTGTGGTATGGAAGATATAGGTAGGATTCATCTGGCCAAATTTAATAGTCTAGAAATAAGATGTAGCCACCTGATGCTTGCTCTGTAGTCCATGGAGAAGGCGGCGCCTCTAGAAGACGACAGACAGAAAGGTCGGCAGAGTGGCTGACTAGTTTTCTCCACCTCTTTAATTACAAAAGAAAGCTCTGACCTGGATGGCTTACTTGAAGGGGAGATGAACCTCACTGACTGCCTTTGCATGCTCTGGAATTAGGGTGTAACTTTGTGTTTTATGTGATATTCTGTCCCGTGGGATGGACCCGCATAAATACGTGACATATCAAACTCATAATAGGGATGCAAAGTAGTTACAATACTATCTTCTGTGGTAATACATGTTAAAAAAAAAAGCGTGGTGTGTCTCCAGATGCTACTACAGAACAAACTCGCTATTGTTGTTCACATGCTACAAGCCCATGAAGCATGGAAGGAATTATTAATGAAAGAGCACTTTGCTGCATCTTCCACCTCAGAAAAGGTGGAGCTTGATGTATTATCCATTGGACGAACCCACAGTCATTGCATTTGCTGGTTAAGTTTTTGTGGGCAAAATGTTGACAGAAGAACAAAATCTGTGGTAGAGCTGACACAATCAAGTATAATAGCTCCTTGGAGAATTGTGGACTGCTATGTAATTCTGTAACTACAGGAGTTTTGAAATAAATGTGGTCTTTAAGAGACGATCTCAAATCAATTGCTTACAAAACCACTGGAGTTATAAAAGATGGCCTGTAAGGGAGACCATTAGGTGGTATATCTAGTATCAATTGGAGGGTCACTGAATAACTTATTTCTAGAATCTCATTATTTTCTATTTAATATGTTAATTTTTCAAGGAGATGATATAAACTAGTGAGAAATATTTTATTAAGGTATATTGCTTGTTTTGTAGTGAACATACATAGATGGTATCAAAGGTCAGGTCTTTTTTTTCTGTAATTAAAATAAAATAGTTGTGAAGTCACAGACAAAGTCTATCAACTAACACTCCACTATTTTCCACTATATTTAATGAGTTAATCTTGCATAAGGGCTATTAGGGAGTAATTCATTTGCCTTAACGTAAGCATTTAGCATTATATTAGACACTCCATAGTGCCTTTTCTGGTCTCCAGTTGCCTGCCCAGAAGGTGAGGTACTCCTACTACAGTCCGTGTCTGCCAGATACCTCAGGAAATCTAAACAGCATCAGACATGCCTAATCTGTGCGTAAGAAGCTGATGCCCACCCTTCCGATTCATCCTTGTGTCTTGTGATAACAAGATATACCTGATGATTGTGTAACAAACTTTATTGCTTTAGACAAATCTACAGGCTACCAAGTGTAAGACAATAAAATGAAGCTAAATAACGGCCTTTGGTCACTTGTGTTTCGGAGAGACCTAAAATTATAAGGCCAAGATTTTTTTTTTTTTTCCCAAAGTAAGCAGTAGTTTCAATCATTTGTATTAAACAGCGAATGCAAGACAGAAGAAAGGCTAAATTTTACAGCAGTAGATTTAAAAAAAAAATTAGATCATTTAAAAAGGATTTTAAACTGAGTAATGAAAAATTTAAACCTTTAATTCAAACACTAGTTACTTTAAGGCTAATTTGAAATGTATATACGTTCAGTAAAATGAAGGTGAGTGGATAGATGTATTTTTCAGAAGAAATGAAATGGGGTGAGCAAATAATTCCCATTAAATCTTAGTAATTAGGCACTTTGGAAAACAGCCCAGTTTGTAGTCATCTAAGTCACTGCAAAAATATGACCTTCAGATCTCCGGAATCTTCCCAGATTATTTTAAATCGTCACTAAAAGCATCATACTAGATAAGCACTTAATGTATTTCTATTTTCTTTTTATTTTGAAGTGGTTTGTTTTTTGTTTTGGTTTTTTTTTTTTTTTCCCCAAAAAGCTTTAGAAACATGGGTATTGCTTTTATCGGTTAGAAAGTCACGTACACGTAGACAAATAATCATCTGGTCCAGAGAGTACATGTCCTTAAGATCATAGTGAATTTACTGGTGGAGGTGAGGCTGGAATCAAAGCTCTAGGAAAATGGAACAAGGGTTTACAAATGCAGAATGACAGAAATGTGAAAATGTTGTTACTGGTAAAAGCTTGCTTTCTTGCAGTCCGAACTTAGAGCAGCTTATCCCCGATGCCATGCTGAGCTACTGACTGCTTGCCGTATAATGATATGAATAATGATCTGAACACCTTACTTCATTGACAAATCATAGGATCACTCGGGAAAGAAGAGACCACAGAAGTCTCTAGCCCAATCTTTGCTCAACCAGGAGCTCAAAGCAATGACAGTACTGAATTCACTCAGGGCTTTGTCGCGTCAGGTCTTGGAAACCTCCAAGGATGGATATTTCACAACCTCTCTGGACAACCTGATCCAGTGCTTCATTATCCTCACAGCAAAATTTTTTTAACTTAAATCCAGTTGAAATCTCCCGTTTCAGTTGATCACATTTAGACACGATGTAAAAAAAAAAAAAAAAAAAAGTCATTTCCTTGGTTGCTTTTAAAATATAAATAGCATTTGAAAAATTAGGGTTGTTTTTTCTTCTTTTCCCCCCACTCTCTCTGCATTATCCCTTAAGTACAATGCGTATGTTCTCCCACATTAGAATGACAGTAAAATGAGGGTTAACAGGAAGGAATGTAGTTTATTGATCATTTTCAGGACTGGACTTTCTCAACACTTAGTCCTTACAAAAAAACCCAACACAAAACTGTGATAGAAACTGAGCTTTCCCTGAGATATCAGGGTACGTGAAAAAATGGTGTGGTTTTGTGATATATTATATTACACCTTTTCCATCAGAAGGACATTTTAATCAATGTATTGTTAAATCTACTGACTTTCCATCTACTCTTCAGAGGGGTAGGCTGGTATGATTTATTCTCCAATGTACTTGGATGACATTTTGTCTACTAAAGCATAGGATTCCCTGGCAAGGCCATTATAAGTCAAGTAAAAAAGTACTGAGACCCACATGATTACAATTTTGATAGAGGAACGTCATCTAGATCTGTATGTATTTGAAAAATCTATATAGTGCATAAGTAAGAAAAATAACATTGATCCTAACTCGCTTAGGCAAGTTGTTGGATGTACTTCTATGAAGGAAACATTTTTTTTTTTCTCCTGCAAAACCAAACAAACCATGCAGAAGGACATTAGTCTAGAAATCATACGTAACATAACAGGGTGTGATATCAGAGGAGGGTGGTTTGTATGAAGGCACGACTCAAGTTCAGAAGGAGACTTCCCTGGCTGCAGAGCGAGTGGAGAATAATGCCATTTTGTTTGCAGATCTATTCCTTCCCATGCTCAGGAGGAGGCACTACCTACGTTATTAAGCTTGATCCTGACAATATGTATTGACGTGAAGTATACTGTAGATGAAACTCTCTGCTAGACTTGTTAAGCATTGCGGAATTATAATTCCTGGCATGCAAAGTAGAAAGGAATAACAAGTTCACATTTTACTCTGTGGTATTTATGACAGCTGCTAAAATAATAATTAAAAAAAAAAGGAGCCCAGACTGCATACCTTATGTAAGGGTATAATTATAATTTGCCTAATATGTAGGGAAAGATGCAAAAATCACAATCCTCAAAATCTCACAAAACTCCGTAGTTCATTATGTTCTAAAAGAGACCGACAGATAGACATGGAAATATGTAACTTAACAACGGCTTGGCCGAGCACCAAGAGAGTCTTGTTCAAAGAAACAGAAGCATCACCGAGATAATCCCCGATTTAGTCTTTGACAAGTTGGCATCTCAGCATTCTCCACTGTATGAGCTATTACGTGCTGACTTCAGCATGGAACTGGTAAAACTGGGGCATGACTACACATTTCATGACAATCTCTGCTTTTCCAAACTCCTATGAGAAGAGCTGGGGGCGGTGGTTAATTTTTATAGGTACATATAAATATGTATATATACATATATGTATAACCTGTGTCTAATAAAAGGGTCTTAAATAATCATGTCATCATGCTAGAGCAAAAAGAGAAGGGAGAATATTTTACAGGAAACACTCGCCTCCCCTGTACTAACAGTGTAATTTGATTCAAAACAGCAATAAAATTATTTTCTCAGCCAGTTAACCATTCTTCATGCACTAGCACAGACCAGGTTGTAAAAACCATTTTAACACTTGATGGCACAGAGTGGAATGGTGAGGAAGGAGATGAGCATTTTTGACTGATCCTTGTAATGTGAGGCCAAAAAGTAAGGGCAAAGGTTTCACCACTTACATTTTTAGAACAAACTAGCACTTTCTGAATGTAATAATACAAGAGAAAAGGCAATAAATAATTCAGAGTAATATTTTTGCATCAGCTTATACTGTAAGAAGAAGAGCAAACGCTAATTTAACCTTGAAATAATAATGATAATCAGATTTGGAAACACTGAACATAAATAAACCAGGGGGCCTAGAGCATGTGGGGTGAAATGAAGTTGAAAAGAGCACCATCAGTTTGAAATCGTTTTTGAGCTGAACAAAGAATAAAATTATTTTGCTACAAATAGCTCTTAACTTAATATTTCTCTGTGGTTAAAGAATATTGTTTCTTTGCATCTGTCAAGTTGTGTGAAATTGTTTCTGTGCATTTGATAACAAAAATGTCTCACCCATCTTTGCCTGTGCTAGGCTGGGTGGCATTCATTGCTCCTTCTGTCTCTGTTGCCTGATAATTCAGCAATGACAGGGGAGCTGATACATGGGAAGGAGCTGGTCTTAAAGAAGGCTTTAAGGTTAACTGCAAACCAAGGAAGAAGAGACATGGGAAAAGAGACAAATACAGGGGACAGAAAACGAGGGAAGAATACAAAAATTAGGAAGTGGACAATTCAAGGAGCATAGAGAATATAAGGAGAGAGGGAAAGAATATGTAAGTGTTGAAAGGTGGCACAAAATGCAGATGAAAGCAGCACCTTTTTTTTTTTAATTTTTCTGATCAGTCTTTTTTCTTTCTCCTCCTCCACCTCTAAAACTGCTGAGCTCTCATGTTAATAGAAGTGTAATAGCAATAGCCCTTCCAAAAATGATGGGTTTTTAACTCTTTGGCAGTGTGTTGGTTAAAAGACAGCAAGTTTTGCTGGGATATTGGTGTAAAAAATTTAAAGACAGGATTCTGAGAGAAAATATAATGCATTTTTAGGTGTGTATGATATTAAACAATGCCAGAACTCTTAAGTACAAAGTTGACTGTTGTATACACAGCACTACTCTTGGAGGATTGTGTCGGGCAGAGGGGCTGTGTCTTGGGAGTCAGGGAGTCCTAAGGAGAAGCCTGTAAAAAGAAGGAACTAATTCTTGTGTAGTTAGTCCAAAGTCTGAAAATCAAGAGGGCGAAAAGGGAATCTTTTCTTCTCTCCTGCTTCTTTGGAGTGTGGCCCCAGCTGCAGGTTGAAGTCCCCCAGGAGGCTGTGGCGGTTTTCTCTCTGTAGTGTGACCATATTGGCAAGAAGCAGCGAAGGTGACGGAAGAAAAAACTCCTGGTACTGTCCTCAGCCCTGAAAGCTCTTGTGCAAAATGGGTAATGCATTAGTGGGCGCTTGTGGTGCACATTTTATTTGGTATGTGTTTTGTGTAGAATTCAGCTGGCATCTCCAGCATCGTTGCAGACTCACTATGCAACTTGCAGAATTTTTGGTGTATTTCTAGTTGTCACGCTTTTTTTCTGCAAATTAGATTTATATATTTTGGTATTTAGGCAGAATTTCTATTGTGGTCTATTTGTGCGTGGACTTAAAAAACCCCACAATTAGTGTTAGAAAATGAGATACTTTCCTCTAAAGATAGCCTCTGTTTTTCTTTTGTTTGGTATACTGAATACAGTCCTGAAAATATCTGAACCACGTACTAAGTGAAAAGGCAGTTGTAGCTCAAAAGTTCTGGAAAAAAAGATTTAGGATAGTCTGAGGTCAATTCATTTCCTGTCTTTGCTAGAGTGATAAAAATATGAAGAGCTAATGAAGTAAAAAAAGTCTTTTTCAACTTTCAGGACATACAAAGACTTTCTAGCAAAAAGGCACACAGGAATACTTAATAGAAAAAAAAATGTCTGACTTTCTTTTACAATAGTAAAAAATAAATTTGGGGGAAAAAAATGCCTGGCTATTTTACATCAAAATATCATGACCTTAAGTCTATCAAATTTATCTGTAACTGCCCAACTATCACAAGTCACTGAAGCAGTGAAGCACTTGTTAATGAAAAGAAACAGCATTCCCCAAAATAACATCTTTAAACCCAAGAAAGAATTACAGTGTTTTTTAATAAGTAACTCTGAAATACACTGTGGTCTAGTGATATGTCCTTTAAAATATTAGATGCTCAAAAAAATAGGTTTCTCCAGGGATGATAGTTTTTCATGCTACAGTATTTCTAAGTTACTAGAGAAAATTTCTGTATTAACATAAAAAATAAATGAACTATAATATATTTTATCATCATTAGAATTTTCACCTATCCCTCCCTCAAAGGTTGGATTATTTGTGTTTGCTTTAATATAGTTTATCAACATAAGTAGATGCGGCAATGCTTACCTGTCTCAGTTAAGATGAAGACTGCAGTATTGGAAGAAAGGTATTTTCAGATACGGCTTTGTTATTTTGAGGACAATTTAATTAATTTTTCTGAATATTTGTAAAGAAGTTGTTTATCTTCCTCTTAAGATAGTCTATAGAATTCCAGTGATTTGTTAATATATAGTAATGATGCATCCTTTCTTATAATAAACCAGCTAGTTAGCAGCCTAGAACTTACTTCTGCTTCCACAGGACCTTTTTGACAATATTATTCAATATCCTGTAGATGCTTCCAGAAGGTCAAGTAATCCACTTTTCTAATTAGTCATCATCTGATTATCATTCGCTTGTAATTAACTGTCGCTATCATATATGAGATCTGTCCTGTGACTGGAGACTGCCTCCCGTTCCCCAGCAGCAGCAATGCCCATTCCCAACAGGCCGACGGAGATGGAGGTGCATGAACCAAAGGACAAACCATAGCTGTCAGGTCCCAGTTATTTTTTTGGAGTGGGCATAGCTGCCATAAGGAAATAAGGCTTTGTGGGTTTTATGTGGGTATTTCTGTTTGTTGAAGGTGGGTTTTTAAAGTAAGCAGTACCTCATGGACCAGAATGCAAAGGATAGTGGCTGCTTTCCAATGTGGAAATCTTATCCTTCTCTTTGAGTGTATTTGTTTCAAATGGAAAAATTTTCAGATTGAATTATGAAGATGAGGATTATAAATCTTTGATGTGAGTTGCTCATGCTCATTTCCCAGAAGTCATTTACCATAAGTGCATAGTTAAGTGATTATCTCTTATTTGTTATATTTTTGAGAGGTTTTGAATAAGTAAGCTTCCCAGCTGTTTCAAAAATATGCCATCACCTGCAGTTTCTTCCTTGTTGGTGCCAAGCTACCAACTTCTGTGCACATATCCCTTCAGCTACAACTAATAATAATAACAACAATAAAAAAATAGTTTAGTGCCTATTGAGGTTTAAAATGCTGAATTACAACATGGCAGGCTACCAATTACTTTCAAACAGACAGTAGATAGAACCGCGTTCACCACAGCTCTCATTCTGAGCCATAGGTTGAACTTTAGAAAGGAAAATTGTAATCTAAATGCTGAAATTATGTTGGAAGTGAGCAGTCAAAGAAATGGTGTTTAATCTTTTCCTTCATGACACGCTAATCAGTGACTTTTATTAGACACTTAGCAGCAGATACTTACAAGTATTAAATATCAAAAATTCTTGTGCTTGAAAGTGCTGCACTGACAGAACTGAGAAGGTTCAAACCTAACCTTCAAATTCATATTTCATCAGTACCTTTCTCTGCTTAATAGTGCTTTTTCTCCTACTGTTAGCTTTGTGATGATGAAAAAAATATTTTGGTTTTGTGTGAGTACTAGAAATAGGACTCACAATCATAAAACCTTTTGCCACTCTACCTCAGTGCCATGCAAGCAATCGAACAAAAAATTCAGTCTGTTATGCAATGGTCAACAGCCATCGTGGCAGATGATCCAAGGCTTCTAGAGTGAAAGCTTGTTTTGTCCTGGGAATGCTGATTTCCTTAACTGCCCAGCAAATGTTCAAGACGATTAAAGCTAAAAGTAAGGGAAAATTTGTTATATGGTGACATTTATTAGACTGTAAATCATGAGGGGCGGGGAATATAACAGTTAATATAAAAGTATATGTACTACATTCTGCATCGGTAACAGAAGAGGAAGAGATTACAGTTTCTTAACACTTTACCTTCTTTCTCACTTTACCATCTATAAATCCATTAGATTGGAATTCTATATGTGAGTTTTTGAACTTAATCGCTCATTATATTAGTGTATTTCCAGTTGGTTTTGGGGGTTATCTTGTGAGACAACAATGCTATGGTATTAGAAATATTGTTGGTATAAGTTACTTCAGAATAAAACAACTGCTTTATTAACAGCATTAAATATAAGATATTTACCTCTGAGTGGAAAGTCAGGCTTTCAAGTGGAGAAAAAGTTGCCAAATTCTGTTAGGGAAGCTAAGTTTTGGCATTATCAAACCGACCACCGCTGACACGCTTACCTTTTCTTCTATATTGCAGTGAAATGTCAACCCACTGAATTGGCAAAACAACAAGCAACAATTTAAAAATAAATTTTCAGAGCTGGAAAATATGCATTGGCTATTTCTCATTGCTCTCCTATGCTGCTTTAAGCACTTTCACCCAGCCAGCATAAACCAACTCAAAAAGCAACGTTCCTGACCATAACAGCTAGTCTAGGATGGCCTTTGTGAGACCATGTCCACCAAGCTATGACTGATTTTTCTCAAAGAAAAAGAGCTTGATGGATCTGAAAGGAGGTTTTACAGACCCATTTATGATGTGCAGCTTGAGCACAGCTCAGTGCTAAGTTGGAGCTGGTAAAAAGAATTGGAAAGCTACAGGCCACCTGGCAAATAAACAATGGTCATTTCTTCTGCTGCAGCAGGCACTTAGATGTCACGTTGGGTTGTCAGGGTTGAGAAAAGAGCATCAGTCAATCTTTACTGAGGATAAAATGAGATAGGAATTTCCTTGGAAAACGATACTTAGCTGAATCAAAGCCAGGAAGAGACCATCCAGGTAACTAGACAGATGGACTTCTTAAATTTATTTTTGAAAGTAAACAAAACAAAACAACAATATGGAAGCCATTCTATAAATACAAACATTTTGAAAAACAAACTTCCTTAGGAGAGTTCTGAGGTGTCTTTTTTCCTTGCTATTTGTTTTGTGGTTTTGTTTGTTGTTTATTTTTGGCAATGCTTCATGTATATATCTACAGGGGCAAACACTCCTGCTGTAGACTCTTCATATGTTCTTGCATAGTCTCAATAAGAACAGGGGAAGTTACTTTTTATAAACTTATCCAATTTTACACTTACAATTCCTTAAGATTAGGAAAAGGGGGGTGGGGGAACCCAAATCCCATTTCTGTTGTGCCACTGAAAAGTGGTCGCAAGGAAGCGGCACATTCAAAGGCAAAAGCAAGGGAATGAGTTGCAAGTGGAACGCGTGGGAACTGTCACAGGAGCCCTTCTTTTGGGTGCCCTCACCCACGCAGGGGTAGCGGCGACCCACGGCCGCAGAGCGGCTGGCCGGGGCTGGGCTGGGGCCGGCGCGGTCGCTCCGAGGGACCACGGGCATCGTCTGTCGGCTCCTGGGCCGGGCAGTGCTGTGATGCTGAATTAAGTATAAGGATTTCTAAAAGGCTTTTGATTGGAGTTAATTTGTATGCTCTGAGGATGTAAGTGGAAAAGATGGAAAGGGGAGAATAAGGGAAAAATTCTTACGCTGAAGTGTAGATGCGGCTTGGTTGGGTTTTTATCAGCTGGCTGGTTTTGTTCCTAGTGTGGGGTGTTCCTAGTGTTCCTGATAAGCGTGGTAGGATGGAGCTGAGCTCAGGCTACCTGACTACACACGTAATAAACCTCTTAAATGATTGCATTACTGGACTGAAATTTTGCTTTGTTCCATGTAGAAATTCTAGCTTTAAGTTTAAAATATAAATGCTGAAAAACATGCTTATGTTACTCATGTCTCGTTATGTTCCAGTATAAACAAAATAGAATTCAAGTAATAGCCTTACTTTTTATTCATTTTGCTCATGATAATTTTCCACGTTTGTGTTTGGGTCATAATTAAAGTCTCAACCAGAAACGTTCTTTTATGTGTAGCTTGTCACTTACAAATGTGTATGTGTTTTGCTCACCTAATCTAGCTTGTGCTTTAGTATATTTGAGAATGGTATCTTCTTGAGAATGCCAAGTGGTTTGTTTCCATAAGACTTTAAGTGAATTCAGATTGTCAGTTGTCATTTATCATTTAAGAGTGACTAAGACACATATATTTGTTTCTGTGAAGGAAACAAGCAGTATTACCCTGTATAGGTATAATAAATATCTGAATAGAGAAGACTTGCAGAAAACACGAGGTTCTCTAAAGATCATAATTTTACTGCCTATAATGAAAAGACTGCATTTGATGGCTTTTTAAATAAGTAGGTATTGCTGCTTCTTCAAATTGTTAAACCAGTAAGGAATGGTATGTCTTGGATCACCACAAATAGGATAAAGAGCACATACTTTCAAACACAATCTCCAGAGAGCAATGCATCAGGCAACTTTTATAAGTACCACATTCATTTTAGAACATAAACCAGAGAAACAACAAGGAAAACGAGGTGGTTTTATTATCTAATTAAAGCTGTATGTTGTTTCTAATTAAAAAATGGGCTCTTATTCCAAGAGAACAATAGACAAAGCTGGGAACTCCTACCTGAAAGGGGAAAGTTCACAATAAACATTTTGGCTTGTTTTGAAGTTGAAAGTCAATGAACTAAGTATATTTTCCTTCATTCTACCTACAGATTATATTAAAAAAAATATTCTTTTTGAGCCAGAAAAATGCAACTGTGTCTTTTAAAATATTGGCCTAGAGTATCAATTGTAGACATAACTATATCAGAAAACAGGAAAGTCATAAACCAGCTCTGTTGCATGTCTTTTCAGAATTTAGGACAAACTCTGTTACAGGAAGCTGGAAAAATCTCCTTGACATTCATGGTTGTTATTTTGAAGCAGTAATATTTTGCCAGAAGGGAAAATGCTTTGCTTCAAATCAGTGTCAAGTTTTGCACCTGAATCCAAAACTATCTTATGACTGAGGATTTGGTTTTTTTCAGGTATTTTCCTATTTTCCTGACACTTGGAATTTCAGAGGTAGATATAACAAGGATATGAATTCCTCATTAAAGTTCAGAACTGAATTCTATAACCATACCACCTATTATTGTGAAACTACCTAGTAGTTCCTCATGATAGGAGAATGTTCCTCCGACCAAGCAGAAAATTACTAAGAATAATTATATTTGTATAAAGTTGTATGACACCATAGTGTATATACTGTGTGTGCATATATATTATATACGTATATGTGATATATATATCCATATGTATAAAACATATATTTTAGTAAATGTATAGTAACATTTGAAAATGAGGCAGACGAAAAGATTGAATTAAATACAGTAGCTTAAGAAAATAAGGAAATAAAGCAAGGCTGATGATACATTAGCAAAGGACAAGATACAGGAAGCAATCCTGGAAACAGAGATTGGGAAATTGCATTGTAATAGCTTAAATTTACTATGATACTGTATGAGATTAGCCATACCAGATCAGAAAAAAAATTATATCTAGTTCAGTACCTTAATTTTGACACCAGTCCGTGGCAGACAGGGAAGAGGCAAGGGGCAACCATATTATTATATTTTTCAGGTGTACTCATGCTCTCCATTAGCCAGATGTTGTTATTTTGAATCATTCTTTATGACTGTTTTCTCCCATGAATTAGGAGAAATGTTTCGAGCCTATGCAAACTGAGGCAATCATTTACCTGCATGCACAGAGTTTAATCATGGGCAAAGTGATAGCATATCTCCTACTTTGAACCTCCAGTCTGATGATTTCAGTCCTTTAATTCCATTTTTGTTTTATGACAAACAAAACCCACTCATTCCTTATTCACCTTCTTCTTGGCATCCATGATTTTACAGACTTCTCTTATGTGCCTGAGGTTTAAAGGTCAGTTCTCGCACAGAAGTGTTTGTATATCTGTGAGAATCTTTGCTGCCCTTCTTTGCTTCTTTTCAAGTATTATTATCCTTTTGCGGATGTGAGGACCAGAACTATTTTATTCTCTCTTCCTTTCCTTATCATTCTTAAACATTTTGGTTTTATTTTTTACTCTTTAGTTTTTTAACTCCTTAGCCTTTAGCTAATATTTTCATAGAACTCTTCATCATTATTGCAAGATCTTTGTCTAAGTAGTAAGGTTAACAATGGGTAGTTACTAACTTCCAGTAGTAAGTCCTCTTCAGTGTTTACATTAAAAAAATCAGGATTGTTTTCTCCAGTGTGCATAATTTTATTATTTTCAGTATTGGCTTATCTATTGTACTGTTACATTACTCTTCTGCACCTTTTGACACTTTTTTCAACATTCTGTCTACTCATTTAATAAAAAATTATTCTTGTTCATTTAAGGTTTGAATATGTGCTTCAGAATTTAAATGCAAAAATAAACAGAGGCATTTCCATTCAGTGTTTTAACTCTGCTATTGGCAAATTTTTAACACAGTTAGTAAAGCAACATGACATATCTTATCCCAGTTCCTAGAGGATAATTGTCTACAAAATATTAATCCTTACCACCACTGGCTATCCTTATAAGTATAAAATTGTATAGTAAAATAACCGAAGGATAGTAAGTAATTCTCCATATTTTAAAGGAAACAGCAAGCAGACAAGAGCAGACTAGTAGTCCATCTAGTCTAGTATTTTCTCTTTGGTACCACTGAAGATAATATGTTTCAGAGAGTACTGTAGCAGGCATATTCACAACAACCCATTCGGAGAGTGTATTTCTTTTTATATCTGTCACACTTTGCAGCTTGAAACAAGAAGCTTCCATCTTTCATCCTTCAAGTCATTAACATCGCTCTTTAGGGCACAAGATAATCTTTAACTGACAAGAGCACAAAGATATGTTTTAAGGAGGCAGATTACTCCATCATTTTCCACCATGGGTACGTTGCATCTTCCTCTGATCTATGTGGCCCTGGCCAGTGTTAAAGACAGAGCACTGAACCCATCACCAGTCTGCTCCAGTGTAGCAGTCTAAGATAACAGATGATCCAGTGTACGTACAGCATTTCCTGTCCATAGTACATAATTCCAGCTGAAAACACATAGTAAGGCATATCAAAAAGCCAATTGAGTGTACTTGTAAGTCATTTATACCTTATGCTGGTATAAATATACATACTGGCATGAATAGATGTAAATATATAAAATATATAATTGTGCATACTGGTATATTATATATATAGGATTTTATACCCTTCATGCAAGCTTTGCATGTATTCATTAATACTTTTTTTGCTGGAAGCCAGGGTTATTTTCTCGTCTACCTTCACACAACTTTGTTAGGGGAAAAAGCTTTACAATTATTGTTACAGGTATCTTCCTTGTCTGTGGAATGGAGAAGACAACCGCAGACTGGCATTGCAGATTGCTGTCACTGTTCCTTTAATTTAAAAGTGACAGTCTAATAACTGAAAATAATAATTGTTCTTTGTTTACAAAATATTTTCAACAAACAAATAAAAATTGGGACAGTTCAATTTCCTGCTCCATCCTGAGTAAGTCTCTGTTCTGTGTTCAGTAAATCATTTAGCACCTGCTTGCCAACTAAAAATGGAGACAACAATATCTTTCTGACTCACAGAGGTGGTGTGATAGATACACTAAAACCACTAATCACACTTGTGGTCATCTGATTAAAGATCTGAGAGCAGTGATCATCCTAATCCAGCATGGTTTTCTCAGTCAAAATCCTCAAGTGTCCTTTATTTAAACTGCTTCAAAAGAGAGACATTGATCCACCAGAAAAGTCAAATATATATTGATAGCTTACATGTATTTGGGGCTGTACTATGAATCAGATTCAAAGTGTTTGAAATGATCTTGACTCCTCTGTTGACTTTTTAAATTATTTTATAGTTTTCATAGTCTTATAGACTTAAGGCCAGAAGAGACCATTAGGTTGTTTCATCTAACTGTCTGTAAGCCATATATCAAGGTGCTCCTTCAGGAAATGCTTTAAATTTTGTCTGACTACAGGATGACTTGCGGATTGCCTAGCACACATTTTCCAAAAAGTCCCTACTTTGGAATTTAAGCCATCAGGAGAGAATTTACTATTTTCCATGGAATGGATGTGAATTACAGGAGCTCGAGGATTTTTTTAATACGGGGTTGTTTTTCTACACAATGTGACAACACTTCAGACAGGCACAGTGCAGATTTTGTGGGAGGAAAAGGGTGTTGACATGGGTGCCATTACTTTAAAATTTCCAGTGTGACCAATGAATAGGAGGGAGTATCATGCAAGATGCAGTCCCAGCTATAAATGTCAACATGTCTACATCCAAAACAACATGAGACACTTAGGATTATATTTTTAAGGAATATAGTTTATTATTTTTTTAAATGGATTAAGTCTATCAGCTCAGTTTCTCTTACTCTAGAAATACATGTATAATACTTACATCACTTCCAAACCTGAATACCTTCCTTCTGTCTGAATTGGGAAATTCAGGTAACATGTTACTGAACAAGATACTTTTTTTCATATTGCATTTGACTATTCAATTGTTCATTGTCTTGTATTTCAAAACGTGTTGTTCCAGAGCTCTGCAAAGTATCTTCATATCTCTTGTAGATTAATCTGCAGTTAATTAAATTTGGTGTCCTTATAATAATCACAGTTGAAAATAACTTAGAAGAGAGTTTAGGGCAGGGTGGAGCAGTTCAATTCTGCATTGAACTTCTGAGACTACTGACCCCTTTTTAAATCTGTGTGGATTTATGGAAATGATCAGCTTATTTCTACATAGATTTTCACCTAATTGCTGCATCACAGATTTTTATTTCTGCAAATTATCTTAAATAGTAGATAATACAGGAATTTGAACGAAAGCCATTTCCAGATATCATTGCCATACAGAGTTACATATCCCTGTGAAGGATGATACTAGTCTCCCATAAATAAGGTACGTCTTTCTTGTTTATCAGTATGGTGTCACTTATAATATTAGTGCTCATATAATTCGAACTGGGATTTTTTTCTGTTAGAAAAACCCTTATGCTGAGGGGTGACTGTCTTTGGTTTTGATTACACACTATGTTAATTATTATTTTAAGAGCATGTTCTTACGTAACATACTTTCACTAGCCTTATCTCTGTGTTCTCTAGTTTTCAAAGGTTCTTGTGATTCCACCGCAGACAGAAATCCCTGGGCATAGTTTTTCTGTATAGAGCGCAGAGGAAAAAAGCATATCTAACTTGAATAAATGTTCACAATTTTGCACCAAAAGGTAGCCTAACTATCAAAGACTGACTTAAAGTCTTGTTAACCAACATAGTGTGCTCAGAATACCAAATATTGTGCAAGTTCCCTTGTCGGTGAAGAAATACATCCAAATTCTGCCCTACTTGCCTGTGTGCCAGGACAGAACATGTCTGTCTGTATGAAAATTCTGTGAAAAAGGGGTCTCTGCTGTGATGTTCTTCAGGGTGTAGAGCAGAATAAGCAGCACAGCTTGAGTAAGAAACACGTCAGATGAAGGAAAAAAACACTGGTATATTAAAAAATAAAAATAAAATTTTGTCATGCTGCTTCAGTCCTAATCTTTTCCAGAAGTGCTTACCAGAATGCTGGTGGCTCTTAGCGGCTTTTGCATTGGAGCCCACAGTTAGAACTGCAGGGATGCTTTTTCATGATAATACACTGTTAAGGATGCAGACTGTAATTCATTGTTTTCTAAAATCTCTGACTTTCTATCAAGTATAATTCTCCAGATTCATCCCCAGTGAGACTTTTTCAGCATTAGTGGGTCAAATCCTCATTTGGTTTAAAGGCGGTGCTCCTGTGACATAGATTTATTTATCAGCATCATCTACAGCTCTAAAGAATTCAGCCCATAGACATGTGTAGACAAATATTGAAATACTTTCTGTCTTCTAATTTCCATTGGTTTACAGAATGACTGACTTTTAAACAGTTTAGTGACCTTTTATTCTCTGGAGTCATTTCTCTCAATATCTTCCACAGGTTGATTTGTAGGTTTATTAGTTTTGCATTTGTGTGGTGGTTCTGGAGAGCTATACAGAGCACACTCTTCCTCCCAATTCTTCCTTCCTTTGTAAGGGCATACCAAATTTTCAAACATTGATGTTATTTTTCTCTTTTTATGTTTATTACTGGAACTCCTCATGCACTTGGAGACTCTGCAAAGCTTTACGTAATTGTATTCATCTATTTTGAGGATTCTTATATTTTCATGTATATTTTAGTTCTTTTTCAAGGATTTTCTAGGAACTATGAGCTCTTTTTTGATGATTCTTCATGACCATTCATTGTGCTTTCCAGCTTGCCCTCTTGGATGAATATATACTGAGACTACATAAGTTTGTGTGTGAATATACAGATATGTGTGTATATGCACATGTATATAAGTGTATGCACGTGTATGGATATGTGTACACGTGTATATGTGTAAACATATTTAGAATATGCATTTATGGATATTCATTATAGCATATTTAGGCATAGAAGGAGGCACACAGACCCTAGCTGCCAGAGTGGCTAGCTCAGTAAAGCTATCATGGAGTATGATTTTCTTTCTATGGTCTTTTCAAGGACTCCAGCTTTTCACACCACTTTCAGAAGTCAAGTGTATAGTAGTATCTGTTCATCACCGTGGCAAAGCATTTTTGTCTTCTGCAAATTGAAGTTCATTACATTAGTGCTGATGGTCTCTCAGCAGGTGGTCGATGTCAATTATTTTTTGCTTCTGTGTAATGAAAGCTGCTACATACTCATTTCAATTCTGTTACAGAGCTCTGAAGTTCTGACAAGCTGTGAGCAGTTCTTCAATCAGGTAAACTTATGAACAGCTTCATACTAGTTGGAATCATCATGTCCTGACTAACCTGGATTTCTCACAACTTGTCTCTATGTTTGCCTCATACACAGTGGCTAGGTTGTCCTTTTCCTTTCTCAATTTTTAGAGCTTGTTGCAGAAGACAGACATCCAAACCTCACTTGTTCACTTGCAACAGCTGTTTCCAAATATTGGACAAGCTGATTTTATTTTAACGGGTGCACGCACAAGATAATTCGCATTGATCTGAGACTCGGACCATGTCCACATGAACAACCTACCTTGCCCTTGTCCAATTCAGCACGAAGTCTCTAGTCAGATCAAGCTGAGTTCTGTTCCTCTGGGAATAACAGCCCTGCTCTCAAGACTAGCGTCTGGGCTGCCGATATCAGTCAGATGGACACAAACCAACCTGGTCTTAAATCTTGAATAAAGTGCTTCTTAATCATGCTGTATTCAGATGAAAAAAAAAAAACAAAACAAAAAACCCAGAATGTGATGTTACATTAAAAATCTCTTTCAACTCTTCTACCTAAGCACCTGTGGTGCTTAAATTCCCAATTTCACTTCCAGGAGTTTGCTGTAACTTTGATATATTTTACACATATATATTTATATATGTATATATATGTATATCTTATGTTTAGCTCTGAATCTATTGAAAACTGTTTTTAATTGTTTAGGTATTCAAAAATTTTCTAAAAATATAAATCTTCTTCCAAAGCCCTTTATTATCTTACGACTCATTAGAGGTACAATAAGTGATAGTGTGCTTGTATTACACTGACAACTAAATCTGTTGAGAAAGATCAGTCATGCCCTTAGTGCCTACCGGAGCATTCCCTCTACTATGTGCACGTACATTGCCAGTGACCAGTGTGGATGTAGCATCAAAATATTGAAACACAAGGCATAAAGAAAAGAGGGTTATAAAGATTCATTTCATCTCCCTCTAGATAATAAGTCATCAGCATTCATTGTTTATGATGGAAAGCAGGAAGAGTGTAGTGGCTGTGGAGCTGCCACTGTTCACCAGAATTCGTTTCCCGGACTTACGCAGTACTGTATGTGTTAGGTAGGTAGAAATTTGTTATCAGCATTATAAACACATCGGTCATACTGACAGGTTTAATGAGAGGGAAGCATGGAAGAAGAGATTGCGATCTAAAAATACAATTAGTCCTCTGGAAAAGAAGTTTTGAGTTGTGTAACTTGTTCATTAAAACACAGAATGACAGACTCACAGACCGGCTGAGCCTGGAAGGCACCTCTGGAGATCACCTGGTCCAAGCCTCTGCTCAGAGCTGGGTCCACGACAGCAGGTTGCTCAAGGCCGTTTCCAGTTCAGTTTTGAGTATCTCCAAGGACGGAGACTCTACAACACCTCTGGGCAACCTGTTCCTGTGCGTGACCACCTCTGTCATGAAGAAGTTTTTTCTTATGTTTAAGTGGAATTTCCTGTGTTTCAGTTTGTGCCCATTGCCTCTCGTCCTGTCACTGGGCACCGCTGAGAAGAGCCTGGCTCTGTCCTTTTTGCTCCCCACATCAGGTATTTATGATCCCCCCGAGCCTTCTCTTCTCCAGGCTGAGTGGTCCCAGCTCTCTCAGCCTCAACTTGTATGTCAGACGCTCCATTCCCTGAACCCCTTCACTGGACTCACTCCAGTATGTTCATATCTCTCTGGCACTGGGGAGCCCAGAACTGGACCCAGCACTCCAGATGTGTCTTGCCAGTGCTGAGTAGAGGAGAAGGATCACCTCCCTTGACCCGCTGGCGACGCTCTGCCTAATGCAGCCCAGGATGCCATTAGCCTTCTTTGCCGCAAGGGCAAGCTTCTGGCTCGTGTCCTGCTTGGTGTTGATCCCAGGGCCTTCCCTGCCAAACTGCTTTCCAGGTGGGGCATATACTGGGACCTGGGGTTATTCCTCCCCATGGTCAGGACTTGGCATTTCCCTTTGTTGAGCTTCGTGAAACTCTTGGCCCATTTCTCCAGCCTGTTGAGGTCCTCCTGAATAGTAGCACACCAATATCTGGTGCATCAGCCGCTCTTCCTGGTTTTGTACCCTCTGTAAACTCACTGAGGGTGTGCTCTGTCCCATCATCTGGATCATTAATGATAATGCTGAACAGTATTGGCACCAGTATATTCTCCTGAGGGAAGGTCCATGTGACGTTGTAGAACCGACATTCATTGCTTGTGGAAAAAAATTATATTCAGACCATTGTATTACAAAAAGTCTGCCTGCCACCTTGATTGGCAGATCTAAATGCTTCTGTGAGTTTTTGAGTTGTCTTTTCCATTTCTGCCATTTTTGAGAAAGCTCTTCTTCCCCCTCAATGAAAAAAAATACTCTGCAAAAACCACAAACTAGTAATTTTTAAACTAATTATCATGACATTGATCTTAAACAATGAAAATTTTAAATAATATTGTTCGCTTTTTGTGCTGTACTTACTTTAGAGCTTCTAGGTTTCATGTTTTCTGTATTTCAAACTTCTACGCAAACCTATAAAATTTAGAAATTTAGCTTTGAAAATAGAAGCTCAGATTCTCATAGTTTCTTTTTTGTTTTTCTTTTTTTTTAAAGAAAAAATAGAAAAAAATGTTGAGCTTTTATAAAATGATAATTACTGGCATCACTGGAAGAAGTGAAAACAATTGATTTTGTTCGCTGTTTATTGTAAGTAGGATTCCTTTTAATTTCCCTGGTTCTGGACTGCACTGATTGATTTTAGGATCTTGTTCCTTCTTTTCTTCCTTAACAACTTGACCTTGATTCCCTTTAACTCAGCAGCATGCAACAGTCAATGAGTTTTCACTAGATGGTCATCTAAAAGGCACATTGTTGTCAAACAATAAAGAGATAGGTTATTATAGTTCACGTTAGTCTTCCTTTTCAGAGCTCAGTGGTCACCCTATTTTTAGTTCAGAATGCTTTTATATTTACTTTGCTCAGTTCTGCAAAGTGCTGTAGGCATTCTGATGAAGTGATGCGTTCCCTGAGGACCCAGGAGGGGGGAGCATTTAGCATTTATTGGATCAGCTGTCTTTTTCCACCATTTATAGATGTGTTTTAGTAGTATTCTCCTGTATCCTTCCAAGCACAGTGAGCCAGTTTGACCTTTCCTGTATTGTTCTGTTGGGTGATTATGTATTTGTAAGGCTTCTTTGCACTAAGGCACTTTTCTCACAATCTTCTTTCTTATTTTATCAGAAAGTTCAATGATGTTTGAGCAGTGAAACTTCTTTATGCTATCTGCTAGAGCTCTTGCACTAGACCAAAATTCAGCTGCTATTTTCTCGGATGACTTTTCTTACTCTTATTCATATTGTGCACTTGGAAATCAAACATTAGCAAAGATTTCTCCATCTGTCAAAGATGACAATGTACCAGACAATACAGTAATAATGAGGAGAGGGATGACAGAAATAAAAGGAAGTGTTATGTATATCTGCAAATACTGTTAATACAGCATCAGAAAAGGTTTTAATACCAAGCTTCAAGTAAGCCCTGCTCCTTGCGATGCCCACATGAGCCTTTTTTTACAGAAACTGTTGTTTCATCTGCATGTATTATCCAAGTACACAATGTATGGCTGGTTTACTCTATTTATGACCTGTGGTCAGGCAGGATCCAACTACTTAACGTAGCAAATCATATTAGGAAATTGCCACTGTAATGCTTCACATATACTTGGTAATTATAGATCCACAAGCATACTTAAATCAGCATACAGACAATCAGTATTTAGGTTTTATTGGTATCTAAAAGAAGAGAGACACTGATAATCTTGCTTCTTCAGGACAAGAGGACATTCAGGTTAATCAAGTCAAATTCTTTTGACCTCTGGGATATCACACCTTTAGCAATTGGTAAAGGTCCACCTTAGTTTTGTCGTCTACCTGCCCTATTAGAAGACTCATCCAAAATTACGGTCCCGTCTTCCTGGCTATTTGCATCCATGTATTTTTGTACCAATCCGGTCCTTTAGTTTAAACAGCAGGTTTCGCTTCCTCTTCTTTGCTCTTCCCTTTCTCTCACCCTCTCTCCTTCCCACTCCCTGCCAGAAGGAAATGTCGCAAGCCGTCTTTCCCCATTGGTTTCGTAGCCTAAGCTAGCCATACATCAGCCTTCCAGGCACAGTATTATCCTTCTTTTATTTAACCGTTGTTTCTGTTTCTTTAATCATCCTACAAATCCTTCTCTGTACTGTGCCAGTGGCTCTGCACATAGGTTAACATGTGCAGACAGAGAAGTACAGACACTGTAGTATCATTGCTAATATAAATATGTGTGTATTCAAGTTCTTAAAAGACCTGTAGGCTAACAGTTAGGTTCCTGATCTAAGAATATGATGAACAACATAGAGAAAAGAAAGGAGAGGAAGAGACTCAGGTTTGTACAGTTCATGACTGTCTTTGCTCAGAATATCTGCAATTATTAAAAAGTTGTAATCAAATGAAGTACCAGTTAAACTCAGCGCAGCCCACTGTAGCTGTTTAGCTCTGTTTGTTTTCATAGGCATAGTACCAGCATTTCTTTATTTTCCTGGAAATTAAGTGGTGGTCACTCAGCAATTGTCTGTAAAGTTTGAAAGATGCTAAGGGAAATATATGCCCCCATTTCCATGTAAATCCCAAATATATCCCTGCTTGCATCTAATGCCTAGTTCAGCTTCCTTTCCTACCCTTCTGCCTACAAATTGTCACGGGAAACTGGTCTTTGTCATAGTCAATGCAATGAGAAAGGTCTGCAGGTCTTGCATAATAATTGTGTTTCCAAGTAGTTTGGTAGGATTACGTTTTGGATTAAACCTCAGGAATACCGTTCAGCAAGGACAACTGAAAGATCTATTATGAAGGATGTATATAAATAGTGCAGTGTACTGGCTTCATAGAGGGAGAAAAATTAGCTACTTTATCAAACTGTGTAAAGCAGTGTTTATCGCGTTGTGATTTCTGGATCAATGGCGGTCCATAAGGTTTCACGAGTGCAGCAAAATGCCATTTTTTTTGCAAGTACATAATATACGTTTATGAAGATGGATAAACAAAGCAAACAGAGGGACATGGAAGAAATACAGGAACACCAAAAATGTAACCTTTATTCAGCGCAGCAGTAATTAAAACTTGTTGTGGCGTTATTTCGTATTACAGATGGATGTTTGTGTGTGTGCATGTGTGCATATGTGCACGCATGTACTATATATCTATGTGTGCGTAGGTTTCTATGTTTAAGCTAGGTATCCCTCAGATTTGAAAAGAATGAAAATCAAACTAGATGTTCCGAATTATTCCTTCCATCTCTATCACGGCATGCAAGTGTTGTAATGAGGAAATTCAAGAACTGTGCGTGCCACCAGCAATATCTACGCTGAGGAATTCATGCAGCTTGTTGGAGTCCTCATCACTTCTTTTCACCAGGTCAAAAACTGGTTCAGGAGAACTGATTCTCTTGAATGGCTGCAGATGTGAGAGGGTGCCTTTCCAGGCACTGTGCTCATTCTTCCTTTTTCCTTTTAGAAAGTTAGAACCAAAGATATTCCTGCATTCCCAAATGACATGTTTTCGGGCCAGGTTTGAAACACATTGACAACCATTATGACCAATGATTTCTCCTCATTTATAGGTCATAAATAATTCATATACTTTACCCACAAAGCTATCTTTTCCAACTTTAAGAAAGGATCCTGTGTAAGTGTCTTTCATTTTTAGTAAAACATAGTTGTTTTGTTTTTCTATTTGGGATAAGTTTGGAGAAAGAGAAATTTCAGAAGTATATCTGTTTATGAGTCTCCATCAAGCCCGTAAGACATTAAAAAGTATTCTAGCTTTCTTATTCCCTTCACTCCATTCTCTAACTCAAATGACTAAAATACATTATCTTGGACTTTTTCTTCACTCTACTGTTTTATAACTTGAGTATATTCCTGTAAGTATTACAATTATATGAAGAAAATTTTTGCAAATTCTTAGGGAAAAAGCCACACAGTAACAAAGACATTCACTTTAAATTGTTAATATATCCTTTTATACTTTTATGTGTAATATCTGTCCATCCTCTGTACGTTGCAGTGTTGGTGTAATAGAGTTATGTGCAGAATTGTATTGAGAGTTTTGGGTTTTGGTTTTTTTTAAACGCTGATACGCTGATACTGTTGTTTCAATGAGAAAACTCTGGAATGGAAAGACAGCAATAGGCTTGAGGGACTGAGGAATATGAAAAAGAGTTCTTGGAACACAGCCCATAATTTGAAATCTTTGAAAGTTTAGTGGTCATTGTCCGGGTTCAAACGATTATCCAAGCACTGATAAAGCAGAAGCACTTCCACTAGTCATGGCATAAGAGGACTATTTGGCTAACGTAGTAACATATTCAATTGTCCCTCTGCTGTCCCAGAAAGCCTGTGAAATCTCCATTCTTCGACTTGCTCAAGTCTCAACTGGACAAGCTGAAAGCAACCTGTTCTACCTTGAAATTAGCTCTGCCTTGAGGGAAGGTTGTATCGGATGATCTTCTGACATCCAGTTGATCTTCTCACATAAATTATTCTATGTATCAAAATGATCTCTAATACCTTCACTTCTAAGGAGGTATAAGGAAAATAAGACTTGAGCGAAAAACTGGAACAGGAGTCAGAGGTGATTCTTTTGAAGAAAGAGAAAACCTCGTAATGGATAATTCTGCATAATGTGCCCATAAGAGAAAATTCCTCTTAAACCTATTCATCAGGGCAATATTTTCAATACTATATAAGTGATTTATTAGACTACCTCCCATTATAAACAGGATTTTAGTATTTGGCTGCCATCCTCTAACTGGAATTCAGACTCTTAAGAATGAGGTTAATAAGATTATTTAAGTGCTTAATGATGAACACAGTGACTTCAAAACCTATAAGGGATTAAACTAGTTTGAAAAATTCTTCATGTTTGTCAACAGAGAATATTCTGGCCTGCAGCCAAACATAATAACCAAAAATGCCCAGTCTTCCTAATCTAACTAAAATAAATAGAAACCCTTTTGAGGGACTCCTCACATTGAAATTAAATTATATCCAACAGTGCTGTTTTTTAAACAGGCAACCAGTGGAAAGGGGTTGCCCAAGAAAAGATAGAAAAAGAGGGATGTTAAGTGAAATCTTAAATCTCTATTTGTGAAAAGTTTTATTTTCTAAACAGATTTTCAGTTTGAAAATTGTAATCCTTCACAGTAACTTCAAAGAGATAAAAGGATAAGCACTGATGATGTACTTCCTAAGTTTCTTCAAAGATATTTAATTGTATTAGTAGAATAAACATTTAGCTTTACCTTTAACACAGAATTTCTGTTTTAAAATATGCAAAACGGAATATGTGAAAAGTTTGCTGTAAAAATGGAAGTTAACACAGATCATGGCAAGCATCATCTCTTTCTTAAACGGGAAGAAGAGTGGGAAGAAGAAACCTTCACGCTTCTGAGATGTCTTTTAGAACAGTTCAGCCAAGTCATAATCTGTCTCATGCAGTGCTTTGAGATCAGTAAGCCATACTGTACAGTGACTTGCTGAACTTACTTTGAATAAATTATTCACCAAGAACTTCAGAGTTTTTATGGCATTTTAAGACAACAATTTAACAAATCTCAAAGGCGTGGCAATGCAGACTATTGATCCAAAGCTTGAAGATTCAACTAATTATACCCAAATGTCGCAGGTCGATGAAGTTTTCAAAGCCAGCCTAAAAAGTTAGGAGGATTAATTCATGTGAACTGTAGTGTACCCTCCTTAGGGTCATGTTTGAAACGCTGTAGAAATGCTTTTTACAGCAACGGCAGCACTTTTGCCTCCTGCCAAAAGTGGAAACTGTATAAAGCCTAAGGAGAAAAAAATATGTATATTAGGAGAATTAAGCCAATTTCCTGGAACTTCAGTCCCCTCTCATGTGTTCAGAAGTGTATTTTATTATCATATTGCCCTCCAGATACCATTTAATTTGAAATAATTCTGCTGTAATTTCAACCTTTCTACTTCTTTAACTCTTTCTACTTTGAGAGTATATCCTTTTGTGAGTGTCAAATACTAAGCATGTGTATCTGCATTTAGAAAAATCTCCATACACCGGCTATATTTAATGAAAGAAACACCTAACTTTGCATTTCAATTTCAAATGCAAAAATAAAACCTGTATTGGCACAGTTAGGGGCAGGAAAATATAGCACAAAGCATTTAGAAAGTGCTGCAAATAAACGAAAAACTACAACCTTTTTTTACATCTCTGAGCAAATAGCTTCATTCAGCTTTATTAGTGTTTTCAAGAGTACTACATCTTTTGAAAATATCTTCTTAGCTGTCAAAGGCATAATCTTTTGCATTGTGCTATACAGCTGTACGGAAAATACCTTTGTTAAAAAGTCTTTAATAAACACTACTTTGAAATTGAGCCTGAACAATGATAAATCTTAAAGCTACATTTTTTTCTCCTAAAGCAAGAAGTGATCAGCTGTTTCACTATTGTGCACTCTTGCCTGACACCCATATTGCTAAAAAGTGTGAAAAATGAAATAATTTGTAGGTAAAATTTTCTTCTTGGTTAAAGAAAAGAGAGAAGGAAAAAGGATGAGAATAAACATGTTTTATGTTTCTGTTTTATTCCGTATGCACCAATTACAGACAAATTTAGCTGCTGGTGGCCAGAAACCCTAAGGATCTTGTGATATGCGTTCCTGTTTGTCTCTAATCCTATATTCAACATTGTACTGAGGTCTGTTAAACATTGATAAGCTTTTTTTGTGCTGTAGGTCCTCCGAGACCATTGTGCCTAAATGCCGTAAAGACCTGGATTAGGTTTATGCATTGTTAAGGTGGGTGAGATACATCTTAGCACTCGCTCTATTCTTTCCAAGGGAGAAAGTCAGCCTGACTGTGTATTAATATTGGCATCATTGTAATGATTAGCTGGCTAGAATATAAAAAAAAAAAAAAAAAAAAAGTAATTCAGTGTAGTTTTCTGATACTCATTCTTCACTATGTCTAAGGAATTTTGTCAGCCTTAAAATATGGGAAAGTTACAAAAATTCCCAGAATTGCATATCTGTCATTTTTTATGTACAAACCTTTGTAAAAAAAGCTTTACTTTTTTTCAACCTATGTAATACATTGATTCTGAAACATTGTTTCTCTTTTTTTCTTTGTTATTTATCAGAGGGAGAGCCACCTTTTTGACTAAATATTTCCCCATTGCCATACGTTTCCGAGGTTTTGTTTATGGGACAGAACTTATTACATAGCCCTTTTTAGATAAATAATTTTTTTGTATTGTTTTCTAAGAGAAGGCTTTTAAGGGTAGAAAAAACCAGCAACATTAACACACTCCACACACACTTAATTTTTCAGTGTCATTTTCTGAGGTCTTGCGTTTTGATTGAGAATGGTCTATCCAATGTTTATATATACAGAAATAGTACCTGCTTATCTGCCTGTTGATAGAAATCATAAAAGGATAGAGACACATATACTATTTTATGGGTGCAAAAAGATCATATGGGATTTGCTTAGTGAGATTAAAGAAAGCAAAAGCATAATAAGCATTGACTGCTTAGCTTTCATTTCGTATGTTGAGAATAGATTCTACTTATCTCATTTGAAATTTTATTCCATACTAGTTTACTTAAAGGGTATAAAGGTGTAAAGAACTTGTATAAACTACCTAGAGAAAAAGCATTCTTATCCAATAGAAATAATATTTTTTCAAGTTTCTTGGATTTAGGAATGGTAAGCTACCTGTTAAAGTTTGGAATAAGATAATGACTGCTTTTAATAGCAGTTGCCAATTTTTGGTTTGTCTTGGAAACCTGAATTATGGGAAGACTATAAAGCATTGCACTTAGAACTGACTTTTAATAAAAATAAAATAAAATAATAACATAAAATAAAAAACATTTTTCGATTTCTTAATTTGATTTGCAGATTTTTACAAAAGAATTTTCTTATTTTACTAATTGTTCAAGAAACCCTGAAAATCTTGACATTCTAAACTCTAGCATAATAAAACCTGAAAAGATATTCCAGCAGATTAGCTTAATTTTTTTATTTTCAATTATCTCAATATAATTATGATGGTTGGTCTTACTTTTAGATTTTTTTTTTTTTCTTTTTGTGATTCTCTAAGTTCCCAAATAGAATCATTTCAGTGGCTGCTATCATTCTCTGGAAGACTGGTGTTTTCTTACTGTGACTACTAAATAGGCCAGTCTACTGGAACAGAAGAAAACAAAACAGAATGCAGTTTATCATCTAGCTGTTGCAAAAACATATGGGCTGAACACAGAGGATGAAGGGAGATAAAATTCAGGCTTGTTACTAAAGCAGAGCTGGGACAGTGCTCTTTTTTACCCCTCTTTCTCTCTGTCCCTTTCTACTACTTTCACTTTGTCATTGTTTTCCAACATGTAACATAGATAGTTTCCTTTTGTTCCGTCAGGAGAATGTAGATATTTAAGAAGCTACCCTAAATTGCTATTTTTATTAGAATTCCTCAGGTGAACACTCTAAAAATGCTTTGCCAGTTGTGTTTACTGTTGCAGTCATTGACTGATTTGAGCTGTGCTGAACTGTAGGTGTTTTTATGTTGCTCCTCTAGAAGCAGGAACTTCTGGATGGGCAGGGCTTTTTTTCCCAACTCAAATGCACAGACAGAATGCCACAATGTATTTCTACTTCATCTGCTTAGAGCATTTTAGTATCCGTCTCCAAAACCAGGAGCTGTTGTTTATCATTCACTATCTGTCTTTTAAAGCTATACTACTAAAGGCTCAAGAAGGTTGTCCAATATGTCTTTACTCCCTCTTCGCTTAGATCTGCTGGTGTGCAGATGACTCTTGAATCTCTAAAAGCAGCTTAGTCTGGAGAGATTGTTCTCTGTATCTCAGGATCGCAGTTGTTCAAGGCGATTTCCCTAACAAGATAAATTTATTTGTTGACATCTCTAAGTGGCTTACTACCAAGTGGGATGCTAGCCTGATTATCCACTGCTGTTTAACAGAGGGACATCAGCTCTCTTCAGAGCATAAGTTTTCCTAAAAAATTTTATGTTTGTGTCCTTAACTCTTAATATTATACAAAACCCCCTGTAATCAGCTACTATGAATATTTTCTAATGTCTATTTTTGCTTTTTTGGGTAGTCTTATCCTCTCAGGATTAGAGAAATAAGTAACTTTTGCCATAGGACACTCAACTTGATATATATCTGTTCAGTTTTCTAAACAAGAGAATATAATGTAGTTAATTTTTGAGCTTTAGATTGTCTTAGAAATACATACAGATATCTTTTGTGTGTGTGTGAGATTACAGTCATAATAGCTTATTTTACAACATCTAAATTTATTCTGTTGTGAATTTATTAAGGTCAGTGCTTCAAACTATCAGAAGCAGATAAAGGACTGCACTTTAGCTTTGAAATTATTTGCTTGAAAAGATACAGGAAGGTATGGCAGGCTAAAAAAGCAAACGCAACCAAACAAAACCAACAAAACCCTAGACTACAGAGCTTTGCTTTTCTTATTTCTTAGCTATCTACAGCAGAGTAAGGAGACAAATTAATATTGAGGAGAATTTCAGAAGCGGCCCACTGACTTTCTTCTGGGTGGTAAACTTCCCTTTTGTTTTTCAAAATCCCGTTTCTGTGTTCAGTTAAAATAACAAGTTTTCCCTATCATTATATATTTTTAAAGTCCTCTACATACTTCAGCATACAGTCCCAGCAGCCTGATGAAGTAGGACATGGAGGAGTAATATCTTTTTTTTTGGCACAGCATAGTAAAGCCCAGAACAAATTAATTGTTTGTAAAGTGACATGCCAGTAGAGAGCTGTGCAGCTCCCAAATCCTGAGGTTACATACACATTCGCATGCTTTAAACACTGGTGCTAGTAGCTAAGCTAGAAAGTTAGGGATTGCCTAATGCTTGCTTTTTTTTTTTACCCTGAGTTGCTGGGTACAGCTGGCCACAGATTCACTTTTTTTTTCCTTTTCTTTTTTGTCTTCTCCAAAATAGGATATATTATACTTAAATCTAGGTGGCTAAAACAGAAAGTAGAAATCTAACAACCAAATACCCAAACCCAGATTCCGTTGGTTTCTGGTTGTAATGCCTTGAAAGACTATACCAGCTTTGGCTGGTAGAAACCTCAGCTGAGGGACTCGATAAAATATGAATTTTTCTTTTTGGGATTGTCAGTTGACAAGTTGCAAAATATTTAGGTTGTGCCTGTGTGGAAGCACGTCTGAAAGCACAGAGGAAACAGAGATAAACCAAACTGTTACTGGGTATTTCATGAACCGCCCTGTCCTTGGCTATGCACTGCCTCTGAAGTCTAGTGCCGCTGATCAGTTCAGCAAGGTATTACCATAGGAACGATATTTCCATAATAATGTGGCAAACTTGTTTTGCATATTCTTTTTAGCTTCCTCCTTCCCCTTCCTTTCACAGTGACACTCCTTCAAACACTTTCTTTTTTTTGGAAGTCGTTGTCAGTCTGGATCCCTGTCTGCATAGCTAACGGTAGCGTGTACACCAAGCCTACTACTCCTCTGTGGTCAGCACATGCTGAAGATCAAAGGACAGATTTTCACTGTAACTATAGAAAAATCAGGCATTTGACCTAAAGTCACGTCTCCTTGCCTTTGTTAATTAATTCAAGAATTAAGAATGCAGACAAAGGTGGATGCTGACATGAGTGACTCTGCACGCCCATGACATGTAACAGTCTCAGCGCCTTAAATATCGGAGGCCCAATGGGACATAAATTCCGTAGCTCTGAAATGAGCTGTGTCAGCTTGACGGGTACTCCTTGTTTTTATTATTTCCATCAAATTTCATGTCAACTAAGGCATATTGCTGACTAAGACCTTAGTTCCCAAACAACTGAGTTATTACAACAGGTCACCACTACTATCGAAGTCTTATTGTTCCTCCTGTCTTCACTGGCATCAGCCCCAAAGTCCTGCTTCACTTCTACCTGTTCGACTCTACCATTAAATTCCCCCTCATAAAGACAGGAGGTAAAAATAACTTGGGATTGCAACGAAGGGCCAGGCAAAGACCAGAAAACTGTTCTACGCTCGCTTCAGTCATAGCCCAAGGAAACTGAAGGGAGAGGGCAGCAGCGTGCCTCTTTTCGTGTGACAACGCTACAGTTGTCTATGCTGAGAATACAGAAAGCTCTTTCTCATTCTCATGACCAGCCTAAAAACAAAACTAAAAATATATTTCTATTTTTTTTTTACTATGAGTATAGCAAATTATTGCACACATGTATTTATTACAGTATACATAGGAGAAGCGTAAGGAGAATATGTGCAACTGTGCAAAGTGGTAGAGCATCACTGAACCTTATTCTCTACCTCTCCACGTTTACCCTCTCAATTCTATACAAAGACTTCAGTAAATTCAGGGCCCCATGTTTCTACTGCAAAAGTACATGTAAAAGAAGAGTAGGTATATTTTAGAAAGGTAACAAAGCACAAATTATACCTGAGAAACTTTGAATTATAAAGTACATCTGTGGGCAACTTCCTGCTCGGTGACTGAAGTAAATGATTGTTTTGCATAAAGGTGGTATACTTAGCAAAATAGTGACTGTATTATCCAAAATGCTTGGATTAAAATGATTTTGGTGGTGATCCATGAAGTTTAAGATCTTGTCTACATTTGAAGAAAAATGAGTATTTGATTTGTTTGTATTAAACTGCTTTTATTACAATGCATTGCAAATAGGCATTCTTATTTTGCTGACATTGGAAGTTAAGTTATGAGAAAATAGAGATACAGGCTGCACGTTAGAATGTGGATGTTTTTATCAAATTGCAGAGCAGGTGAACTTTTCAGGTGAAATTTGAAGAGTTCAGACTTGTGACAAACATTAAGGAGAAATGTAGCAGATCTTAAAAGAAAGGTAGATAAGTCATGGTTTTCTCTTCCTAGCAGCTAGCAGAAAACTTCACAGGAGAGGAAAAATGTTAATACTTGTTTTCTGTGTATGTCAACATATGTTCAATAAGAGGTGTGTTAAATTTACAATTTATTTTTTAACAACCAAATATGGCTTGAAATTACTGTAATGCGAATTAGGTGTACTTTCTATAGTTGCTTGTTTACTTTTACACAGAAAAGAAAAAATATGTTTGTGTAAACCCAAATATTTTGGTGTGTTATTTATATCCCAGAAATGCGAGTAAGAACAAGATCATGTGTTTTTAATTGAAAGATCTTTTAAGTTATTTGTGCTATTGTCTTTTCGGTTATCTGAGTTTCTAATGCCTAATTTGTCAATATACAACTCAGATACGTACTGGTAATTTTATGTAATGTGAGTGGCAAAGTGGTTTTGCTTCAAATTTAGAATGCTTTAAATTCATGGGAGCTCTACCTGCATCTAAAATGACTGAATCTGAATTTACATGACTTATAAAAAGAGTTTCAGAAACGAGTTCTTTTAATGTCTTCTGCTTTTTCTGTATAATAATACATCTTAAACTTTGGGAAACATTTATAGCTCCTAAGACCATTTTTTCTTCTTTCTGTTATTCATGTTGAATACTTCTTATATAGGATGTGATTCTACTGAATCAGAAAGATTATTTATCAAATAGGTAGATAGGTACTACTCCACAAAGGTGATAGAATCTGTTCCAATTGATTTTTAGCCCTACCAAATAATTCCTTTTGTTACGTATGAAATATCTGAGGTTCCAGAATGCTATTATTTCTTGAAAGCAAATAATAACACGATTTCCATCCCTATTCAGAGACAGATCCTTCCTTCAGATACACACACCCATAACTACAATTGGCATCAGTAGCAGCTGTGCATATGTAACTAAGGGCAAAGCTTGGCCTTTAATCAAAATCATTTTCTGCTGCAAAAATATCCAGTTATGATTATTCAGTTTACACTGTAGATGAGCCATTCAGTTATCTTTCTTTCTTGGGTAGCATATCATAAATCGTAAACCTTCAGTAATTATTTGTTGTGTATTATTCCATTGCATTGCCAAGTCAATTAATATGTATTTATATTAATCTACAAAAATCAATCATATGTTCTAGGCAAGTCTTGCTATTCTGAATGTATATGAGACAATCTAAAAATGAAGCCCTGTAACCTAATAAATATAGTATTGACCTTGCTAATAACAGGTTTCAGGCTTCATAGTAGCTCTGCAAAGCCTCAGGACTTTTCAGCCTTTGTCAGGACTTCTCCTGGACTGCTCAGAGCTATGTTTCACATTGTTTAGCTGTAAAAGCAATATTCTAATGACCAGATGGCTATTTCCTAATTTGTTTTACTTTTGCTGAGCTTTGTGTAACTGTGTAGTATAACCATAATTTTTATATAGATAGTACTACTAAGTAATTATTCTGTGTAGAATGAACTATTTATGACCCTACCATAGTGATGTAGTGTAATGGAATAAAAGAATGGGAGTGAAGCAGAGCCCTTAGAAGTGGGGAAAGAGCATGCAGTGTAGGGAGAGTACAGGGATGGGATGATAACAGAGGTGGCACAAGGTGATACTAGAAGTCCCAGGGCTATAAACAACTCATCAGTGGTCAATTACCTATTGATAAAGAAATGCAGCCTTCAGAGCTGGGTAGAACTGGTTTTTAGAAGTAACAAGGAGAACAAAGGACAAGTATACAAGATAGGAAAGGTGTTTGACATATAGTAGATTCCAGTATAGTAGGGGCCTTCCAGACAAAAAAACCCCAAACCAAACCAAAAACCAATCAAGGTGCAAAAAACTGTGTTCGAAACATATACAATTGACCCTCAAATGAGGAGCAAGAAGCTATCAATGTCAACAGAACAGTCCTCGGGGAAGCACTATGGGGTGCCGATGGCATCCTACAGTCCCCCACTCCCGGACTGATGCTGCAGACTGTAGGACCTATAGAAGCAGTGGAAGGGTGAGAATAACCCCACAGAAACGGGTACAAACTAAGAAATTCCTGTATAACATTATAACTGTAATATTATTGAGACTTTCCCCTGAAATAGTATTCTTCCCCCTTCTTTTTTCTTCTTTTTTTTTCTTTCTTTGTGTAATTTCAATTGCAGAACCAATAAATTCTTGACATTGCATAAAAGGTGGGTTGCTTTTTTTTTCCTTTTGCCAATAGAGAGCTTTTGAGCATAACAAGTACGCCTTAAGTTTCTTCTGCAGAGAATGCAACCCCTACACTGAAGTGTAGATCATGCCATATGCTCACATACTTGAGGAGTCTCTGTGTCTCAGAGAGACTCCCTGCATAGAACAATTCTTCAACCTATTCGAGTGTGAATTCTCAACCAGTCAGTTTAACTAGCAAATTATGCCATTGCATTTTTCAATGTCTTGAATAGGTACTTTTTTCTAAGCGATAGGCAGAACACCCATGCTCCAGGTGCCTGCTCCCAAAGAGCAAATGGTAGACAACCGTAGAGTTCAATGTCTTTCTCTACCTTTTTTATGTTGCTATAAAATGATACTTGACAGTGGCTATTAACATCTCAAGATCATTCTTAGCCCTGATTACCTTGTTCTGGGCAGACTAAGGTTCAGATTTTCAAAAAAATGTTTAGCATCTACAAATGCTTGAAATACTCATCTTTTACCTATCTCTAGGCAAACCCAAAATTTCCAGCAGCACTGTTACTGAAGTAAGTTCTTCATAAAATAGGCTTATTCATTTAGGTGCTTACAGAGGAGCAGAATTAGTCTAAGAAAGTGACTCCTCATTATCTTTGATTCTCTATTTTTATTTATGTTTTTGAAGATTGAATACTAATAAAACACCATTTAATATTCAGTGTAACATGTGAAAAATGTCTTAACGAAAGAAAAACAAGATAGTCTTGTGAAAGCTTAGGTTGTATTTTCTTAAAATTTAGGTATTTAGAAGATCATGGGATTTTTTTTCCCAGTCAGCATAGGAAATAGGATTCATTTTTCTGATTTGAGTATAATCTTTGTAGAACTGTTAAGTTTTACAGATGGAACAGAACGAGATGACTAGTTAAAAACATTTTTCTAGCTTTTTGCTGAGAGAAGCAGTACCTAAAAAACCTGTCAGCCTTTATCTACCCTCACCAATGAATTTATCTTCACTATGATGTCTTTAAATCCTATTAGTTCCTCATATCTATCATAACTCGGAAAGCTGGTATGTGTTACTCTCCAGTCATACTGAAAACATCAGATTACAGCTTTTAATAGGACATATACCTGCAACACAAAGCAACATACTAAGCACATATTTGGACCCTAGTTCTCATTCTTAGAGAAAGACGCCAGTCACATGCTTTAGTGCTATAACAGGGGTGGGGTAAGAGTGGGGGCAAGAGAAATAAAGAAGCTGGAAGTGTCCCCAGCACCTGGAGCCGGGAGGACTGCAAGCTCCTACCCGCAGCAGTGGTTGGAAGGGGGTACAGATGCAAGCTTGTGGGAAGCTCCCTTCCCACTTGGGAGAAGGAGTTTCTGAAGGACAGGGCACGTCTTCAGGACAGTATCCAAAGGGCAGAGTAAGTCTACTGTCTGTTTTACCCAATGTCTTTACGCAGTAGCAGTGAGAAAAAGCATAGTAGTAATGCTTGTCCATCACTTTCTGTGATTTTTTTTTCTGAGATCTATAGTCATCTTCATTTTTAGAGTAGTATTTTTGAGGTTTGCCAGTTATTTATTGAGTTATAAATGACAGCATAACATTTATTCTGGAGGTAACATTTTGCATGTCCAGCAACCTGCATATGTGAAAATCATACATGGGTTTCTACCTTTCCTAGACCATAAGCTAGGAGGCATAATACTACCTTTATTTTCTGCTCTGTTTTTCAAAGAAATAGGGACTTAAATTTTAGCTTTTACAAAACAAGAGTTTATGCAATTTAGAGTGAAAGACATTTGACACTCCTATGTTTCCATGGAAGTATCTAGCTTATTAAGAATTTGGTTCTTGCTGCCATAATATCTTGAAAGCAAGCCCCTCTCCAGTGTCATGAAAATAAGTGCTCTGCCTCTCGATGATATTTTGACCATTATGAATTAAGGAACTTCACTAACCGTCATTAGAACCTTTTCCGATAAAGAAAAATATTCATGCCAATTAGGGCAACTCTATTCCATGTTTTTATATATATTGACAGATCATAGGGTCTGATCTAAAACCTTATTGTAATTGGTAGAAAATGTTGGACCAAATCCAAGCCAGTGAAGATAAGTAGAAATGGAAATGAAACTCATAGAAAACACTAAATGTTATCATAATGTATTTCCTATTTGCATTTCTGTCCATCCTCCCTCAGTGTTTTAAGATGTTTTGCAATGGAAGAAAACAACGCGTTGAATGTCAAGAGCTGAACAAGAACTGAAATTCATTTTTAGGATGAGGAAAGTGACATGAAATTGAATAGAACTTTTACCATCAACATTATTCATAAGGACCATTTGTTGATTAAAATATCTGTTGTACTCTCAGCATGTCATATCACATCAATCACATATGAATTTAAATTAAAAGCCATATTCCAAAAAATAAAAATTGCCGAGTTGCCACGTGTACCATCTGAGTGCTAAATTTAAACTTTTGCAGTACTTCAGCAGCTGCATGAACCTATGAATAATTCATTAACTATATGAAATAGTATATTAGAATTAACCAACTAGTTGCATATTTTAGCTAATGTTTAGAATGGAAGAAATATAACTAGTCAATTCACCAGATATGTCCTAATCATAAGTAATTATTTTATGCAGCTTTTTGGAAGATCTACTTAATCCTTAATACATACTTTAGGCAAACAGAGAGGAATTGAGCTAAAATTCAGATTTACAAGAAGAAAAAGAATGAAAAAAAAAAAAAGGAAGGAAGGGGAAAAAATGGCTTCTGCTAAGTAATGTACAAGCGGCTTGTAACGCAGCTCCAGGGACTCTTGGTTTTGGTTTTCTTAACGGGCAACAGGTGATTTTTATAAACTTGCTTAGCTTCATCATTTTCATGTCCTATTTTCAGATTGAAGGAATAATTATATATGTTCTATATGCATCAGGAATGTTTTGTCTTTCTTCTAAGTAACTAGCATGAAATTCAGTATTCCCCACTCTTAAATTGCCGGAGGTAGATTGGTACTGGGCTTGCATGCTTTTTGTTGTTGATAAGCAACAGGAAAAATCTGATAGAAGGAAACTGAAAATTTTCTTTGCGGACATTACACATTCTTGTTCTCAAACAAACTGCCAACACGTAAGCAGCTCATTTTATGTCTACGTGCCCAAAAGTAATGTGTTTTTAAAGCCAGGAAAAGGGATGCTTTGTCTCACCTGAGGTATGACTGAAATCATAGGATTTTATGGCATCACAGAATCAGAATACCTCCAGCTGGAAGGGACCTATGAGGATCATTGACTCCAACTCCCTGCTCCTTGCTGGACTACCTAAAACTAAACCGTATGACTGAGAATGTTGTCCAGATATTTCTTAAACTCAGGCAGGGTTGGTGCCGTGACCACTTCCCTGGGGAACCTGTTCCGGTGACCGACCACCCTCTCAGTGAAGAACCTTTTCCTAATGTCCAATCTGAACTTCCCCTGATGTAGCAAAAATCACACTGTCAGGAGAAAGGATTTCCTCTTTCAGGAACCTGCTGGCTTAGGAATCTGCCAGGGTGTGTGTCTTCCTCCTCCTTGCAGGGGCAATGTGATTCTTGAATCTTTTATTGCACATTCTGCTGACATCAGGGCTCTGGGTCAAAGCCCTTTGAGCTGGGGGCTTAAAGCTTTAGATTGGGGAGCTTGTGGACATATGTGATTGTAACTGGATTTTTTGGATAGTTTTCAGGATGGTATTCTCTTTAGTCCCTGAGAACAGGTACCATAACACGTTATGCAAATTTGCAACTGAGACTACAGCATGACTCCTAAAGGGAAAATAAAAATTAATAACGACATATCCTGTGGTGGAAAGGAGACACCCCATCAGTGAGCAAAGATATGAAGCCTTGTTCCTAGAGGGCCCTTTGCCCGCTTTCTTTGGTAGTCATACTCTCACATGTAAAGCAGGATGGGAAGGTGTTTGTGATACTGTCTGCAGTATACTTAATGGGTTTTAACTTTTTTCTTTTTTTCCCAACAAACACAGAAGTTTATTCATTCTTACTGAAATGTAATTTTAAACTAATTATTCTTTTGAGTGACTTATAGAAACCATATTCCAGACCTTCACTTCTCTATTTTTCTGCATCTGCAACTAATAGAGGGGCACTCATCCCACCTGCCACGGAGGGGTCAGCCCATGCCAAGTAGAATTTAGGAAATTGTGTAATTTAGGGTACAACACAAGAATGCATTTCCTTGCTTCAAAATGACTGTCCAGCATAATATTAATAATGAAGTATTTAGTTTTAAGAAGGCAGAGGGAAGCCCAAGGAAGGTCCCTGTGCATTATCTAGCATTAGTATTCTTAAAAAGATTCATTGAAGTCCCCATTTGTGTGAAGGGAAACTGTTTCTCTATTTGCTTACCCATCACAGGCAGTGCAGTAGCTAAAGCCCTGATTTGATGAGTGCTTACGGATGCTTTGTGTCTGCAAGATTCTACAAAACTAAATCCTGCTTTTTTTCTTCTTCATAACGGGACTATGACTCTGAGGTTTTAGACTTAGTCTACATGGGTCTCATTTCAAAGTCTCAACGTCAGAATGAATTTCTGAGGTGCTCATTCTTCTTTTTGTATTCATTGTCTTTCTCTACTCCCATAATTCCTAAAGAAGCCATGAAGGGAGGGAGGAGAGGGAGAGAGGCACAGGGAATGCTACCAGTATATTAGAAGCAAGTTAGTAATAAAGCAAAATAGTATTACTTTTATTTAGAGTAATATATCAGTCCTTTGGTATGAAATAATTAAGCTGAGGCAATAATCTAATAAAGAGAACTACTTTGAAGAGATTAAGGTACTCTGGTATTGCTTTTATTTGCCCTGCAACTGCTTATACGTAAAATACGAGGGTTTTGCAACTGCCAGAGCTTTAAAGATACCTAAATGAGAAAGCTCCCAGTCCAGGGGAAACACTCAGAAGAAACAGGTGAAGCAGCAAAATGAAGTAACAGTGCAGTGGGTATTTTAATTAAAAGCAGTGAATGAAGGTGATGTTGGTCTGATTAAATGGCAAAACAGTTGGTCTAGTGCAAAAGTTAATTCATTGAAGTTAACAGGAACAACTTTCTACATAGTCACAGATACCCTACTTTGTCTTTTATTTTACTTGAGCTTTTCCCTACTCTGTTGAGAAGATTATTGAATAAAACCTACTTCAAGCCAGGTTTTTAAAATGCATTACTGTTTCTGACTTCATTTTTGGGTGTGATTTGGTTTTATGGTGTTACCAGGCACATATATAGAGAAAGGTATTTGTTCCATTACCTAAGCCTGTTTTTATAGTAATTAAAAAAATCTCCCAGCGTGATATATTTCTCAGGATCTCAAATAATTAGGACAATTGGTCAAATGGCACATTCCTGATTCCACCAGGGTATATGGCAATTAAGAAAATACTGCTGTAGTAAGGTGATTTCATAGTGACAAAAAGATAATATTACTACACATAATTATGCTGTAATTATAATAATATTTAGCACTTACAAGATGCCTTCTACCTCAGGATCTCAAAAAGTTCTTCAGAGGAATCTGATTTGTATTCAGCCTGTGGTACATCTGCTGCTATCTCTGTTTTACAGATAGGGAAAATAAATTAGAGAAAGATAAGGTATGTGCAAAAGCCTATGCAGTAAGCTATTGAAAGAGGCTGATGGAAAGAAGTAGAACCGAGTTTTTGTCTTCTACTTTCTTTCACTAATTTCTGATGCATTCAGGGAGCTAGACTGCAACTTGGTCTGTATGTTTCAGGCATGAGTCCTCAGAGATCTCCTCGAGGGTATACACCCAGGGTATGTTTGGCTTTAACTCACCTTATAGCTCCTTCAAACAGCTGAATCCAAATTTGCACGTCATAAATTAAAGCTGGGCAAAATGGAAGAATCATGACCTACAGGCTCGTCTAAGAGGGGCAGAAGTTCTCAGAACCGCTGCTGGAGCAGCAGTTTCCTTAATACCTACTCTTCAGGTCTTGTCTGAATCACAGTTCTATCCACACCCTTCATAACATATCCATAACGCACGGGTACCCTGAGGGAAGGACTCTGAGTTATGAAATCACTGGCAACGCTGAGTAAAAAGCTTCACTCTTGATAGATGAAAGGTGAATAGGAACAAAGAATTTACACAATTTTGCATTAGAATTTAAAGATGATGATTTATGTTTTCAAGTTTTTAAAAATAGCAACAATCCAACCAAAAAATATATTTCAAACATTTCAGTTAAACCATTTCTTTCCATTTCCGCTACTTATCTCAGTATCATCAACATCAATCAACCTCTTATGTAGCCCCAAATCCCTATGGTGTCTTTCAGATACTGTGTTTCAGTGCAAATCTACTCATTCCTTCCTGTAATATCATTTCGGTTTCCTCTTAATAAACAGATATTTCAAAAGTTTCTATTCCAGGTTAAATAGTAATTTTGGAAAATGCAGAATCTGTGAGTCAAACACAGAAAATTCTCCCCATCATCTAGAGTCTGTTTGACTAGATTCTATGAAAAGAACCTTCATCAGGCTGAAAGAAATTTAATTAATGTTACAGTCTTCCAGAAGATGCATTACATGAGTGACATACATAGCAATCGGGGCGAGGCAATAAACAATAAATTAGTAGTCCACACAGTCTACACTTCAAATATTTTGTAGTTATTAGATCTTCCACTTTAAATAGGTATAGGAGAACTAGAGAAATGAGAATAAACTTATTAGAGAGGAAAACATTAAATAAAGACTGGGAAGATATTATTTTACATTAGAAAGAAGAAAGGTAAAACAGAAAGGTAAAGAATTTTTTTCCCCATAATAATAAGATAAAAAATAGTAATTGAAAGAAGAAATATGTTTTTAAAAGCATTGTTCCCACAAAATGTGCAATTCATGGCCACTCTGTCTTATCAGGCATTTAGAAAAAGGATTAATCACTGATATAGAACGCAAAACTATTTGGTGTTAAAACTTATGCTATTGATGTGGAAATGTGTAAAACAAGCTATAGAGCATAAGTCAGACTTTCTCTGGCTTTGCAGATTTAAGAGGAAACCTTCCTCACAGCTACTCTCTGATTGTCCAATACAGAGAACCTTCCTCTGAAGTGACTGGATCAGGGATGGGATGTTGACTGAGATAAGATAAAGCAATTGCTCTTGATATTCTGTGAATTTTCAATTGAAAATTTTAAGGAATGATATTTCTACACAACAAATTCAAACTCATAAAGGAGACATCAATATTGTGTGTGAGAATACTTAATGATTTTCAGGAGTACATTGAAAAAATCAATCACCCCACTAATGTAAGGGTAATAAAACATTCTCTTTTGACTTAATGTGACTGTGAACTAACATTGTCTCTAAATGAAACATATTCATTACTGAAATATTCTTCAATATCCTTTACAGATAATGTTGTAGGTGAGAACCCAAGTCAATCTTCAGCAATGACAAACAAAAGGCACTGGTCAAGTGAAGAAATTGCTTCATTAGAGAGCATATTTACGATTAATAACCCTGTGTTTCGCCACAGGTCAGGGGAAGTGTTTTACATCAAAACATATTTTCCAATATTATCCAATATTGGTTGCGGGGCAGAAGCAGATGAGAACGTTGATCATCAGGATAGTAAAATAATATCTTTTAAACACATGCAGTAGCATTCTGACTTGAGGGGCTGGAAAGTTGTGTTGCTAGCAAATGAAGATCATTGAACTTTACAAAAGTAAAGATTTCACTTATGCTTTAAAGGCGGTACTGAAAACTCTGAATGCAGTAATCTTCTATCACTTTGGGTTGGTGCGCGTCAGTCTGAGGTTTACTACTGAAGGCAGTGCAATCAGAGATATGTTCTCTTAAGGACGTATACGTAGGATCTGTCTTTTTGAGATAACTGTTATCTCAGTATCATTACGTAAGTATTTCCAGAGAGCAAAGAGACAGGAAAGTCCTTTGAGAGAGATGGGAAGTAGAAATTTATGCCACTTTGTCCTCCTCGGTTTCCTCTCTCCCACCTCTCCAGGATATATGTCTACATATATCTAGACAGCTCTAGGTATATCCAGATAACTCTAGATACATCCTCCGTTGGTCCCTCACATTGGAAATATGTGTCAGGAGAATGATGCTAACTACTTGGATACTTTCAAGCCCTGGGAACTCAAAGTTCTTTTAGGCTGTTGAAAAACCCAAATGAAAATAAATTTGTTAGGAAAAAAAAAGAAAAAAAAAAAGAAAATAAAAAGATTGATTACTCGGAGATTATTAGATTAAGGTTTATTAAAGTTTCACTTTTCTGTAAGCAACATCTCAAAACTGTAACATGTCAGAATTCTGCCAAACTGCCTGCTTGGAGGTGGGATGAGAAACGATATGTTGTATTGAGCCACTGTCAAGCATTGTGTGCTTTCTACTACGTATTTGTAGGATCGGGGATGGGGGTAATCCTGGCTTTGCTGTGCTTTTTTACCATATGGCGTCAAAGTAAAGCATTTAGGTCATGTTTTCTTTCATGCAAGGATTCAGGATGTAGTTGTTGGCCACTCTGAACTAGCCTTTTGTTCCTAAAGTAGATTTTTTTGCAAGGTACTTTACAGTTAAGTATGGTGCAGAAAAATACTGCTCAGACTTCTTCTTTTACTGTCATCATTTCAAACCTGAGTCCATTAGTTCAACTCTGTTGTTTCTTTCCAGCTGAACTGGAAAAACATGCCAATTTTGTGATGTGAACAAACAAGGACAAGGAAAACCTGTCTAACGTAATTTTACTTGACACCTAAAATACAGTCATGTTTGGACTCAGGAAATAAAGAATGCAGCAGAAATCGAATGGGCCATTTTTCCTTTAGTGCAAGTACATTCTCTATTGTCATTTTCTGTATGCCAAAACCAGAAAGGTTTTGCTCTTTACCCACTGAACTAATCAAAACTAACTAAAAGTTTAGGTCAAAATATTTTTCTCTGAACCTACTTTGAACTTACAACTACCTTATTAGGTTGGAAAACAGTCAATTTTTGCCTGTTAGCCCTAAGGTTGTTTTGCTATATTATCATGAAACCTACTCCCATTTAATTTTGTATGTTAGCTGGAGAGCTCACCCAATTTTTGCTTTGTATAAATAGCCTTCAACACAAAACTAAATTAATACCTTTTAATTATATATTCACTTTAAATAAATAGAAATTTTCATTAAATCCAGTACAAAATTGGATTTAAGGTAACTTTGACATTTTGCCTACTTTTGAAAATAAATATAATTTTGCATAATTTTCTAAAACTGTAATAATCATTGATGTATCAAAGCACATGTTATCATTTTAATACATAGTTATTTATCTAACCTGCCGTAGAATACAGACATACATGTGAAGTGAAAAACACATAAGCAAGCTTTGCATTGCTTTCAGAACTATTATATATGGCAAACGGATGCAATTTCTAGAGATACTAATTTTTTTTCTGTTCTAAGGAGTGTTCACCTTGTCCACCTGACCATTTAGGCCAAGGTTGACCGCTGCTGGCACACAGACAGGTTAGGGGTGTTAGTTATTGCTCATTATATGACTGAAGAGTAAGGCATTGCTCCAAGAACCTGAAAGGACACAAACAACCCATTTTATCTGCCCCTCTGTATCTTTGGATAGCATCATCTCCATGGGCTTGTCTAACAAAATCGGATTCTCTTACTTCTCTGATACTGCTCCAAACTCTCCCTGTTTCATCAATTTTCCCTGCCTGAAAAGTGCTGATGAAAGGCCTTCGTTCTGGCTGATTGGGAAATAAACAAAAAGATGTCACTTCAGCTTTTCTTTCCAATATTAAAGTTTGAGGGATTTTGAAGAATATGAAATTATGAGATGATTAACTAAACCTGAAGCTTTAATTAGTCACAGCATTAATCCATCATCATGCTTATGCATACAACAAGCTTTTAAGCATGTGGTCGTGAGTTCACATCAGTGGTTTTTTAGAAAAGAAAACTGTCTAAGTAAAGTTTTAGGTGAGTTTTTAGAATTTCCCGGTACTTGTATAAACCTGTACAAAGTTGAAACTTGTAGAAAATATAGGACAATGAAAACTGAAACGTGTAAAACATAGAACAATGTTTATTTTATTCTGATTTTTAGTTGTTGGAAACTTCCAGGTATTATGAAGTTAGTCAGTTTTTTTTTTTTTTTTAAAAACAAATCTAAATTACTCTGTTTCAAAGAACTAGAAATAGGAAAGAAAACTGGGAAATACTGCTCTGAAGATATTTTATTGCCTTACAGCGCACCCACAAAGGAGCCTTGATTTAGTGTCTGATACTTATCCTTCAGGCATGTTATAGACTTTTTATCAAGGCTAGGGTGATATCACCAGGTTGACCAGAGATATGATGAAATTCCTATTTACAAGAAAAATGGTTGTACCTTGTCTACTGAGAAAAAAAATGCTTTGAGTGATACATCATTGTCAACCTTTTCTGCCATTGTTTATTCTTCTCTGTTTTCTGTGGAAGTTCTTCAGACTCTCTCGGTCCATAAATCACTGGTTATTCCACTGCTTGAAGATACTGGGGCAACATAGCACATTCAAAATCTTTTTATGCAATGCCTGTAGGGTATTTGCTTAGAAAACAGAGAGATGCACATATTAATGAATATTCCTTTGTTACAGGAAGAATGTGTGCAAAATACATTAAGTACTTATTTCAGAGGGGCTTTTGTTTTGTTCAGTTTAATAAAGTACAAGCCATGCATGTCTTTGGTTGCTGAATTTTTGATAACCTAGTTTTTTAGTGTTTTTTTCATAATATGCAGACAAGTGATTGAAAAGCTTTATTATGTTTTGGAAAGCTGTAAAATTACCCAGTCAATCTAGAGAAGGAAGAAGCAATTTTCAGAAAAAGGAGTTAAAGGGAGAAAAAGAGACCCAGAGGGGCTGGCTAGTTGACACTGACCCAACAGGTTGGACTAGGTGACCTGTTCAGATCCTTTTCAGCCATTCCATCCTATGAAAGAAGAAAAAGGCAGAAGACAAAGAAACTTGTGTAGTAAATAAAAATCATGGAAAAGGGAAAAATGACACAGGGGGCCCAATATGTAACAGTGAATGATTGATCCTACAACTCAAAGTGTAAAGGTGTCTTGTTTTCAGATTGTTTGAGTCTCTTAATCCTTTTTGGAGAAGGCTCTGTAGGCAGCTGGCAAAACCCAGAAGGCCCCTCCTCTGTGTTGGGGGTATAAAGGTTTCCATCATCTTAGAGCAATTTTGTAGCTAGCAGTGAAATACATAAAAGTTACCTGGTTTTGTTTGTTTGTCTGGTACGGGAGAACAGATTTTACAAGATATTTAGCCATCCGAAGGTTGAATAGATGCCTGCTAGGGTATTTAAATCTTCCTGTTCCTAACTCACTTTGAAATCCTGTGCAATCGTGGGTGTGCATTCTTATCCTCAGAGCCTTGAACCATGATCCATCCCTGCATACTTGGCCAGTGCCAGTGGAGATCACTTTCCTTGCCCTTTTGTGAGGGCACTCCAGTAATGCAGAACAGGACTCTTGACGCTTAGGGCAATGTTCTAATACTTCTGAAATATGTAGGGTGGCAGACCCCAAAAGTGCTTAAAAACATTGCCTTTGTTTTTTCTTCTATGAGCATTCTGTGCATCAGCGTGTCCTGCATTACTTAATAACTTTGAGGTACTACCTACTTTTTAAAAAGAAGTGCAGCTTCCTTCAGCACCCCGTAGAGTACTCTCTGCTCAAGTTTTTATGTTGCAGCATGAGCAGCGCTCCATGCACACAGTTCTGGCTCTTCCCCAGCATAAAAGTCTTTCTGTCCAAGTGCCCTTACATATCAAGCCTATATAAATGTGCTGGACCCCACAGTGTGGTCTGTTTATTCCCCTCATCACTAGTTTGTCTTTTGCTTAAGTCACAGCAAGCTAGAGATCTGTCTCATGTTTTCTTGCCTTCCCCTTTTATACTGCAAATATACGTACCCTTTCTATACCCACAATAACTTTAGCAGTGTATTGAACGATTTTTTGTTTTAAAACTTGCTCAACAAGGAGAGTCATTCAAAGGAGGTGCTTGGGCTTTGTGGCCATATCTAGTTTGTGCGGTGTCTACTATGTTACTATGGGGAAATTGTTTATGTGCATAAAGCAGAGCACACCATGCTTACTTTCACATATGCTAAAAGCCAAACTCCCACGGCAAGGTTCATAATAGCAATCAAGCTGTTCAAATAAAGTTTCTTTAACAAGACTCAGATGTTGTTTCCCTGGTGTGGATTAGCTTACAGAGAGCATGGGCTAGTAGTGCCTTTTGGAATGAAACCCTCTTCTGTGGGAATTTTTCACCTCATTTTCTCTTAATGAATTAGAGAAACCTGTTACTTTCGCTGAAAGAAAGCGCTTATGTCACATTCTGGAAGTCCCTTGGTTGCTGGGGTGCCAGACTGTGACTGTTTGGGGATGGATCAAGTCGGGGTGATGCAGATCTCTGTTTGCCTTGCGGAGCCGCCGGGAGTTACTGCTTTTGGAAGCACAGAACGTCTCCCTCAGCTGCTGAGGGTACGCAAGGAGCATCATTTATCTTTTAGCACGGTGCAGTGTGCCCTGCTGGCATGGCTGGCACCTCCATTAGCCAAGGGAGAGGAGGGACAGCAGAGCCAGACGCCGACTTTCCTTCTCCACCCTCCCCGTTCTCTGCTCGAAAACAGGGAGCAGCGCCGAGACTTTGGGATGAAGAGACGTAACCGCCTCTATCCCCAGCACCGCTCGGCTTTCTCCGGTGTTACCTGTTGTAATCGAGTTTGGTTCTTTTTGCCCGGAGAACTGTCATGCCCTGTGACTGCACGGCACGCTGTCCCAGGGGAATTTAATTTTGAAAAAATTAAAGCGTTGACAGAGAGGCCCTGATGCTGTGTCGCTGCAGGGCCCCGTCACGTGAAAGGCTCGAGTTTTCAACCCCCTTTTCGTGGTTTCACAACTCGGTGAATGTAATATTAGCTTACTTTTATTGCTACGGAATTAGATTTTCATACTGAAACACAGGTGCTTTCTGGGGTTTCGTTGGTTTCTGCCAACCTAATAGACTTGTTCACATGAATGGTTAGGTACTGGCCATGTAATACCCTGAGTACATTTCCATACAGTAATTATAATACACAAAACAGACTTTGAAATTACTGAAGTAGCTTGCTGAAATGCTTAAGGTAAGGTGTCGGAGCTATCTGTGCAAAACTTTAAGTATGTGTTTGCATTTCTATTTGTAGACTGTTATATTTTTAATGATATATTTATGGCTTTAAGTGAGTAATGTTTTATATACAGGAGAAATAGTTAATTTGCTTAGATGACTCATGCGCTAAACCTAACTTCATTGAATTTTTCTGTTTCCAGGGAAATGCAGCTCTCTTGTTAAAAAAATTCTGATACTGCAATGACATCTTACTGATGTCTGCAACACAATTCACACTTTGTAACTTGTTTCATCACTGTTACCAGAAGCACATGGAAAATGCTAAGATACAGTAATGTAAACACTTTACATTGACCTCTCTAAAGGAACAAAATCAGTTTAATGCTGGAAAAAACAGCATACAAAAATGTATTTCTACTGAGTTATTTATGACTCCCCTGTAAGTGTTAGACCAGATTGCGATTCCATTTGCGCTGCTATATAGAGAAAATATTGTATACACTATTTTTCAAGTAAAGAAGGCAAAATTCCTTGATCCTACTGTGTCCTATCTTTGGATTTCATATTGATTTTCCCATAGACTTACTTCACACAAGAAACTAAGGAAACCGAAATGGGTAAAGCCTGGGGCCAGACTGAGAGTAATTGTGTGAGAAAGGTTCTTTTAGGAGAATTTCTGAGAGCAGCAGTCACTGCGAGTGTGGCTGTGTGCAAGCCACAAGACTCACAGGCTGCAGTAGGGGATCACTGGAGGTATGTCCGATAGAAACAGCTTTGCTGGTTGATATCTAAGTCATCTGGGTTTGATGACTTCTTCTTTAAATATTCTGGAAGAATCTGGAGCATTTTCTGGGAGACCATGGCATCTGGGAATGGCCCTGTTGGTCAGACTTACAGCTGAACCAGGCCAATGGAGGAAAAACATTTCTGGGGATATCTGTTTCCAGCTGGACCATGTTACTTGGTCCATTCATGTCAACTGACGACTGTGCGTAACATTTGAGAATGACTGGAAAGTTTGAAGTAATCTAAGACTGTTAAATACAAGCTGCTAATACTATACAGGATTTTATTGTCAGTGTCGTTCAGAGAAAAGGTGCTTTGTCAAAATATTAATTGGACAGAAAGTTTTGTCTGACCTACTGAAACTAAAGACTCTTGAACTCTGTTTCTGTAGCTCAGGCACATGTTGCAATAGTTCAGAAGTGAAGTCTGAATCCTACATTCCTGTCACTTACTATTCTCTAATATGATGCATTGTATTCATTTCCATATTCTTCAATTTGGTAAACAGATTAAATGTATTAGAATATGTCTATATTATAGGCAAGAAAATCTTTAGCAGTTTTTCTGTTACATGACACTTGTCCCTATCCTTTTCTTAATTATTTGATAGATTCTGTAATAACAGCTTACATTTTAAAAGCCTCTCTGTTTTCTAGTCTTAAACTTATGCCCTTGTATACATAGTTTTTGGAGACAGTGTCCAAAAGCATTACACAAAGGATGTATTATTTAATAGACTAAAGGTCAAAATCTTCATGATTCAATATGCCATAGGTCACTACATTTCGAAATGACTGCATATTTCCTAAATGATGCCTAGTTCTGAAATATATTTTAGGAACTGACAACACTTCAGCTAGTTTGGGAAAACACAAAGACTTCAGAAATGCCTTGAATCATGAGTTATGGGGTTTAGGCAGTATATATTTCTTTTGCTATGTCCTTGGTGGGAAACTGGATTTTCCAGTTCTCAATCACTGTTTAGCATTATTTTTACATTTAATATGGTCCATGAGGACTCCTTCTGCAACACTTGTGGGCCATATTTTTTATTTATATTGCAGTTCTTAATGACATTTTGATAGGTCCATAATGACTTAGAATTTTTTGTTATGCTCTATGTCTTTTCTTCTTTCAAAAGGATAGTTCTCTGGCTGCTCAGATGTGATACATTTTAGAAATCAACAGTCATAATATTGGTGTGACTTAACTTACAGTCCCTTGCCTTCCCTCCCCTCCCTTTGCCAATACAGAATATCATGAGATGGGGTTTTTTTGTTGTTGCCGTTTGTTGGTCGGTTGGTTGTTTTCAGTATGGGCTACTAGTCATATTAATGTAACACTTCAGGGCCTGAGAGTAAAAGATTTTTAGGTCAGTTTTGGATTAGTGTTTTCAGAAAGATTCTGACTTGTGTTATCATTAAATGACTCGTAACTGGTGCTCTTTTACCTGCTTTTTTTTTTTTTTTACTTAGGACTATATTTTTTGAAATTCTGCATGGGCTATGGCAGGGTCCTGAAGCACACAGAAAGGAAAAGTTTAATGTAAGATTTTTTTTTTCTATGCAAAAGAAAATTATGTCTTTTTCAAGATGCACCAAAAAGGTATTCCATCTTTCAGTCAGTGTAAATGCCACCATTAATAGCCGCTTGATATTGATTTTCACCTGCCTTGCGTATCCTGAAGGATTAACATGAGATACATTAAAAAAATTAGTAAGTAATCAATCTAAGGATATTTCCTGACAATATACTTACAAAAAAAATCTCTAAACTTTGCTGGTTTGTACTTTTTGGAATATTGTCCATATGGTGCCATTACATTTAGGTCTGTACAAAAATAGCATGTTTTCTATTTCAGCGCATAGTAATAGATCGGTTGATGCAGCAATTGCTGTTTTCCATTAGAAATTGATTACACAGATATGAACGTTATTAGTTTTCATGATGTCTGGGAGCTGTATTGACTGAAGATTGCCAAAGGCAGGTGATCCTACACTTTCTCTGCCTCTTGGGACTAACGATGAATTTGCAGTCATCCACCAAACTCGCGAAAGCACAATGCTGTGTATCCAAAAGTTATTTTCATTGTAGCCCATTACCAGTCCCACAGGGGAGTCTAATTAATGGACTGGGTAAGCATTGCTGCTTTTCTCCAGTGCATATGCAAGAGAGCGGTTTGAATAGCTGCTGATCTTTAGCTAGGAGCTATCGGAGCTGGTAAATCCACCCAGCACAGCGTCCTGTAGAGATGGCAGTTTCTCTCTGGAAGCAACCTAGTTTTGGGGGGTTCTGTTCAGTATTGCGGGGACACAGCTGGCCTGCTTCCAGGTTTGGAATGTGTGTTCATCATATTATTTCTTAAAGTTGAAATATTAGATATTACAGAATTTATTTTTGTTTAAATACGAATCCATACTTCAGATATTTCCTATGTCTTTGAAGATTAGTCTTTCCAACAGTTGCTAATCACATACAGGGAAAGGTCTCATTATTACTGATCATAAGTCCTCTTGCACATCTTTCTGTGCACAATAATGGTGAATATACCATTATTTTGAAAAACGTACTTTACCAACATTCTTTGAAAATGCATTTTTATTGTTTTTTTAAAAAAATCATTTAATAGTCAAATAGTTATACTAGACAAATATCAGAATTGTGTTTTGATATAAAAGTTATCTATCTGATATGATGTGCTTCTTTTTAAGTCTAATAAAAGTAACTCTGAAACACTGTAAAGTAATAAACGTTGCAGCATAGCTTTCCAATGAGTATTCTATGCTACTCAGGGGCATTAATGCTTTTGTTGTTGCAAACATTCAGACTAATTAACCAACTCAGTAGTATTCTCCTGCAACATGAACAAAGTAAATTGGGGGAGAAAATCTAATTAACATGTTAAATATGCAATATTTTCTCCAGTGTACTAAATGGTATTAAGACCATGAATTTTATCCTTTGCTACAGGTAAGATCATGTCCCCAAGTTTCATAGAGTAGTCACATTTTTCTTCTGTTGGTACACATTAAGAATGTCTATGTTCTTTTGACAATCCAAACTAGATTTTATATCCAACTTATATTAGCTGTGACATTTTCATGGTCACAGATTGTGTCAGATTTCATCCCATATAAGACAAAAAAGCATTTTAAGTATATAAAGCTGTTTGCAGTGTTAGCCATTTGGTAGGTGACATTATACAAATTTATGTGTTCATAAATACAAGTGTATACATATAGTATGTGTGTATTTGTATACTTATATACACAAATATGCATACATTTGCATACATACATATGTATACTTATATAAATATCCATAAGCAGCTGTGTATGTGATATATAATAACATTCTTATTACACCTTATTTACCTGTCTCTAAGAGGAAAAAAATATGCAAGAGCTGTTAAAGATGCAATAAGATTTTTCTTGAAATTACGTTGAGGAAAGCTTGATAATTTTCATTATAGCAGTTTTATCAGTCAGTGTCATCACACAGCAGTGTGGAAGTTTTTCCCGTCCATCATACTCAAGGCTGATGCTCTTTAATCTTGTCACGCTTAGGTAATGTAGGTTGACATGACATCGTATGATGAAGATTCCACATAAAAACCACTGAAAGAGCAAAAGAGCCCACCTAGACTATGTCTGTAGATCACAGTGTCAAAGACTCTGTGTCCTCTTCTATGGTGAGGTGAACCCAGCTTATAGCATGCTACAGAAAGATTGCTGTGGATAAGGCTTCTAGCTGAGTGTCAGAGATGATTAATGAGAGAGATAAGAGATCATCCTCCTTTTGACATTAAGGGGCAGATAGAGGAGAATGAAAGAGTGAAGGAAAGCAAAGCATTTGTACCTGAAAAAGTAATGAGGGTCAGCAAAGCTCTGGTCTCAAATTAAAGTTGTGTGTTGGTCCATTTGTCGTTGGAATTTGACCCCTTCTATCTGATAAAGGAGTTTTAAGGGAAGATGGTAAAAAAAGTCCCCTGTAGAGAAACAAAAAGGATGAAAAGCTTTGATGGAAAGAAACACAGCGAGACAAAAACAGAATGTGAGCAAAAAACCTAGAACTAGGTGTTTCTCCGAATAATGTAAGTTATTCTTTTCTTCAGCTCCGAGACAGGCTTTGTGGAGAAAGGAGCAGATTAAGCCCAATATCTTCACCAAAGCTTGTTGAGAAACTTAGATAAAAGACTAGTAACAGAAATAAGTATTGCTGAAGATAGTTTTATAATATACATAGCGTGTTCCGACAGCACAGGGAAGGAAGTTCATGACCCACCCCTTCAGCTTCTTGGTGGGGGTGGATCAAAAGAACACAGTCAATGTAAATGTCAAAAGTCACGAAGGAGCTTCCTGTTAAAGACAGATATACTGTTCATGCTGGAGAAGAAAAAGATCATTCTTCATTCGCTGAAGTTATTCAAAGGAGTACTTTTGTTGTAAGCAGACAATTTGTAGGGAGACAATTATTTTGTTAGATGCACGAGTTTGTCATAATCAGAACCACAGAGTAATTTGCCATCTGGGTGGAATGTATCAGACCTCATGAGAAACTTGAATGGCAGACTAAATTAGCTGAAATCTCTTGTTTGGGGAGTGTGCTGCAATAAAGTTATCTATTAAACAATAAAATTAGTCCTTGGGATCCTGGAATATTTGCACTACAATGAGGGAGAAACTTATATTTTAAACATTTTAGAAGGACACACTTCTCTAAATTATTTCTATTTTGTGAAGTGGGGAGGAGCATGCATAGTGTTACTTGCACGTGTATGACCTTCAGATCATGCTGGAAGCCCCTGCTTTATTAATTTTAAATAATTTACTAATTATAATAATGTATTTATTATGAAATTATTACTGATGCTTTAATGGTTGCTAAATATTATTTTAATAGTTTGGTAATAATTTAGTAATTTTTAATAATTTTTGTCATTAGGACAGTGGGCTATTCCTTTAAAAAAACATTTATCCTCCTGCTTTGAATTTTATCTGAAAGTAAGTTGATATTAATGTTATGTGTATTATAGGCTTCAAGGAAAGATTAAAATCAGTCTAAAAAAAAAATCTTTTCATTTATGAAAAAGAGGAAAAATAAATAGAGCAAGAAATTAATTTATTGGAAAACATAAAAATGAAACACTTACTGCATGAGTTGGTTAAAACCTGCACTTATCTGTAGTATAGTTCAGTTGAGAACTTCAGCTGGGAATATGCAATACTGTCAAAACAACTTAAAATGAAGATTCTTCCAGGATAGTTTCTTTTTAACATATTACATGTAGCTAGTGATAGTGTAATTGAATCGTATTTGTTTAGCAAGCTGGTTTTTTGAGCATTTTTTGAGCATAAGTTCTTTTCTATTCATCAAACAGCAATGTTATATAAGTTTACTGCAGCAGCTAAGTAGCTCGTGTGAAATACAAGCAAAAGGTTAGTACATTTTAAAATAACGTGGTGATCTCCAAACCAGAGATGTCATTTCCAAGAGATAAACTATGGATATACTGTTTTCACAGCTATAATGATACAGCCTAAATAGTTTTCTTCCCCCGGCCTTTTTTTTTTTTTTTTACTCTCTGTTATCTACTTATTTATCTATGTGTAGGATCAGTGCAAACTAGTTTATATCAATATAGTTGATAAATAGCTTTCATTTTTGTTCGGTATGTTTATCACACGGGTCAATATGAAAATTATCTTTGTTATAGCCACAGATAACAGAAAATTAGGTATATTGTCCAGGAGAAAAGAAATGAAACAGAGCTGCTGCTACTTGCACCTACTTGCGCCGATCCATCACAAGAAAAGGACAGTTAAAATAAAGATTTCTTCAGCCTGTTGCCCCCCCCCCAAAAAAATTAAAAAAAAAAAAAAATCAAGGAAGAAATAGATACTTTTGCCTGAAACATAAAAGACAAAAAAGTAGATATATTTTATCTTAGCCGTGTTTGGAAAAGGGAGGTATGTGGGAGTTGAAATAGATATATACTTAAGCTGAAAGATTTAGTGGATAAAAAGAAAAAGTCATTCACATGTTTTATCCTACATAGGAAGCTGTAATATTCCAGTCAGGTTGTCCAAGATTGCCTAAATCGACATGTGGCACTAGAAAGAATTATTTGAATATGAAGAAAGAGAACATAATACAGAATGAAGACTCGGTCTGTAGTGTTCACTACATTCATTTAGAATTTTGTTTTTGAAATTGAACCACTAAGACATAGATTACAAAATTAATATCACAAGTTCTTCCCTGTATCAGAGGGAGAAACCACACCTGGTTTTAATCACGTTTTTCAAGAGATTGCTGTATTCTCTTCCTCTTTGTAATAGAATCATTACCCAACTCTTAAAATCATGGAAATGGCCTTGGTTTTGCCTTTTATTTTTAGAAACTTCCCAGTTTCTTAGTCTTCCCATAGATCTTTTTGCTGTTAAGGAGAGACGATTTCTCGAAACTGTTATTCTAAGATTCCAATTTACAAATTCGCTAGACTCGAAAGATAAAAAAGGTAAAGCAGGAAAAGAATCTTTATTTTGCAACAGTGAGAGTAAAGCAAGTTGAAAACTGGATGAGAGTAGGCTTCTTGAGGGGTCAGTACAAGAGGGCATATCACAAAATATACTTTAGCTGTTATTTTTACAATAATCTGGGTATAACAAAATAAATTAATGGAACAACAAAGTTGTTTACATGTTTTTCTTTTAATCATTTCCAGTTTGTTGGTTTTATGATGTACAGCATAATTAACTAATAACAGAGAATGTTAAAAAAAGAGAAAAATCTGATGGATAGGGAGATTTTTTTCTGATTCAAACAGTGTTCCATTACTCATAGGTCTTTTTCACAGCCACATGCAACACATGTTGTGTTTACTGCATAGGAGTAACAGTGCTGCATAAGAACTCTATAGGTGGAAAATATATCATTATTCAGCAGTTTGACAAGAGATGTTACTATCTAGATCAGCATTTCTTTTACAACACAGTTCAAAAATTAGGCCCTGCCTTTAATCTTTTTTTCCTTCACTGATTTAACTGTTTGGTGATGCTTAATTTGAAGTCAATAAGCATACGCGAGTGCCTCCTACCATGTTAATAGTGCATTTGATTCTGAAGCTCTGCATTTAACATGGATTAACCAGGGCATAATATTCTGGTTTCAGAAAGACAGTCATCCATTGAGAAAAGCTGGGATGGAAGGCAGAGAGTAGAACTCAAATTCTGTATATTAGGATCTCCCTTTCCATTGTGAATTCAGGTGTATCCCCTTTATTTCCACCAATCTGTTAAGAAATACAAAGAGGGCTCATTTGTCACAGCTTCTTATGGGGAGAGGTGAAGACCAAGAAGCATCTGGAGGCAGTTCATGGAAGAGTGGAGTGACAGACATGAGATGCCAGGCATTTAGCTACTGGAACTGGGTGTGAAATTGTTCTGACATCTTGACACTTTCCACAGTGAAGCAGAAGAATCCCTAAATATACTAATTAGGAGAACAGATGTTGCCAATATACCTGTGTTAACCTGGATTATTTTCTTGACCGTTGAAAACCACTTCTCCAAGTCCTAGTCCTCTCAGCACATTTTCATTTTACTGAAAGATAAAAGTGACTTAATATTTAGTTACCTCAAAATTATAGATAATTTGAAGTAGAAAATAAGGGGAGAATCGTACCAGCTGGAAGTGACTTTATTTTTTTTAAATAACGTAATAATTTGACTATTATATTATGTCATATTATACAACCCTGACATGATATCCTTTTGCAATATACATGATTACATCCTGGAATAATATAAAAACAACAATAATAAGTCACATTTCTAAATATATTGGTGAACAAAGTTTGAAAATAACATTTTCAACCTCAGGCTGAAAATAAACTTTGAGCCAAAAGAAAACTTTCCAATCCACACTCAGTTCTCTTTCTCTGCGGAGCACAAGTATGGCCAATATTTCCGCATTTATGACCATCAGGTTGCTTGAAGGATTTAGAAAACTAGAGGATAAACGAACCCACAGAAGAGGTCAACAAACCTGGTGAAAATGCCATTGAGAAAGGGCACTGTCTATTCAGCTTTTTCTTTCTTTAAAAAAGAAATGAATGAAGTAGTAACTTTATTTTATTGTATAAATAGCCTTGTATGGAGAAAAGTAATGTAGAGAAAATATAAGGGAGAAAGGTATAGAAAGCGTCAGCACCTACAAGCTGGTGCCAAGTTCATACAATAAGTAAGGCCTGTTTTTTTAACACTGAGTGTATTTATCTAGTTGAGAAAACTACCTACCAGTTATTAAATTTAGGAGATAAATACATTGTTGAAAGGTAATGTCCTGTAATAGATGAGATTTGACCAGATATACAAAGTTCTTTCTTGACCTAATTTCCATTAATGTGTGATGCTGCTCTATAGGGGGAAAAAGATTGGCACGCTTTTTAATCTCAACTGGCTGCATTTAAAATGAAAGCTATATTTACAGTTTTTATTTTGGTAACTCGCTACAGAGAACAAAGAAAGTCTAATTGTGCTCTCACACATTTTTAATTCTGGAGAAATTCCACTTACTTGCTTCAAGTCGCTCTTCATCCATACCAAAGAATGTACTTTGAACTTGGGTTACACATGACCAGCTTCCTTTTCCAGTACTTCCAGACACTGATGGCACGCTATTTAGCATCTTTAGCTGCATCTGCACGTACCCTCCAGGATTTCTATCCAAGGCATACACTTGCACTTCCTTTCCATAGAATCCGTGGTTCAGCTGAGAGGTGGAGGAACTTGTGCATGCATGGGCTTACTCTGATATGAATACAGAATGTGGCTGAAAACTCCCAAATCCTGTAGCTCAGATGTAAAATCTCTATACCTCTCATAGTCTTCATAAAATAGGAAAATCATCTCGTGCTTTCATTGCAAGGATAAGTAGATCAAAGGTTGTGGACACAAACATGTTACAAAAGTAGTAGAGACAAGATACATTCACTAAATTTTCTTTCCCTTGTAATTATCAATTTTTAAAAAATTATTTTTATGGGTAGATTAACATTCAAAAAAGTTGTCTTCTTCTATTAGAATAATGATCTCAGTTTCCCACAGTAAGTATGAGGATACCATAGGAAAGAAAGACTATGTAACCTCCGTGTTCATATTAATGCTTTGTTATTGGAGCGAGGTGTTTCACAAGAAAAGGAGAAATAGGACATGATCTGATCATGCTCTTTCCTTCTGTTGTCTCCACATGTTAGAGGAGAGGGCTGAAGCGGGCACATCATATACGGCCTCAAGTAATATGTGTGCATATTGCTTATAATATACTGACTCAGCTCTCTGAATCTTCTACAGGCATTCTGGAGAGATTTTCATTCAAGCTGGGCACACGCTTCATTTAAGTCTATAGGTTTCAAGCTGAGAACTGTGAAATCTTGGTTAGGATAATTGTGACAGGAAGCCATGCATTCAAATATATTCAGGGTCATTCTCTTTAAAAATGTGTGAAAGGAAACTGCAGCAAAACACTATGAAAAGCTGTAAGAAAACGTGAACTTTAAAATTCAACTGATTATTAGTGCGTTCTCTTCTTTCTCACGTCAGAAAATATGCCTCTCTTCTTCCTTATACTGTCTTTCTCTGTGGCTGTGTATAGTAAAAGTATTTTAAAGCTTTGAAATAAAAACATGGTCTACCGCATTCTGTGATACTATGAGGTACTCAGTTTTTCACTTAAAAACCCATATATTCTCAGGCTTGTGGAGGCGTATAATTGAATCAATGATTAAATGCCAATAGGTTCTTGGATGCCTTCAATTAAATTTTGTGCACGAAAATAGTTTTTTCTGCCCAGTGCTTATATCTGCTCTTAATGTAGTGTCAGAAATCTTCTTATATGTGTCTGTATAAATCAGGAGTGACTCCAGTAGTCTTAATGGCCATATACTGGAGAAACACCAGAATGAAACTAGAATCAGGAGTTAAAATTTTTCATGACCCTAACTTAATCAATAATGAATTTGCATTAGTTTTGGAAATGTTAAAGTCAGGAAATGGAATCAGACTTTAATTTATTTTAGAAGATGCATGTAGGTTAGTCACAAGGTCCAGAAATCAAAGTAATGTACACCTGGGAGCTCTGCTACCAAATGAGCTCATCTAAGCGTGGGATGCAAATAGAGCAAACCTGGTGAATAACTTGCCAGCGTGCAGGCTGCAGCCCCGGAGCCTTTTCTTCACAAGGGGCCCAAAGACTTTTCTTCAGCTCAAAATTTTATAAAAGCAGATTCTGTATGCGATAAGCAGAGCTAGGGTGGGCGCTGATTCAAAATGAGTTTGCTAAAGGCCAGGAGCCATTCCATTTCAGCCTCTTGAAAATGACTCAACATTTTGTTCATAGGGATTGGATTTAATGATCTTGATAGCTACTGACACATCAGTCTTTTCAGAATCCTTTCTGTCTGTATAATTAAATTGAAGGTTGGCACCAGGGAATCTGGTGCTCTGTCAGGTAGTATATGTTTTTCCTAGCCTAGAACGGAAAGACTGTACAGGCGGTGAGGTATTATTCTGCTTCGCTGGATCAGGAGGAAAAGAAAGAGAGAGTGATAGCAGGCTTTTTGTACGCGGGTCAATTCAATTTTCCATTCACTAGGCTATTGTTATGAAGGGTTTCTGTCTGAGGACTGTTTTCTGTAAAAAGTCCTCTATTTACATATGTTTGTTTTAAACCACACACTAGGTTTCTCTGTAAATTCAGTTCAAAGAAGAAAGTATGCTGTTTTCTTGTGTAGAGAAATCCCCTCCATTTTCCTCTCTTTGTAGCTGTTGGCAGGTCTAATTTGTCAACTGTGTCACCATACACCTTTTACAGTCCAGCTGCAGTGTAGATGTACAAGGCTGGCACGTTAGAAGACACACAGACTTTTGCTCCTAGAATACTATTTCTCCATCTTAATTTGTCAGTTTAATCATTATTTCTCCATTCCATGCATGCACACATATAGAGATATGATCAGGAAATTATTGTTTACAAATGTAATGACTGCACGGATAGATGTTAATAACAAAATGCTTCTAAATATCTCCAAAATAGAGACAAAGAAAGAAAACTGGGTGATGATAATCCAGCTGCTTTTTAAAATTTATTTTCTTTTTAATGCAAAGTTTCACTGAAAGGGAAGAATGTTGTTAACTCTGATAGGACAGAGTAAATTCTTTTTCTGATTTATACAAAGTCTGAGTGAAAGTACTTTGCAAAGAGATAGACTAATAGAGCTGGTAGAGAATAAAAGCACTAGATTTTTAAGGATTCATTGCTCTCAAAAAGCTGGATAGATTGAAGAGAGAAAAACTGTTCTGTATTTTGGGAAAACAAACTTTATAGCCTTCCTCCAGATTTATACTCAGGTCATTCCAGGATGGCTATTGATGCATGTGAATCAAGTCACTAAATATGTATATGATGTTAACAAGCAACAATTGCAAATAAACATCACATAGATATTTGTGAGAACAAATTTTACATCTATAAAACTCAATTTGTAGGCTGCTTTTGAAAATTTACCATACAATAATTTTCTTTTTTGTATATAAAAAATGAATCTAGGAAATTCTAACAGGTCATCTGGGACAGCAGTAAAACCTATCTGTACTCTAAAGCAGAACAGAATTTCTAAAACAGTCTGTTATGATGCACATGTGCCATCTGCAGTGCCTCTCCACTTAGAAATTCAACTTCTTTTTAATCCCAGTGTATTAGCATGGATTTTGACCATATTAAAGACCTTGAACCTCGACAATACCTCTGTAGATTAGGGGTCTATACTAAAAATGACGGAGGCAGATGATTCATTCTGTTCCCTCACAGAGAAGGAGTTAGTGCGATATGATAAGGTTATGAATAGCAACAGAAGTTTTAACTCATCTTTGGAAAATTGCTCCCTCTACTCATCCATTTGTGAGATGGTAGCCAACTGCAGAATGACTGGAATTTACTGTCTTTCTCTGCCATAGCTGTGCTCAGTCTTCTGTTAGAAAGGCTCTGGTGGGACCTTCCAAACTCTGGTACGTCTTGAAGTTGACACCACACATAGTGGTGGTCCAGAAGTGAGACCATGTTAAGGGCACTCAATAATATGTATATATACACACACACTCTCACTATGTATCTCTCTTGCAAAGACACTGTAGAGAATGACATACCCTGGCTAAAAATGCACATCCACTTGAGCATTTCTGAGTGATATTGCTGGAGAAAAATGCTAGAAATGAAAGTATGTAGTATTTTATGGGGGGAAAGGTAAAAACTCTTCTCTATAATAATGACTTAAGCGAGATGCCTTGAAAATTGTGCCTCCTAGAACTGATAAAACATTGTGATTGCCCTTAGTTCTGTTTCTTATATGTTTTATTTCTAGATTTAAAAAAATAATTCAGATAGAAACTCTCATGGCAGACAAGTAATTGTTTCTGCTTTCCTGGAGTTAACTTGGTCTGAACCACTACATCCAGGCAGTTGTTCAACAACCACTGCTGCTGCAGACTTCACGCTGAGAATTGGCTCTGGTGTGATAAAACCCACACACATTGTCTGCTCAGTGCTCTCCTATGTTTCTTCCCTTTACAGCAGTCTGAATCTCTTCTTGGCTTTCATTAAGCAGGTCTTAAGCTAAGTAAATAAAACCAGTATCTCTTGCTTTGTGGTTACCAGATAATCCCTTTGTGAGCACCAAGAACTTATATGTATGGAAAGGTCTGCAAAAATACTCCTCAAATGTTTTATAAGCAAGATTCTTTTTTTTTTTTTTTTTTAATTTTTGTAAGGATGGGGAATTTTATTGATCTTAAATGCAATCTGAAGACCCTGTTTTTAAACTAAAAAAAAGATTACTAACCTTGTAATAGCATGACATACTGTAAACCAGAAAGTTTAGGCAGTTCACAGTATCTGCTCAAGACAAACACAGTTAAAACATTAGAGATCTCAAGAGACATGCAAAACAACTGTCTGCTTTAAATTGCTGTGATAGTATGCAATTGTATTTAAAGGGGATTCATGATTTGAGTGCTACCATTATATTATATGTAATGGTTTTAATAATAGGAGAAGTCTAAAATGTACTCAATATTCAGCTGGTTTTATTATCTCCATTGCCCTTTTGAATGAATTCACAGTAAAAACAGTTTCACTTTTAAACTCTTTGCGTTGCATATGCAGGCACTTGTATTTTGTCAGAACCGAGTTCTTCTTATAATTTATGAATATTTAGATGTTCCATTGTCAGGTTATCCCATTACGAATATCTCTTATCCATTATTCTTCCCATGATGAAGGGAAGAATAAATGCTGGAAAACATCTAATCAGCATGTGAAAGCCATTTGGGGGGGTGAATAAGGAGGAATATTAGTTTGCGCAGTTACAAATAATGAAGAAGAGAGCTGAAGAAGAGAAAAAGAGACTCCTCTTCCTATCTTATTCGGTCTAATAAGAACTTTTGAGTCCTGAAGATACTGGACAGTCCCTGGCGAAGGAAAGGAGACCATGTATTAAGTTGCAGTGGATCCTCACGTTTTTAGTTGCCAGCAGTAGAGAGACAGGAGCTGAAAGGAGTACTAACTTCTTATTAATTGAAGTCTTTGTTCAGGTCCCTTGGAGGTTCTCACCCTCCTCAGATCATTGCCCTTCTCCCTAGCACAGAAGCTTTTAATATGGGTCTGACTGACCATCTGTAAGGCAGTTCAAATGTTTTATTCCTGCTAGGACCAATTTTATATTGTCATGGTTTTGTGGTCTGAGATTCAATGCATTGGCTTGTCACTAGATGGATGTAACAAATTGGTGTGAACAAACAGAAAATAAAAAGTCAGAAAGGGATAATCATTAAAAGAGAATACATGCTGCTTACTAACCAGAGATAGAGATGTAAACATTGATGTTATAAATCTAAAAATGTCTATTTAGCCCTTAATAGGCTTACTAGTTATTTTTCCCATAGATTACCTGCAGTCTTATTGGGTGTGTGTATGTATGTATATGTATATGCATAAATAAAATTTATCTATCTATACTTAGCCTTTTACAACTACTTGAAGCAGTCTAATGATCCCAGTGTTCTTCAAAGTTATTCTAGACTGGTTGTAATCAGGTCCACTGCTGCATTTACTGGACCTAGCTGTGATTGTAACTAGCACAGCCCTTTCTCATCAAAGGCTTTAATTTTACAACATTTCTGTCCTCCATTCTGGATCATTTTCCAGGTAAAGAACAGCTCAGAAGCTATGGAAGAGTTGCCAGAACAGATAAAATAGCTTAATTGCTTGGAAAGTGAGTTTTTGTTGTTGTGTTCCGGCTTTTTAAAAGCAAGGGATGATTTTTTGTTTGTTTTGGATGATCACACTGCAAGTGAGAATGTTAGGTTACGGAAATAGTGGAACAGCAGTAACATAAAATTTACCCTGTAAGGTAAGGTGCCTCTTATGTAGTTATTAGTATTTATTCTTTCCTGAGACAGTGTGATTTTGAAGGAAAAATGAATTTTTCATTAGTACCTGGGTGCTTTGAAAAGACAATCTTCTATACTTGTTCATGAGCCCTAACGTTTTTTTCACAAATAACTGAGAGAGAAAATTGTGTGTCCTGTGTTCTGGAAGGCCATCTGTCCTTTATTTTAAGATGTGTTAGTTAAGACTGGTGTTGTGTCTTACTGAGCTTATTCATCTTCGTTCCTCTTTGTATCATATGATCTAGTGAAATGTCTGAAGATTAGAAAAGCTATATTGAGGAGGAAGTAAGAATAATTTTGTGTTGATTGAGGTCAAGAGGCTAATGAATTATTTAAATTATTTGTGTGCCAAGTAGAACCCTTGTGTTTTAAAAGATTGAAAAACAAAGATAATCTGCCGTAGCTGTAATAGCAAACGCATCTTAAACACAGAGAAGATGTGCATAAATTGTGTGAAAGCTGAACCTGGTAGAGGTGAAGCTGCCACAGCTCCGTGCCTACGGGCCCAGCCGCTACCAAAAGATAAGCACGCGCATGAACGCGTGCATACACCCGATAACTGGCCTTTAGATGGAGCGTCGGACTCGGTCTACCCAGTCGTGAGCCCTGGGCCGTCTCAACCCAAGTTGCCTCACGCGTGTGGATGTGCGCGCACACGTACGCGCACACGTACACACGCACGCTTCTCTCTCAGGTCTCTCCAGTAGCTGGCACGGAGTCCCTGGCCCCTCCAGTAGACTCTGGTCTTTCCACCTCTTTCCCCAGACTTCTGGCCTCTTCGATCCCTGGATCCCGGGCCGCTTACCCAACTCACCAGCCCGTCCAGGCTGATGTTCGCTGGTGACGTGCCCTGACACACGCACCCTCACGCCCTCCGTGGGTGGCTGGCGGGCACACACGGCCCCGTAAGCCCTGATCCCACTCCAGTTACTGCCACGCAGACACCTCCACACCCACGTGCACGCAGATAGAGAGCCCCTCACATGGGAAAAGAGCCCAAAATGGAGTTTAATGAGAAGAGAGGACAGACCAGGTATAGGGCATGGCCAGACCAGCCCCTGCTTACGTGTTACATGTTACCATGTCGAATGTAGGTTGCTGTGGTTGAATTGAGTAGGTGCACTCCCCATGCACCCTAAATAAATAAACAATTCCCTTAAGCATTTCGGTTTGTGTTGAGTTTATAAGGTATAACCAAGGTGGTACTGGAAAAATATGAGCGGGTTGGAGCTTTCTGGAGGAAGAGCATGAAGATCAAGGATGCCTGTAGCAGTACTGAAAGGAGCTTAAACTGCTTACTTTTCCTGTCTGCAGTAGTGAAAAAACTTTTTGTCATTGTTGAAAACTCTCCAGAATGGGTATTGTGATGTCCCTATATAAGGACAAAAGCAAAGGTGATCTTTCCTCATGCTTTGTAGTGCTGGTGAGGACCAAACAGAGAACAAATCCTCTTTCCTCTCTTCCAAATCATACTGTCCACAAACAACGTGTGAGGATGTAATACGTGCATAGAAATTTCTATAATTTTTAAAGCGTGAAGAACTTTTACAACGAGTTAAGCGAGAACTGTACTGGAACCATGGTTTATAAAAGGGTGATTATATGTTTCCCGGCTTAAAATGCAAGCTTCCACCTTTTGTCCCTTCAGAGAGCATAAACACAAGGTCATGTCATTAAATTATGGGCAGCATGTACCATCACTTTAGAATTTACTATTCAATGAATGCATATATAAATATGAATTTATAAATAAAGATCTTCCTGACAGTGTGTCTAAAATAAAACTCCTTATTTATCACCCATAAAATCATAAGGTGATGATTTAATGGACTGGAAAAAAGCTCTGGATGTTTCTTTATTAGCTAGTTTTCTGAAGGCATTAACCTGGAAATAGAAAATAACATTGCTAATATCAAGTAATACCTAACCTGTGGGGGTTTTTTTTGCGTGTCTTTTGTATGCAGAGGAAGACCATGTTTTTTTGGAATTTGGTCAGAGTAAATATAGCTTAAAGCTCAGGCCTGAACTAGGTGAAAAATATTTGAAACCAGCTTAACTGCAGATGTTTAGTAACTATTTTGTCTGTAAAATGAAAAAATGTACAAAAACATAGGTGCCCTTTCCAAATTCTCCTTTATACAATTTAGTTTTAATCTCTAATTTTAGAACTTTTCTACACCTGACTTTTAGATAATACAATTACATTTTCTTTAGTACGGCAGCATTGGTCCATTTGCCCATTTTATTTGTATGTCTTATTGCCACATAAACAGAAGAGGAATAGAGAACAAACACAATTAAGGGTTAATTCATTCAATACGTAGGATTTTTGAAATGCAACATGAAGAAGAAAAGAATTTGCTCTGTTGTTCTTCTGCAGTCTCTAGTGATTTCCTAGACTAGAAATAACGCACTAGACAGGATTGCTCTGTATTTTAAAAAGCCATTTTTTTCTCTGATGTTTGTGGTGGTTTGGGAATCCATGAGAATATAGCGCATGTTGGCTGTAACAGCTGCCTTCAGATATGGCGGGGGAAAGGAAATACGCAGATAGCTCTTTCCAAACAGAAAATGAACATGGTTTCTAAAGACTCGTGCCGGTGAGCTCCAGCAGAAGCTCAGGTAGGTGAATGTGAGTAACAGCATTAAGAGGATGCTCCGTACTGACTAGGATCTGGTGGGATCTTCTTAGCAGGCAAAGTGGCTGGTGGGAAAAGAAACCTTTTCGGTTTCCGCTGGAGCGGGTGGTGAGCTGGAGCACCAAGAGGTGGGTGGTGGCTGCGGTTCGCTCCTCCTTCACCAGCCTCCTCGTGGTGGTCCCCAAACCTTCTCCACCCTTTCCAGTCCCTTATTGCACACCTGTATGTTCAAAGAATAGTGTAACTCCTGGCATCACGCTTCCTAGTTCACATAAAAAAACCCCAAAGCAGTCAACCCCTTTAAAAGTAATTGCTGCAAGTATTTTATAGGCTTTAGAAAAATATGCCCAATGTTTGCAGTTTGGCTTCTCTCTCTTCTGCGTCTTAGCTCAGCATAAACACAGTTTAAGATGCCAGGTAAAACTTTTCTGGTTTGGAGGAAGGCTCACAAATGACTGGAGGCAGAAGAGGTGAGCAAGAAGGTGAAGGTGCATAGGCAAAGAGAGAGAAAAAGCTGAGTTTTAGAAAACGGCTATTTTATTGTTTTTAATAATGCACTTAATTTTTGTTACCATCTCTGCTGCTTTTTGTTTTGTTAGTCTGGCCTAAAATTTGATCCAAGCTACCTCAGTTCCTCTTAAATATAAGTGATGACTTGGAAAAGGAATGCAAACCTCCATGAAAAAAATGGTGTTCAGAATTAAGATCATAATGATATTTACAGGAAGCATCTCACATTCCATTTAATATGCCAGGATGCTTTTTTTCCAATACTTGCTTATATGACCTGAAAGACAGACCAGAAAATTCTGTCAACATGTTTCTGAGATATGTTTAAATGAAAATTGGAAATATACACAAAGTTTGATAAAACTTAGCAAAGGTGGGAGGGGAAAAGCTATTCAAGGTTTCCAACAGTGAAAAAAGGCATGCATATACCAAAAGGCACTTAGGGAAAAAGTGAAGGAAAATACGTACTGAGCGTGGTCTGGATGGAAGCTTTCAAGCTCATTTTTCTCTCACAGGAACTCTTCCTTTTCCCTAATGTAAGGAAAAAATGGAATACCATGTGCTGTACCTATCTTTGTAAGTGTTTGCCTTTCAGACACCTAAAACCAATTTCTCTCATCATAGGTTTTCTTTGTCACTTTGATAAGTTGCCTCTGCATAGCACTGTAACTTTTATTGCTAGAACACAGTAACTGGAAAAGTTTTTAGGACATAGATTATAAAAGAAAGAGAGAGCAATATAGAAGGTATGAAATGCATTTTTATCAAGCCACATCATGAGATCCTAAGGATTTTGCATGGAAACTGAGTAGAAATTCATGCTGCATAATAAGCAAGAGGCTTTTAGAATTGTTCAAGAGCCTGGACACTAGAAACTGTCAAAAAAAAAAAAAAAAAAAAAGGAACGTGGCAAGGTTCATTTGATTAATCTGCTTGTTTTCCCCTCTAAAATGTTGTGGGGGAGTGTGTGATCGCAGGAGATGGCATCCACTGGGAGAGGTAGGATGCTGTCTACTGCAGCAATTTAACTATGAGTTTGTAGAGCTTCTGTTGCCAAAGGATCCAAATACCTCAAAAATCTCAATTACTTCATCCTCCTGGCAACTAAAGTGAAGGCTATATTGTGTCTTGGTTCTCATCTGTAAAAAGGGCTCTTAAACCTCCTTTAGTCTCCCTGAAGATTTTTTAACCATCACAGAGTATGGGATAAGACTTGGAAATGAGAATTGTTATTGGAGCATTATTTCTCTGAGTTATTAAAAACAAAAAAAAAGCTCGGGAGAGGAAACATGCCATGATAAGAGAGTGAAGAGCTAACATTTAGTGTGACTGTAGGTCTTTCTCCTCAGTAGGCTAGTCATTTTACTGTTAGGTTTACTATACTTATGCAGGTTGAATACTTAACAAATGTGTGAATCATGAACATCATCTTGTTTGGCACTTTTATCATGTAAAGCCAGTTGTTAAAATGCTAGGTAATAGTCACAAGTCCATACAATTCCTGAGTGCCACTCATTTCTTGTAGGGTTTACAAATAGCTTAATTTACTTTCCCAGCTCATTTTTCAAGGAACACAGTTTTCACATGATAAAATTATATCTGTGGCTGAAACTTCTCTTTCCTTTATCTAAAGGAAAAAATGGAATACCATGTGTTGTACCTATCTTTGTAAGTGTTTGCCACACTTACAAGACATGGGGTTTTTTGCATATTAGGGATTTGTCAACAGGACTGTTAATTACAGAAGTGTTCTGGATGTTAGTAAAGTCTTGAGGATATTTTCTTCTCTCCCATGATTATCCCACAAAATAAAGGGATTATCTAAATAATAAATCAGATTTATTTTTATTGGACTCTTCTAATGCAATCTTTTGTCTTCCCTTCTATTTCTGCTTCTGCAGAAACATCCATCAAGAATTGTTAATGTCCCTCAGAAAACATGGTATTCAGCTATACAGCATATTCAGTAAGAATTTGTTCACAATTGGGGAAACCTTATAAATTTTCAATTTGCTGTAGGTGGTTAAGTTTTCCAAGACATTGGGTACGCTCAGTGTCATGTTCTTACTCAAAATTACATGAAAACTTTATTTAAAGCTCAAGAACTTGTCTAAATTCTGCGACTTAAAACCTTCATCCCTGTAAGTCTTTATTAAAACATGCTGGTACTTTACTGGTTCATACTGTGAACCCTCAGCCCCTGTCTGATTTTTCTTAGCCTCAGCTCAGAAAATTAGTAAAGCCTGCTAGCCGTTGCCTAAAGTGTGACAACGACTGGTTGAGAAACCTTCCTACTATTTCTCAGAGAGCTCTGCTGAGGGTGATGGTTGTAGGAAGGCCTCATGGCTCTTCATCAGACTGACAAATGGGGCAGGTTGTAGACGTGACTGGTCCTTCTCATTGCTCCAGTTCCAGTGAAACAGTATTGTTAGAGACTTGACTGCCGTATTTCTTCAGCTACAAATGGAGTTAATACAAGCTGTGGCTTTCACTGAAAGTTCTTAATGGGACTAGAAGAATTGTGTGCAGCCCTGCACTTAGCTCCCCAGTCCTCTCTTTCCACAGTTGGGTGGAAGGTTCTCAGTAGGCTGAGAAGAGAGCAGGATGCAGAGAGACAGCACACATTATTCTTTAAGGAGCATAAACTTCATAGTCTTCTCCAGGTATTGACATGTGAGCAATAGACAAGGTACACCTGAGGTTTATAAGTGGAAAAATTAGAAAGAAAAAAATAAATCAGAAAATTCTGAGTTTTCAAGGGGAAAAAACAAAGACTGAAGAAATTCTGTTCAGTCTTTTTATGCATGGGTGTTTTGAATTATATCTTTCAGTCCTGCGGTCCCGACTTTTATTAGGTTCTCAGAAGCAGCTAGTGATTTTGAATACAAGCTGTACTTTTTTTAGCTACTAAGACAGCATTTCCTGCTCACAAGTGGCTCTCCTCTGAAAGCGTTTCCTAATTCGGCATTTTGGGGATTGCATATTTGCTGCATGTCATTGACTTTCAGCTCAAAGCTGTTTGAATTTGCACTTGGTATTACAAAGTTTTTAAACTGTTTTCCCTGCAAGAAAAAATCCCACTCTGTTCTGACTTGTTTTGCAGTGCATTTCATTGTATAAACCTAAAACTGCTGGTGTCATGTTTAATGACTATCTAGATGCAGACAACCGTTTTTTGTTCAAAGTAGTTCGTGTTCACCTCCAAGAGCTTCACTTTTCTTCTGGGTTTGGGTTTTTTGGGGGGCCATAATTCAAAATATATTGTGGGATCGCTCCTTTTGCATGGAAAACTATGAAATGTTGTGACAAAAATAGATAACCAAGCCAAATTATCTGTTCCGTTTCAACTGCAGAAGACTTGTCTTTGAATTATGTTCCCACTTTTTCTTGTTGGTATTAGTGATCCTGCACAGTTTAAACTGAGGTCAGAGTTTTGCCTTAACGTTCATAAAACATAAGAGGTTCCAGCTGGCTTTCCCATCAGCAAATTAGCTATGCAGGGCCATCAGAACTAAACAGGGAAAAAAAGTAAAACTAGCTTAGTCAGTTAAATGAGTAGATAAATGATGATTCTATATTTGTAAGACCTATTTAAAGGAAAAATGCTAAATGTCAATAGACACATTTTAGGAGTTGAATCACTACCTTACACTCATTAAACTTCTAAAGTAAATTGTACACCATTTTAAGAACTTAAACTGGTTCAAGCGCTTGGCTGAGTTAAAACAGCTTAATTGAGTTTCACCATGTTAAATTAAGCTGATATGCAGTCTGGGACCTAATTAAGAAAGTCCTACATAAGCAGTATCAGATCTGCTACTTGTATATTATCTATCACATCTCATTTCTTTGAGAAAGAAATCAAGTGTTACTTTTTGACAACTGTTGACACGTAATCAACTCTATAGATCTAGCTCAGCTCAGGGATGGTAAGAAGAAGTTTCTTTTAGCTCATGAATCATCAAATTCCTGTTAGCATGGTTAACAAGGTTCTGTATTTGTGGGTTGTCCCTGTGTGGTGCTGCCGAGAGGTTTTTCTGTGGTTCCACAGGTGTAGAAGGCATTGTCTGACATCAACAAGCTTTGTATTTGTGGGTGAAGATCAGCTTAATCATGGGGGGAGGCAGGGCAAATATATTTTTCTTTTATTTAACATTGATAGAACTTGAGGTGTAAATAATTTGAACTATATATTGGGCATTTTCTGCCAGTTATAATAACTGTTATTAGAAGAGACTCACGTTTGGAATTCCCAAAAGCTGAAAAATAACAGATAAACTACTTTAAATACTCAAGAACTCATTTAATTTAAATCAAAACAGATTCCTTAAACCTTTAAAATGAAACAATGTTAGTTAAAGGGCTTTCATAAAAGGATTAATTCCATGAGAATTAACTAGCTTGCGCCTAGGTGTTAAGCTCCTAAAACAACCTGAACCGTTAGGATGGGCTTAAATACCTGAATTCATTAGTAATGCCTTAGTTAAATACCAGCTCTGTGCTAAAGTGCCTTAAAGACACTTCAAAAAGTGAAGTATTTTCTCTTTAATTTTTGTCATAATTAGGTCAACTTAATTAAGAGAACATTGAGTTCTCTGAGAAATTAGAAATTTGAGAGATTTTCATAGGCTGTCAAATTGAAAGTTGTATCTTTTGAAATGTTGGTTTAAGAAAGACTTGGAAGGCATAAAATGCAGGAAATGTGGTAAGTAAGGACAAGAAATAGAGACTTTGCTAGATAAGATTTTTGAGGAGACTGGTCTTTGTAAGATGAGAAAGTCAAATACTCAAGACTATATTTGTAAGATACCTTTCAGTGGCTTTCTAGGGTTATGGAGACCGGGAAGAGAAAGATCTTTTAAGCAAAAGCTTGGTGCTGCAAATAACATCTAATCAGCATATACAAAATCCTGCAGAGTTAGTATAGATAATGAAAAGAGAAGGAAAAACAGGAATAGAGTCTGTTAGATGTAGGAGGAGTATTGCAAGAGAAAAAAAAAAAAGGACATAGAACTTGTAAAAATACACTGTATCAAGTTATAGAGAAAATAAGTCAAAACAAAAAAAATAAAATTTGTCTGAAATTGTATATGCATAAAATGAATTTGCCTGAGAAACATTGTAATGACCTTAAGTTTAAACACTTTAAAGGAAAGTCCTACTGAAATTCTATCCTAAGTAGTAATAGTCAGTTTTAGGCTGTCCCCAGAATAACTGAAAACAATTGCCTCATGTCATGCACTGACTTTAGCAGTTGCCATTGTATTTGCTGCAATGCCAAGAGGTGGTACTGTAGTGAAATCCAAATATCTAGTATGAATTCTGAAGTATTTATGGAAAGTAAATCTTCATCAGTCTAAAATTATTAATTTAATTGAATGAAATCTTGCTGTACTCTTCTTACTTAAACCATTCACATAAATTCACCGAAATACTCAGAGATAAGTTCACTACTGTCTATACATTTCTTGTAAAGCCTTATCTTAACCTAGATGTTCAACAGATAGTTATCAAGCTGGTTTATGCCATCAGGTTTGAAGAAGAAAGGCTCCATAAATCATCAGTCGAAGGGTGAAATGTATTTGTATACACACACAGCATTTTCTCTGCATTCTCTTCTCTAACAAGTTGTGTATTTCTTCTGCTTCAATGTGTGTTTGTGTATGAATTTATCAAAGGTATTACACGTTTGATAGTGGAATTATGAACTGCTGGTTCTGTGTTGTACAATATGAGTTGTGACCTTACAATCCTGAGTAAAACTAGTGCGCCAGTAAGAGATCCATTTGGAAAGAGAGAGAAGGAACAACGTGCAGGGGTTTTTTTGTTGTCTGTGATAATAGTTATTGCAAGAAAGGATATCAGTTTACCAACTCCCAGTCATGATTACCAAACTTGACTGCACCTTTAGTTATACAAACAAGTGAAATCACCAGAGACCATTTATTTATAGCTCTCACAGAGGAATTGAAATTCTGGAAACTCAGCAAATGCAATGCAGAAAGGCGAGGTAACTTATTTATATCCAGCCACTCTACTACACCATCTATGTTTTATGACACTTACGGAAACTATTGCTGTAGTCAAGCTTGGTGACACAAAGTAGCTTTCAGGGAAAACGACTGTAAATCTATTATCCCTGACTTATTTGAAATAATTCCATAGCAACTTTGCTTTACCATAAGCCCACCATTTCATGTTTGATATTAATTCCATTCTTATAGGTCTAGAATGATCTGAGGTAAAAGGAATTGGGTGCAACTCAGGTCTTAGGTGCAAGTAGCTTTCAAGGACCACAGTTAAACCAGGAACATAAAAATAATTAAAAAAAAAAAAAGGTATTCTAACAACTGCAAATGAAAATTGTTCAGTACCAACTTGTTGAAAAGTTCATTTTAAGGTTCCTATAACAACTAGCATTTAAACCAGATGTCGCTTAAAAATAAGACTAGAGGAATCTAGCAGAATACTATCTCATCTCCAGCTGTAACATATGAAATATTTGGGTATTACTGTTTGACAACTTACACGTTTTTAATTTATAAGAACTAACTTAATTTCATTAGAATTTTAACATTCATTATTACCACTGCAATTTGATACAAATTTCTTACATGCATGAAAATTAAATTGGGTTTTGTATATTTATCCCGCTAACTTCAATTTATTTTGCAGACACTAATCAGTAGAAGAGGTAATAAGAAAAAAATTGTTTTAAGCTTAGGGACTCTAATCCAGTATGTTACATGTTTTCTGTCACTGTTTATATTTCCAAAGTAACTGAAGTGCCTTTATTTGTATTTGTTAGCTAATGAAATCTTAGTCTTGAAACCTCCAGGTAATTTTTACTGTAACTTGTATGGTGAATGTATTCTAATGTCTTTTGACATATTCTCGGTTATTAATGTTGGGTATCATTAAGGACAGTAAACTAATATTATTAGCATTATGCCTTAAGTCAAAACTCTAAATTAAATTTTGCCTCATTAAATAGTATCCTTGATAGTTATAATAAAGTGTTCCTTGGCTATTTTGATAGGAAAACAAGATCTGGGTAACTTCGGGCTGGATCTTATCATTAGAACATTTTGAGCAGTATAGCATTAAGCAACAGATCGGATTAAATCCAGTGGATCTGTTCCTATGCAGAAAAAATTCACATTCCTAGTTTCATGCTGGGAAAAATAATATAATCTTACGCAGTTATAAATATGTACTTGATTTAGCAAATAGTCATTTAGAGATAGATTTATCAAGTCTCTCAGCAGCTAAATGCTCCTATTTTGGCATATAAATTAGCAGGCTCGTTTTCTGGAATGCTGGCAGCTGCCAACTTTCAATAGAAATCATTGCACAATTTAAAATAAAGTTGAATATTTCTTTTATTGTTGATTGCCCCAAACTGAAAGCATGACCAATCTTTAGCTACCTGGTTTTAAAACCCACTCCAAACTGAAATAAATCAGGAAATGTCCCCTGAGTTCACCTGGATGTGAGCTGGTCTTTAACAGTTGCTGCGTTATTACTCTGTGATGAATGTATAGTCATCTTTCTTATACATCTCTGCTTCACACCTGTAGTATGATTTTTGGATCTGCTTTTCACAGGTTAACTGTTCTGAGTAGCTAAAACGTGTATGATAGGTCATACTCACGTGTTCCAGTTAATGGGTGGGATGAATACGACCCAGTGAGAATGTAGTAGGTCAATAGAAGGATAGTTAATAAGTGTATTTTTTGTACATCATCAAGCTATTTTTTTATCCATATTCATGAATTGAAATAAAAGTAAATTAAAAAGCATACACATAATTATGTTCACCACTTTTAAAATAAATGTACCACCTGTATCATGTAAGAAAGTTAATCTAGTCTCTGCATCTACAGAAATTTGCCATGACCATCTTCTCCTTTTCGTAACTCTTTGTCATCACCGGCAGCTCCCAGAGCTCACTTTTACTCTTTACAGGTCAGTCCAGTTGGGCTGTTAAAGGTGGGGGGTGCCAGGAATACTACTGTCTGGCTTTAATCTAATTAATTTAGATAATAAAGCAATGGGGAAAAAAAAAGAAATAGTGGCATCGCCTGTACCCTGAGCAAAGGAAACCGAATCTGTCAAAAAGATTCTAGGGACATTTGAACAGCCAGAATTGAAATTCAAAATGCGAAAATCTTTTTTTGCCAAACATACCTGTGAACTAATCGCATGTGAAGATGTACAGGAGGAAGCTCCTGTTCTTGTTCCGCTCACCTCCTATTTGCGCTTTCTTGTCAGGAATACCAGTAGGCTTTCTCTTGCACGTAAGAGTAAATATTTCATTTCATCGCATATTTTAATGATTTCTTTTGCTGGTTCTGAAGAGGACTGTGTTATGACAAAAGTTTTATTTTTAATGTTTTTTAGAAGGATATAACAATAATCTTTGAGAGAAGAGTTGATCGTGGGGTTTGTGTACTAGGCTAGAGTAAGAAGATACTGATTTTCTCACAGGCAGCTGAAGTGATAAACAGCTTTTTTCCTAAGAGTGTATGAAGAGAATCTTTCACATCTTTTAACTGAATTCAGCAGGAGCTACACCATTTTTGAAGTGATAGCTAATAATAGATATTAGTTACTTTATGGCTCATTTAGATAAGTCTTGTTCATGCTTGTCCTGAAGAAACTGATTCTCACAAAAATGAGATTCAGAATTTTATATTTCAAAGCTAGCTATCAAATTAGAGAAATGTCACTTGTCTCAATTCTAGATTTATGAAGCTATAGTCCATCAGGTTTGTATGACACCTGCTTAAAAAACTATTGTGTATTCTTTCAGTATCTGAAATAATTAAGACTATGAAAACAGGTGAAACTGTGGGTCATATGGAGATTCATGGCAAGCCTCCTGCCAAGGTAGAGCTTTACTCCAGGTTTTTCAAAGCACGGTACAAACACAGAAATTTATTCAGCTATTTGTTTCCATGGGCCATTTGTGTTTGTGCAGTTTTGTTTATAAAGGTCCTGAGTGTTTAACACCATTAAAGTGCCCTGAAGTGCAAAACAGAGGTAGTCCTTTTTTTTCTACAGGTAAGGAGTGTTCTGTTTGGTAAAGCTCTAATTAGAGAAAGAAAAAGAAAAAAAAAATCCAAAACCTAACACTAAAAAACCACAAGAAGGTTTTAAATTACAGTAATGAATGCCTTTTGTTACAACTGGGGGAGGATAATTTTTTAATTGTTCAGTTTAGTCCCTTGATATCTGGATAATAAATACTAATATGTTAATATCTTATGATGACGGTAAATCAGCTCACTCAAAACAGAAAGTTTAGTTTCTTTTCACATATGACACCTCAAAAAGATGTTTACTGTTGTTTTACCCAATTATAAAAAAAAAAATAAATGAAGCTCTCTGGAGAACTACACAGACAGTGCTTGATGATTGCTTATGGCATATAAACATTGCTAAACTTTTTCTGGAAGGGTTGCTTATACCTTTGCCAAAATATTTTCTAATTAATTGCACAGTAACAATTTAACTTGTTATAATATAACTTTTGTGGCATAAAATGTATGAACTGTGTCCACATTTGGGCTTCCTCTCTTGACAGAAGCTGAAGTAAATACAGTGGCCTCTCAGCATGATTTATCCTGGTGTATTTATTCTCATTAGATATTTATTACAAACCTCAGGTGTCCACCTGTGGGAGGCATTTAGAAGGCAGAATTGTAAACAATTAGTTTTAAGTTGGGAAGTATCAACTAAAATATTTTAATTCACAGTGCCTAATCTAATACAGGCCGAGTACTTGGGGGTTTGTATTTCTTTTTATTGATTGAACTTTTTTTTAATTTTTATCTCAAAATATGATTATAAACCACTTATTTGCATAAGAAAAGGGAAAGCTATACATATGCACAATATGTCATGGCTATTGTTAAAGAAAGTAAAATGCTTCCTTAAATGTTTTAAAAAGGCTGACCCTAGAAATCAGAAATCCTAAAAAGCAGAGACCTACTAAGTGATAATTGTAAGCAACATGCTAACCTCGTCAAGTTTCTGACTGCAAAATAAGTATTTGTGATTTTTTTATTTTTTTTTAATAATAATGTAATATTTTGGAATGAGTAGCCTTGCAGGGATGGTGAAAGTGATTGACTACTCCTTTACATTAGAAATTTGCTCACAGTGTTTTCACAACTGTCAGAAAGGCATGGCTTTTAACGAGTGTTTTGAGATAGTATGTCAGTAGTTACTCAACGAAGCCACAGCTTTAACAAGTCTCAGTTGTGTAACACATTAAGTAAAACGTTAGTGATTATATGGATTTCTTGGACATCTTGTTCCAATATTTGGTGAATGATATATTGAAGAAAGTATCTGTATTACATTAATGAGAGACCTGTGACAGGACAAATTTAACCTAGTAATTTTGAAAGGAGTCTAAAGGGCTTTTGAGTATAACATAATAAAAATACAGCATGATGGATGATAAATTGAGATTTTTGAAACATTTTCTCTGCCTTCTTCTGGAGCTGGGTTTAGAACATGTTTCTAAAAAATGGCTTTTGGATCATACTGAGAATATAATTTCTGTTCTGTTCCAGAGTCTTTATGCATTTAGATGCTGTCTTGTTTCAAAGTCCCTTACTCTGGAAAACTGATAATATCTGTGACATACTAGGATATTAGTGCCAGCTACAATTTCATACTTAAAGATGTTTATAAAATAAAATATGAAAAAGTCTCCTAACACTGTAAAGTTTTGATGAGGTTAGACCTAATTTTACTACCAGCTGACACATCAATAAAAATATATTTTTCATGAGATAAATGGACCTAATTGAAAATATTTTTTACAACAGCGTTGAAAATTTTAAATCATGTTTATGCTTAAAGATTATATAAATCTTGAAGTTGTTTCAGTAATTTGTGTTAGCATTTTTTAATTCTTTTTATTCAATCATTAATGCTTTTTTGCTGCTTTGAAAATATAAACAAGATTTGCAATTGTTTTTTACCCCATTTATATTTTCATTTATTTTTTTCTTCACCCCTTTTTCCATTCCTTAGCTTTCAGATTATCTTCTTTAGCATACCCAGTCACAAAACAGAAAATAAATGTCTCTGGTGCTTTATAACTCCAAAACAGACAAAAAAACCCAAAGACAACCAAAAAGTGCTTGGACACATTTATCTTTTAATCTCTTATTCAGTCATTTGCATTGTACTGCATTACAATATGATTAAGCTAAAGAATATCTTATCCAAAGCTTTGGTTAAACCTACCACAATTCTTTGAGAAATTCTTGCAGTTCTTTGAAAAGATTAGTTAAATTCCTCTCACTCAGAGGTAATGGAGAAATTTTTGTGTTAGTTCAATATCACAATTATATGTTGTTACTAATTTGTAAATGTAATGGAGTCATACTGATTCTACTTCACTTAATGAGAGTATTTTTTTCAGAAACTCTGTTTCTCTGATTTATTCTTCTTGTATCAGAATAAACAAGAGAAATCACACTTAAAAAAATGTGTTTGTACAAAGACATGAAAAGGCACTACTTTTTTTGTTTTGATTTGCCTTTTTTTCCCACTACAGAGGTAGTTGGGCCTTGTAAAAGGATGCCTAAAAAAATTTTTTCTCTAGGAAATGTTTCTCATAATATGGGTATGACTGGGAAAGACAAGTATAGGGGAGTGAGAAGACAGGCTTTGATCTATGCCGTGAGTATGTCCTAGTAGAGATCTGGAAATGTAATGTAGAACATTGGTCGATAATGTGTATCTAGTTATTTCTTTTACATAATTTAACTTGGATGGAAACCTGAAACAATTTTGTAACCCTCAGTTTTAAATTTTAGTATGGAAATTTTGGCATTGATATCCCCATGAAATTTATATTTTTTTAGATAAGTGTTTAGAAGCAATTGCAAATACGTTAAACAGGATACCAAGATAAGGTATGCAAAAGCCTCAGGTGATGGAAATAATACAGAAACTGGTGTCTAGCTGAGCATTTATCAGCAACACAGAATTGAAGAAAAAAATCTGAAATTGAAAAATAGGTTTAAAAAATTCAAAAAAGTTTTAGATCTGTCAATGTTGGAGACTAAATTCTTAACCTACAGAAATATTTTTTAATTTTGTAGATTTAAGTTTTAGAATTATTTTCACGGCATAGTTAAATTTTTAAAGTCATAATAGAGATACATTTCTGTGAGCAGAAAGTCGAAAAGTGCTTATACACTGCATATCTCTAACCTGCTACATTAGAAATGAATTTTGTTTTCTTGCACTTTCTTTAGTCCTTCCTGTTAAGTTTATGGGTTTTTTAAAATCAAGGTAAAAAAGGCTGAGTTAGTAAAAGCACATTATAGGCCTTAAGTATCCATTTGGAAAGAGATCTGGTTTTAATCATAATAATGATTAATAAGGGAATTAAAAACTTTCTACACTTGTTTCATAAGTGTACATGATGTAAATGTTACTGATAGATTATTTAATTTGTATTGTGTGTTCTGCTATGGTCTGCCTATGAAAATGTGCTTTGTTTCAAAATAAAATAGATTGGTAACTTAGAAAGGCCATCCCCATATCTGAAGTTTGTAACTACCTACTATGTTGTAAGGAAGTAACAGAACATTATCAGATCTATTTTTAATGTCTGGAGAGAAGTGGCTGTTCTGCAGTACTAGGCTAGATCTCTTAATTTCATATTCTTGTGATACAAAAGCTTGAGAACTTAACCTTGTAAGTGTCAAGAAACTGAATGCTGTTTTTGAACTTGAATGCTGCATAATTATAACATGGAACGCATTATGTTAAGATTTTAAATTGGAGCCAAATACTTTTTTGACAGTTCAAAACAAAACAAAATTTTTTTTCATGACATCTCCCGTAGCTTCTGAGATAAGATGAAAACAAAATTACAAGACACAACTTTGCATGTTCAGGGAAGATGCCATCCACTGAGAAACCTGCAGTTCCTTACATTGCTCTTCTAGATTTCTTTGGGATTTTCTTTGAAGATAAGATACTAAATTGTGAAGTTTATAAATTAGACTGCATGAATCTCTTCTCTAGTGTAGATGTTGCTATATTTTGCCATGATAGGAAGAGGGATGCTGCGGAAGTCTAGATAGAATAAGTTTAAATTTAGCAAGGTCTTGTCTGGAACATTATATACAATTACAGGTTTTCAGAATCAAAAATATTAACTTAAACTGAATGGGTTAAGAGTACTGGTCAGGGCTCTTCATATGAGAAGAAATAGTCAACTCGTTAGTCTTCTTAAAGGTTAAGGGCTTATATGATTTTCTGTCCAAAAGGTAAGCATCAAGGAAGAAGGAAATAGTTTAAAAAAGCAGTGCTGGTACAGGATCAAGTGGCTATAAATTGATCACAAATGTGTTAGAACTGACAAATTTTCTAAGCATTAAAAGTTTTGGAACAGTGTTCTGAGAAGAATTATAGGGCAAACATACTGAATTTAAAATGAAACTTGAAGAGTTTATATAATTCCTCTATATTAAAAAAAAAAAATTTCTACTGAGTATTCAGGTTTTCTTTCATCAGACATATTCATCAGTATGAATCCCAGCTGTCACACAGCTAGCTCATAACAAGGGTTTTCAGATATAAAACACAATGTAAATGCAACAAAGGTTCTAAGTATGGTCTAAAAACAGGCTGACGTTACCATTTGAAGACATCTTTTGTCCTTTCCTGTTGGTCAACCACATAAAATATTTTGGCTTATTCTTAACTGCTTCAGACGTACTTTTTTATTGTATTATCCCACACTGAACTTCAGGTTTACTTCCAAAACACATTGTGTTCAACCTACATTTATATCTGTCCTCTAGATAAATTTTGGCAGTGGCAGAAAGTAGTTGAAAAGCGTTTAGAATGTAGCAGGAAATTTATACTCCTAAGCCTTAACATTTCCTTGGTTATGATGGTGGGGAGGGGAAGGAAACTGTGTTCGCTGGTGTGGAAGGCTTGATGGCAGTAGATTCCCTTAAACAGTCTTGAATTAAGTGAGCAAATCCTCTGTATCATACCTGTCTTTTAAACCTTTAAGAAACCTGGTTGATTTATTATTTCCAGAATTCTCTCTATATTGGATATACATTACTAAATCCCAGTTTCAGTGGTATTGAATGCACTGTGACAAGATATTTCTTTAGTTTTTAAAATCTGTGCACACTTGGTAAAGTTTTCATGTTGTGTGGTCCTTAGATCAATTGCGTATGTATTAGCTTACATAAAAGTAGATGGTACCATGACTGCACTGATTTCTTTGGATACCAACCTACCAGGCTTCCCAATTCACCTGAAAACTCACCCTGAGAAATACAGTGAATTAGGCTGTAACGAACTCCAAATTGCTATTTCTGGTTGCTTCCTTACCTGACACCTTTGCACGTTGTACATTTTAGAGACACTTGATAAAAGGGTTAAAGTCAATTAATAGCATCTACTTTTCAGATTAGAATAATTTCCAAAATTTTCTTTTTCTTCATTGTTGGGAAATTTAAAGTCAAGATTGAGTGCTTTTCCAGCTGGGTGTTACGTCATCTCAGTTATTTCTGGAAAGTTTATAGCTAGTTGTGTTAGCCTAGAGAACTGCAGGATTTTTTTTGTTAATCTCATGACTAATGCCACTTGCTATTATGTTGTGATTTGCAATGTACTTGCACAATTGTGTCACTTACTGTATAAAACATCTTTCAGTTTTCTAGAAAAGCACTTCAGAAGAGTCATATACATTTAACAGAGAAAACTCAGCTCCAAGTAATGAGTCACGTGCTAAAATAACTTCACAGAAGAAACAGAATGTGCTTCTCTTGTGTAGGGTTACACTGGTTTTGCAACACCAGAACTATTCTGACATCTTTAGTGATGAGGTGTGTGAGGGTCTCAAGATTATTTTCCATTTCAAAGACAGCAGATAAAAGTAGAATGGTTAAGTTGTTGGATATTTAATATTGGAAAACCTATTGTGACTCCAATAGAATTAAACTTTTAATCAGCATCTTGAAGCTATTCAATAGCAGCAGACTTCAGTGTGTTTATGTGAACATTAGGAGGACATAAATGACTGATTTCATGACCCCCAGCAAGCTTTTGCTTCGGGTATCTCCCACAAAATGCATGGATTTGGTCAACATCTAATTAATTGATATTTAGCTTACAAAGGTGGTGTTTCAGAGGATGCTTAATTGTGGGAGTTCTTTTATCTGTATTTGGTATATGCAGATGTCGCCTCATGAAAATAACTCGCCAAAAAGCACCCAGTACTGTTAAGCAGAATCTAAGACTGGCATTAAACAGCAACTCATCTTACAAAAATACAGTTTTGGTTCTGGGTTGGGGGTTTTTTTGGCTTTTTTGAGTTGTTTTTGTTTTAGTAATAAAGACATGGCAGAGAAGAAAATGTAAAGAAAAAAAGGAAAAGTGAGAAATATGGAAAGTCGTGGAACTCAAGAAAGACATTGCTTGGATAGTCATGCTGGTTTAAAATATTCGTAAATGAGGAACTTGTCTGTTTCATTTGCCATGCCTTATGTTTCATAGCGATTTTCATTCCTATGTGATCAAATTGTTTTCTTTAGACGACACAGAGCATCTGATTGAAAAAAAGAAAAAGGAAAAAATAGATTTTAGACTGTAAAAGAAGTGAACCAGGATTATCTGCTTCACTCAGATAACTGCCAGCTGATGCTGTTTGTAATTGCATAGAGGTCTGTATCTTGGAGCATTAGCTAGAGTATTACAAGAATCAAAATCTAGTGCAGGAGGGGGAAGAATATAACGTAGACAATTTAATAACTTTGTTCCATTTTTGTTCTAAAAAAACACATAGAACTTTTTTTCTTCCCTATGAGAATAATACAGCATTACCAGCAATTATACATTTGTAACCTTGCAAATACACCTAACCTTTCTCTTTTAGTCAGTTAGAGATTCCTGTTTAATGATACTTGTAACATTACTTTTAGGGATTTGTTACACAATTACATTCCTAACACTAAACTATTTTAATTACCAATTTTCATATACTATTTACTTACATTTTCTATTAAGGGAGTTTTATGTGTACACACACACATAGACATATACACGCACATTTACATTAAAAACCCCCTCTACTTTTAGTCAATGAAACGTGCTTGGGAAATGAACAATGTGTATGCAAATTACATGCAACTATTGCTAAGATTACATTTTTAATTTTGATTCTTTATCAGACAGATTTATTGTCAGTTCAATTTGCATGAAAATATTATAATCTGCTGACATGGGCTATAGTTAGATTCTATTATAGATTATGTTTCCATAAAGTTTCTGCTATTAAACATAATAATTTAGATTTTGGGTTGGTGTTTTTTTCTTGGCTTTGGGAAGACTTAACTCCTGGACTGCAGTGTTTTTAAATTTTGCATGTCTAAGATCTGGATTGACTCCCCATGTTTCAAATGTTATCTGAAAACTGAAATTTTTGTCTGTTTCTAAAGAAGTTTTAGCATGCAGAAAAATATTTACTAAGGAATGTGTGCCAAAAGAATACTTTCTATATGATAAACATAATACTTTCAATAGGTAAAACGATTTACTATTAAACTGAGCCCTTGGCTATCAAGAACTAAGAAATGGAACCCAATTGTCTTTGGAACTTCTCATCTTCATGGGATGAACTTGCATATGTTTGCAGGCAGGGGTTGTGCCTGTGCTGGTGTTCTCTCCAGTTTTCTTAAAAAGTCACGGGGGCAATAAAGTCTTCTAGTCTTATTTACTTTTCTGTATATTTTTTGTGTGTTGATCAAATGTGTGTCCTTTTTAGAGGAAAATTGCAAGCAAATTGAAAATCAGGGAAGGCTAATTTTTTATTATATTGGCGATGGTGAAATGAGCAACTTGCGTGAATCTCCTATTTCTCAGTCAAGTGATCTTTTTTTCTGTCATGTCAGTAGCGTTGGTCTGTACATCATCTTCCTGGTATACTGTGGAGAAACGTTCTGAGCCCCTGCAAAGTCATAAAGTTGCAACTAAAGAGCTGCTGGTAAGCAGGCAGATTTCATTTAGGCAGCAATGGCTAGAAGTGAACAACTATGTTCTAGTTTTGTGATTTTTTTCATGTCATAGACTCCTAATACTATTTGGGAAATTATGATCGTAGGAAACCTCTAGCTTTGTTACTAAAACAAGCATTGTAGTGTTTATTGCTGTTGGTGCTTATATAAGACCTAATAGCACATTTGAGAGGGAGGCTCAGAAATAAGAAAGCTGAAAAAACAGTCATAAGCAATTACCTTATTATCTGACTTTTATTAAAAAATAAAACAGCGGCTACATTTTTTTTATTCAGTGAAGGTAACGTTCAAGTATAGCTTTTCTTTCTTTTAAAAGATTAAAAGTTCTCTGAATTTAACATTAAAACATTTGGTACTCTTCTTTATAATATATTCTAAGGCAGCATTCTGTACTTTCTGTAACAGCAGCTGTATTCAAGGTGTAGTTCTAGCTTTAAAATTAGAACTATAGCAACATAGTCTTGTACTTTCAGTTGTTTGAAATTGCTTCTAGAGATGAAATGGAATATGTGCTTTCATTTTGCATTTGGATTTTTCTCTGCCACAGAATACAGAAGTGATTCTAAGGGCAGCTTAATTTTTCTCATTGCAAACAAACATGTTTATCAGGGCAAATGATGAATCTCATCTACTTCATAATATAGCATTGCAAAGTACTGAAAATTTATGTAAAATAAACCACCAGAAAAACAAAAACTTTTTTTGGAGGGATGGAAGAAGTACACCTTTTTTCCCCATTTATAGTGACCGTTATTATTTTCTGAATTTAAGATTGAGCCACTTCATTTATACTAAAATATGGTAGGATAATGTGGTCATAACATTCTTCAGTCTTAGTCACTGCAAATTCTTTTTATTTTTTTTTTTTTTTCCGTAAACTGAACATTCTGAGTTTTCAGTTGGGTATGGTCTGTTGGACCATTTAGGCTGCAGGTTTTATTCTTCATTTTCCTAGCTCAAAGAATCTCATCTCATTCAAGGTGCCCTTCCAGTATTCAGATTGTAAGATTTGCGCAGCTGCCTGTTGAAAATGTTACCTTCTCTGATTTGATAAGCGGAGTTATATATATATGTCAGAGTTCTTCCTAGGGCACTCGATCTGCCTATCTGTACAAGCCTGTGAAATTCATGTTTCTAGCTTGGCTTCTCTCCAGCAGTTTAACTCAAGTTTCATAAGATGTTGTCATCTTTGCACAAAGTGGCAAGGAAAGAAAGTCACGTATAAACGAAGTGTGTTATCACAAGGTACTGGGGGCTATGCAGTCATACCTAGAGGAGACCTTGGAGCTTTAAGAGCAGTTCATAGCCAGCGGTGTCTGTGTCATGGGCTGGAGTTAAAGCAGAATGCTTGATCGCATAGGAAATGCAAAGCACCTGGGTTTACTCTACAAAGAAGTAATCAGAATACCCAGAGAAAGAAAAGGTCACCCCCCCCAGAAAAGATTGACTGTGGTCATGAAGCCCTCCCGCCCCGCGTTGTCTCCAGCCAGGGTTTCTGTAGCAGCCATGAACTTGGACTCCAGCCTTGTCCCCTTGCTCTCGGGCAGGAAAACTTGTGCCCCGAGCCAAACGCCTCCCCACGAGTCCTTTCCATGAGAAATATTGAGTCCTGCCCAGGCAGAAATAGCGGGGCTGTCTCCGTCGCCAGCATCGCGGATGCTCAGGGTCCCCGGGCGCGCGCGGCTGCGGTCACGCCGACCTTCGAAGCGACGCGGGCGCCTGGGGTTTGGTTTGAGCAGCGGCTCCCTGAAGGGCTCTGTCTTCAGCTGGCTCACCCCAAAGCTGGCCGGCTCCATCGTGCTGCAAATCCGTAGGGCTTGCCGAGTTCTCTGGGCTACTTACCTTGGGAACAGGCGGTGAGATATCTATTTTGTGGGGTTTTTTGGTGTGAAAAAACCCGTAAAGTTATATATAGATTTTAACTACATTTTTTCCAGTAAAACCTGCAGAAAGCTGCTAACAAAAAATGTGTTCAGTGAGGTGGCTTCTTTTACTGAAAAACTTCATTTCTGCCCGTTAAGAAGATTCGCTCCTATTTATAAAACCCTTCTTCAAGAAATTCTTTTCAGAATTTCTTTGCTCACTTCATTATAATTTAAGAAAAATGAAACTGACTTTCTTTAGTATGAGGGTTTATCTCCACTATTACTTCCTTAGAGCTTGGTTTTGAGTATGTGATCAATCTATACTCATCCTGGAGAAAATGTAGAAGGAAACTCAACTGATAACGCAGAAGAAAAATGTTTGGGTTTACTAACATTTAGCAAGAGCTTTTTTAATAGCTAAATAGCTGCAAGGTCTTAAGACTATTCAACACAAAGTTTTTGGAGCAGCAATGCTGTTGGTGTGTCGTCCTGTGGTGATTTTTGGATCCATAATGGTTTTTGACTATAAAATGTTGATAAGCTATTTTTCGTGTCCTCAGAAATAACGATCTGTTTTGTTTGAAGAGGGCGTTTGTGCTTTTCTCAAAATAGTAGCTAGCACTGTACTGAATTCAGATGTTCTGCACTGTAACGGAAAATCCTATCTATCATCATGCATTATAGCACATGCATCAACCGTATTTAAGAGCTTGCGTGTCTTTGGCCATCATTTTTGTAACATTGCCTACGTTGCTCATTTATTCTACAGTTAAAAATACAAGTTAGACAAAGATATATTGAATATCTATCTGGATATCACTGAAATTTTGTGTCCTTCTCCTCAATTTCCTTTCCAGAATTATCCTGAAAGGAACTTTTATATGTACAGCGATCTGAGAAGTTAGTCACATCCACTTGTGCCGTGTAATAAATTTTCTTCTTTGCCTATACCTTTAAGCAAAACAATGAAAGCAGGAAGACCTTTATTGCCACTTTCATTTTTGTTCTTTTTCATGTAACAACAGGGTTTGGAGATTGGTTATTTTGCTTTATGGAAGTGTTTCATAACCCTTTTTAAAATTAGAGACATGTGCCATTTTGTTCTATGTTCAAAACAAAATCAAAATAATTATAACCTTAAAAACCATAACATAAGTAGTCTCCCTTTTCTGAAAATTAAATCAAATGAGCATTTAAAAAAAAATCCACTGATTTAAAAGCCAATTTTGATCTTACTATGATTTTTCTAATAAAAAGCTGAACATTTAGGACTGTTTAAAAGGCTATGGTTGAGAACTGAGGAGTCAAAACAGCAATCAAGAATTCTTTCACAAAAGACATTTTTAAGCCTTTCCTAACCTGTTTTTGTCATTACCATATTCCCCAATGCCTGTTCTCTTCAAACTCAGTGATTGATCAGTCATGGTTTTTCCTTTTGAATTTTAAGAAATACTTTTCTTTCTATGCTGAACACCACCACTATGACCATTCCTGACACAACAGAACACAGTATTATCTTTTTCCCCAGGAAAAAGACAAAAGTGTAATTAAAATGAGTTCATCCTAAGAACTCTTATGCTGTCATTAGTGACCACAGGGAAGACTGAATGTCCATGTCAAGTTTGAAACTCTGTTCTTCAGGGAAAGTAATTGCAAAAACGTTTCCATTTTCAACACCAGTATTACAGTGTGTTTAGGTATAAAGATATTATGGTGAATAAAATGCTATGGCACAGTAATTTTAGTATGCCTATTTGATTTGTTTCCTTTCATACTTTTCAAACAAGAGTGATCTCAGACCATTAGAAGGCAGGTTGAGACTTCAAAGGACACGTGCTAATGCTGTGTTTTGGTATCAGAAAGTACAAGTATATAACTTAAGCTCATGCAACTGTCTTGGACTAGCATGTTACCAACACAGAATGAGGTGAGTGAAACTGAAACCATTGCTCTTTAACCTGCTAACTGCCACATTTTGGGTGAAATCCTGCTTCAAGCAAAATTGGTGGGATTTCTGCCAGGACTTTAAATAAGGCAAGGATTTTTTTTTCTTGACATCTTTGAAGAATTGTACTGGCAAAGGCGCTGGACTTGCCGTTAACTGAGCATGTATAAGATGCAGTATCCATGCTGAGAACTTCTGAGAGTCAAGGGAGCTCTAAGCAAGTGTGGGACAGACCTGCACCTATAAACAGTTACTGAATTAGGGTGGGTGTTGTTACCGCTGCTTCTTACAATGACATGCATGAGAGAAGTTTCTCATTTAAAAACCCATCTGCAGAATTCAGCAGAACAGATAGAAATTGAAGTGTCTGTATAATCATGCAAATGTCCTGGGCATCATGGCATTCTGTGGGATGTTTTTTCTTTGACTCTGTTTATTTTCAACTCTGTATTAGCGTGCTTTAACGCTTTTAAAATAAAACTTCGGGTTGCAAAGAAACTTGGGGTGGAAAAAATCATAATTAGGAAAAGACATTTTCACAATAAGAAAATGTGGTGGCGGAAATCTTTCTAACGACAGAGGCTTAGACTGGAATGAACTTCTATAAAGAAATACGATGAGGAAAGAGTACAACCCAAATTAGAGGGAAAAGAATGAGATTTGGAGTGCCAGTGAAGTTGTTATAGAAATAAATGTATGGTGGATAGAAAACATATAGGCAAGTAAGTTCCCTACGTTTGTCACATGGTAGTGGAAGATGAGGTAGACAGAAAAGGGGTGCCTCTCTTTGCTGAGGAGACTGAGTACTTCTGATGTGCATCCTGAATTCAGAGGATTTTTTCCTGCTGAATTAGAACAGAGAACCACATGCAACTCCATTAGATAATCGCTGGCTGTCTACATCAGTAGAAAGCTGCTATTCATACTTCTTACCCATTTTAAAAATTCCCCTGAAAGCCATGTACCAACTCTGTGACCTCCATCAAATGTGTTAAGTTTGACGCAGTCCTACACAACTCATCTGCAAAACTCTAATGTTATAGCACACATCCAGACATCTTTCCTTGACTTTAATATATAAATTTCAGTTTCTGAAATACAGTGTATTTACTTATGACTCTATATGTCTGCTCACTTGCAGTCTTCCCAGTAGGGAGATTTTTGTAGAACATGTTAAAAACAAAAAGGAAGAAAACCCTTTCAGAAATTAAAGCAATATATTTGGCAATTAATTGAAGCATGTATGTACAAATACTATATGCTGCAAACCTTCTAGCTCGTGAAGAGTTGTTTTTTAAATTTCTTCACAAAAGGTTAGGATTTTGATTTCCTTATATTGCAGATATCTTATGCAGACAACGTTTTGATGCACTTATTATTTGACAGCAGAAAGAGTTTGGTTTATCATTTTTTCATAGAAGCACCTTGTTTTCACAGGGGAGGTGCTCCAGCCCCTTGATCATCTTCGTGGCCCTCCTCTGGAACTGCTCATGTGGGTCCCTGTCTGTCTTATGTTGGGGGCCCTAGAGCTGAATGCAGTACTGCAGGTGGGGTCTCACGAGAGCAGAGTAGAGGGGAAGAGTCCCCTCTTTTGATGCAGTCCAGGTTGCGATTGGCTTTCTGGGCTGCTGTTGCACATTCCTGCCTCGTATTCAGTTTTTCATCCACCAGTACCTCCAAATCTTTCTCCACAGGGCTTCTCTCAATCCACTCATCGCCCAGCCTGCATCTGTGCTTGGGATTGCCCTGATCCACGTGCAGGACCTTGCACTTGGCCTTGTTGAACTTCATGAGGTTGGCATGGGCCCACCTCTCAAGCCTGTCCAGGTCCCTCTGGATGGCATCCCTTCCCTCCAGCGTGTTGACCGCACAACACAGTTTGGTGTCATTGGCAAACTTGCTGAGGGTGCGCTTGATCCCACTCTCCATGTTGCCAACAAAGATGTTAAATAATACTGATCCCAGTACAGATCCCTGAGGGACACCACTCCTCACTGGTCTCCACTTGGACATTGAGCCGTTGACCGCAACTCTTTGATTGTGACCAGCCAGCCAATTCCTTATCCACTGAGTGGTCCATCCATCAAATCCATGTCTCTCTAATTTAGAGACAAGGATGTCATGTGGGACAGTGTCAAACGCTTTGCACAAGTCCGGGTAGATGATGTCAGCTGCTCTTCCCTTATCCACCAACACTGTAACTCTGATCGTAGAAGGCCACCAGATTTGTCAGGCACAGTTTGCCCCTGGTGAAGCTGTGTTGGCTGTCACCAATCACCTCCTTATTTTCCATGTGCCCCAGCATAGTTTCTAGGAGGATCTGCTCCATGATCTTGCCGGGCACAGTGGTGAGAGTGACCATCCTGTATTCACCCAGGTCTTCCTTTTTTCCCTTTTTAAAAATGGGGGGTATGTTTCCCCTTTTCCAGTCACTAGGAACGTCACCACTCTGCCGTGACTTTTCAAATATGATGGATAGTGGTATAGCAACTTCATCTGCCAGTTTCCTCAGGACCCTGAGATGCATGTCACCAGGTCCCATGGACTTGTGCACCTTCAGGTTCCTTAGATGTTCTCGAACCTGATCTTCTCCTATGGAGGAATGGGCAAAGTCACAAAAGCTAGGTTGAAAGCTCTCTGAATTGCCGCTGAATCGCATGATGTATAAAATTTATTACCAGATCTTTTTGTTGATTTTCTTTTTTAAATCACTAAGGAGGATATTTACTTTATCAAAATGTATCAGGAAAAGTATTTAATTTAAGAAGAGACTCCACTGAAACTAATTTTCTTAAGTAACTTATTTTTCTTTTTCATTTTTTAAGACTATAAAAGTCTCACCAAGGCAGTCTGTGAGGGGGAACACTCTTTTCCACTCTGGATATAATTCTTCATTTCAGAAGAAGAAAAGCAAAGCCAAGAAAGCTTTAGTTCAATTTATCATTGTGAAATTACATCCAAACACAAATTTTAAATCTAAATTTAAAAAAAAAAAAAAATCAAAGCAATGCAAGAAAATATTTGTCTGAAGCTGCTTAAAATGTGTGGTGATGGTATGCACTAGGTGTACTGAATGTAATAGAAAAAGAGGAACAGATGAGCTGGTAACTGATGCAGACTAATACTATTTAAAACTAAGCCTCTGTGACCTCAGCAATTTAAAAATTGGGAAACTATTATTGGTGGTTAAGGAATATCAATAAGAAGTGGTCAGAAGTAATGAAATAGAGATTAAAAGCGATGTAGGAAACCACACTGGCTTTGGCAGTCTAACTGCAGAGTGTAGAGGTGTCACTTAATATCTAATCCAGCAATACTGGTGCCAGTGGGAGTTTGCTGTGAAGTTCAATGAATATAAAATAAAGTTCTAACTAAATCAGTTTAAAATGATGGCTTCTTTTTCATTTTCCTGCCTTTCTCTTCTTTAAACATTTCGTGTTTTGAAAACTGAATTGTGACTCCTTAAGCAGAAGCATCATACTGTCCTCCGTTTCTCGAGAGATCACCTTTGCGTTTCATTAGTTTTCAAAAATGTTGTGTGAAACATTGTATTTAAGTTATATGGATGGATGCCCAGCATATTCTATAAACATAAAGCTTTCTTCAAAGAAGTATGCATTCAGCAGGTTTTCATAGTTTAAGAAAACCCATTGGTCATTTTCAAATTAGACAAAAGATACAAATCAAATGCTGCTTAGAACTGGCTTAAAAACGTATATCAGTTTAGACCCTTCTAGCAACTAGCATTATTTTGTAATATTAAGGTTTATATGGAATATACCCCACTCTAAGTCATGTGATTAAATGACAGTTTATTCCTACTTCATGTTAGCAAAAGGCGGTGGGTTTAGAGATTTAAGTGTTTATTGCTGTTTTACAGTTGCAGCTGTAGCATGCAGTAGACATATATGAACATCTCTTTTAAAACATTCTTTCTTGGCAAAAAGTGGTGGTACCCTCCATATTATATTTTATCCGTAATAAGAAAATAATAGCCCTTTCTGGGCATGAGAAGGCTCATAATTGAGCATGCTTAGGAATCCAAGCTGGTGATGTTTAGGAATTAGTTCTTAAGGTTCACTTCATTATGAAAGCCATAAAGAGCAAAGACCAACTGTTACTCCAAATACGTGGTAATACAAAACAGATGTTATAGTACCAGAGAGGGCTATGCTTCAAATTCATTTTAATTACTCTTGAGTGCACCTTCTAATGACAAATCTTGTTTTCTGCTCCTCATTCTGAGGAGAAGCCAGACCACCTAGCCGCTTTTAAATGCATTTTTAGGCTGAAATCTTGCTGCTTTTAAAACCTGTTAGCCTGAAGCCAAATCAGTTTTGGCCCATGAGCCTTCGAAAAATAAATGTGTGGTGAAACAGTTTTTCAGCGAACAACCAACCACAAGATTTTCCCACATAAAGTATTGTTCATTCATTCATCCCAAGTTATATAACCTACAGAACAAAGCGATCAAAACCAAAAAGCACAGAATACTTACAAGTCTTCCGTAAAATGAGATCCTTCCTTGCCTACTTTTGACAGTTCCTTTTAGCCCAATTAATATCATCTCTTCCTCGGATAGAATGACTTTTTCTTGCAGTGGGCTGTTTGTAACTCAGCCCTGGTGCACCTCTCTCCTGTTCCATTGCCTTCCAGACCAGCATCCTTATGGTTGTAGTGTTTCTTTCCATTTGAGTAAAATTTACCACCTGAGCGGGTGTCAGGCTGAGGCTTATTTAACTGTCTGTCATGAAACAGTGTGGGGAATGTCATCTTTGATATTGCTTTGCCTTTTTCTTACCTTCCTGACTTGATTCAGCTTTCTATATTCAAGCAGGCTGGCAACATATAAGGAAATATATGCATGTAACTTCAGTATTATCATATGCTCAATGTTGTCAATCTCTATAGAAACATTGCAGCCTTTTTCTAGATATTTGAGTTATTTAGGTTAAAAAGAAATGGAAACTAGGTCAAGAACATCTGAATTTAAATAACTGAAATTATATATCCAGCTAGTACTGAAAAGTGACTGTTGACATCAGTGGAACTGCCATTACTTCTATTGTTAGGGGAGTCTCTTTCCCTGTCGGGATTAAGATTACTGTCTCATAGGAAAAAACTTTTAAAATATAATAACTTTTCTTAAAAGCAGTAAATATATTGATTGAAGAAGGAATAAATGGAGTTTCTTTTTTACGAACCAGAAGTGATATGATAAGTTGGGGTTTTTTACACTGAAGTCACTTAATTCTCATATGCATCATAATCTTTAAATCTTTATGATATTTAGAAGTGCATGGAAGAATAAAAAGTCTTAATAAAATATGAAATGTTTAAAGTAGAGCTCATATTTTATTTTTTTTAATGTTGTAGTGATATTTGACAAAGAACTAGACTCAGAGATAAACTTTTTTTTCAAAGGAAAACATGAGCATAAACAAAAAGGAAACCCAAATCATGAAAACAAATCCTCAGAATTTCACAAAATCAAATGCGAATTTTGCTGATTGGGGAAGACTATGTATATGTATGTAAGCAAAAGTAATGTGTGTATTTATGGTGGTCTTCATGTTATCTTACACAACTATTTCAGTTTTATTCTAGCATTGGAATCCAGTGTATCTCCCATAACTCATTGTAAATCAAGAGATGTTTGTCCATCTGGGAAACAACTGTTTGCAGCTGTGTGGCTGTTTTCTGAACCACAGCTCCCACGAACCATAGCAATAAAATCACAAACCCAATATTTCTGCTTTTCCCTTTATTCACAGAAAGGAAAACATTTTCTGTGGAGCAAGTGAAAGGGAAGTGGAACCATCCTTTGACAAAGCACCAATAACTAATTTCATCATGTTGTAAAGAAAGGAGATAGGGCTTCCAGTCATGAAAGTAGCATTGTGTTTAGCTCCTCTGACTTTCTCAGATATGAATTGATTTCGAGAGAAGCCATGCTGAATGCATTTGCAACAGAGGACTGAAACATGAGTCAGCAGATAGTGCTTCAAGGAATATGCTATTGGAACACATATTCTAACAGCAAATTTGTCAATAGCGTGTTGCAAGCTGGCGGTTGTCTTGGGTGGGATGATGGCAGTCATTTTTGCTATTTCTAGGTCACGGATTTTTCCCGTTCATGCGAGGTAAACCAGCGTCCTAGGAGACGCTTTGACAGACTGACTTGGCAAGGTACTCCATGGCATGGCCTGTCAAAATCAACACAGTCCCCGTAGGGCATGAAGCGGGGGGGAAGCTGAGGATTTCCCCGTGTGTTCACTCAGCTGCTCGGAGCTGTTTCATGTCCTATGTTAGAATTAACTACCCTCGGGTAACCCCGGCCTCTGCAAAGTACAGCGCTTGGCTCCCACTACCTCTTGCCGGAATTTCTACATTCCCACACTTAGGAGCTTCCCTGAGGATAACCTAAGAAACTGTTTTGTCACTGCAGGGGGGGACCAAGGGACCCAAATGTGAGAGGGAAAACGCGGAATGTAAAGAAGTTTCTCCCTCCTTCAACTTCTTGAGGGGAAGGCCAGAAATGGGTGTGAATTAACCTTTTTTTCAACGTAAATATACCTTTTGCCACTTGGCAAGAGAAGTATTTCAGTGAGAATTAATAATAAATGAGGAAGTTATGCATAAATCATAAAAATTCAAAAATATTTCTTCAATAAAAATGGTTAGGATATATGCTAATTTACTTAAGTACAAAATTAGGGTTGTCCTGGCAGTATATATAATGATTAAATACTTGCATTTTACATAAAAGTAGCCCTACTTTAACCCTTTCTGTTTTTAATGGCTGATGATCTCATATATACCCTCTAGCAAGGAGGACTGTGTGAGGCTTCTGCCTAAGGGAATACATTAGTTACTTGTTTCGGGTTCAGTGAGGAAGAGGAGGAGGAGGAGGACCATGATGTCCCTAGACAAGACCTGGCATGACTGGAACAAGGCTGCATTTCCAGAACTGAGCCACACTCTCCAATCCCAGTGGCACCAGCCTTCCCGTGCCCGGGCAGAGGCAGCGAACGTGCAGCTGATGAATACCGGCAGATGGAGTCTGCTTTCATCAGTCGAGCCAGAGCCTGTATGTCAGTGAAGAGAAATTATACTAGAATAGAGGCTTAAAATGAGAGGAGATACATAATTAAAAAGTTGAGACTCCTTATCATCATGTCATTTTAACCTTATTCCATTAGCAAAAATAAAATAAGTCACTCAAGAGCAACTGTATTTGAAAGAATCTATTTTAAACTCATGTTCCAAATTGCCTGTGAGTTTATAATAAGCTGTACTGGGTTTTACTGACATTAACTTTTTGTTACTATGCTTTCTGTACTGATATATTGTGATAATTCCTTGTATATTGAGTTAGAGATCTACAATTTACATGCCTTCAAACTGATGTTAATGCAAATATATTCAACAAGTTAATGAACATCTTATTTCCATTTTTCCTGTTATATTCCAAATCATTGCAGGCATTTAAACAAATTACTTACTGCCCTGCAGACACACTAGAGGCAATTAAAACAATTGAATAACTTCTTGGAACAGTATGAAAGTCTTTCCTGCTTTCACACATGGCTCTCAGTAGGAGAAGATGTACAGCTTGTTAGCAAAAGACTTGTTGCAGTTGGGACCGGGGAGCTCGTTGCAGTTCTATGAAACTGTGAATGTCAGATCTTGGGTTAGTTGTGGCTCTTACATATCTGTATAAATATTTTCAGGGTGGAAATTCTAGTGGATCATGTTTGTAGGCTATGCTAAAAGGCTCTGAGTTATGTCATAAATGAGAGGACAAACTGTGTTGTATCTCATGACGTGGACATTCTCCAACAGCTCTGCTCCTCTGATGGAAACTACTGTGGGTTAGTTTTCAGAAACAAGCTAGGTATGCACAGAACCCTTCTCTTAGTGCTGACATGGTTCTCAGTGATGATAAATACTGTAATATACTTTGTTCTGTGAGGTGGTCCTATAGTACCTATATAATTCAACAAAAAAATGGGTGAAATATTTGAGATTTAAAAAGGTCAGTAGGAGAGTTATGCTCTGAACCTTGGGTGAGGGGGACAGAGTAGTTTGATCTTGGAGATCACACAAATGGGTAAGCTTGAGGCACTGTATGATCAACATTTTACTCAACTTCTTCATAAGTCACTTCCTTCTTGAAAGATCTACTGATGCTAAATAAAGCTATTCTTCCCGACAGGGAATTTCACACAGCCCAGTGGAGGTACCACACACAAAAAAAAAAAAGACAGAAGGAAAAGAGTACACCAAATGTTCATTCTGGATCCTAAGATGACAGGGCATCAAAAGATCCAGTGCTCTGTCACTGGGTTAAAACAGACTGTTGGATTTCTCTCAAACCACTTTCTAATTTCATTAAAGTAAATCGCATACTTTATATTTCTGATGTAGCCAGCCATTGTTACAGTAGCATAATATAAATTCTTTAAGCCATTTATGACCTTTTTCTGGTGCCAACTTAAAAATTGTTTTACTTAATCACCTTCTCGAAGACAAGTGTGGAAGGTGGACTGTATTTGGGAGAATGAAGGAAGTGAAAGTGACTAACTTCAGTGAAAGTTATCCTCTTCCACCCTTGCGATGAAAGTTCTCTGAAGTTGTCTGGAGCCTGCTGTGAATACAGGAATCTTCCATGCTTTATTTTGAAAATCTTGTCTCTGTTTTTTCCTAAACTGAAAATCTCAAACTTTGCAAGATAAAGATTTTCTTTGGATAAGGTCTGACTCATAGAACTTCTAAATATAGTTTAGGTAAGGCAAAATTTGCTATCAGAAGCAAAGTACGAAATAAACAAACAAGAATTACCAAGTTTTCCTGATTGTCAGGTAGAAAGATAAACAGTTCTTCCTTACTGCTTGAAATAGTTACAAAGCTGTTTGTCAGCTTGCGGCTGACTTCAAGGGAAATTTTTTAGCAACTTCTCTATCTTAAAAAACATAAAATAGTCCTCTTGCATAATTCAAATAACAACTTTACCTGTAAGCTATCCCACCTGGTTAATTTTTAAAAAAATCTTTTGGCTAGTAACAGTTATTGAAAAAAAATCTTCAGGTTAACTACTGAAGTTAGATTATTTGTCTTTGAAGAGGAAAAATTTTTGCTTGTCAAATATTTTGGTCAAAGAACAAAAAAGCATGATCAAGATGTTACTCTGCTTCTTGACTAGAGAGGAACACTCAAAACTATTTAAGAATATTAGGGACAAACCAGTAGCCAGATACAATGTTTTGGGGTACAGGTATGGTGCAACAATGATCTCAACACTTTGATGCACTGGCACCAGGCTTTCCGCCTTATTTCAGAGTCAAGAAAAGCAGTTTCAGATATTTATGGTGCCATCATGTGGAGACTGCTGAGCACTGAAGAGGTTGAATTAGAAGAGCTTGTTTAGAAGAAGAAAAGGAAAGTTGGCCCCCAGACTAGTGCTGGTAAGCTTGAGCTACAAACAGGTGCTTGAACTTGAGAAATTATAGCTCATTTCTGAGTTGCCAAAGTTTTGATCTGCTTGCCCTCCTTAGGTAGCTTCTCCTGGCACTCACGCAATCCACCAGGACTTAAGTATTTTGCTTGAAGAAAAGCCTGTGAGTTTTTTCTCCAATGGGAAAGAATGTAGTTCTGCCTTAGCCTAATATAGCTGAAGAAAAATAATGAATGGAAGCTAATTCTCACTCCCTGACGTAGTTAAATAAATGTAAATATAAAAATATTTTATTCAAAGCCTTAGTGCTTTCCCTAGGCCAAAGCAGTCTTGGGTTAAGGTTATGCAGCAACATGGAGGCTGGAAGGTTTTCTGCAAGTATATTAAAAATACTAGGTCAAATTCACAGGTATCCAGGCTTATATGGGTAGACAGAGACAGTTATTCTCTTGTGTACATGATCTTAAAAACTAGAAAAACATTTGTCCAATAGTAATTTAAATGTCTTTATTTTTTTTCCATTTTTTCAAGGAAAAGACCATCTAATCCACCTAGGGAGAGACTGAAGTAGGTCACTTTCTTTTTTTCCATAGATTGAAGATGGGATATTATAATAGTTCCAGAACCACCTTTTAATTCTACATACATTGGCCTGCACAGATGGCTGTGATTCATCATGAGAGCCTATTTATGCTCTTTTATTTAGCTGCGTAGGACAAGTTGTTCTTTAACAGTTCTTTTATGAGCATCCCATTGGATACATGCATGCAGAATGGCACATCATTTCCTAGACCTTTCCCCCGCCGCCCCGGGAAAAGGAAAATTTGAGCCCCCTAAATCTGCAGTAGATGTTTTGTCAGTTTTCTGGTGAGAGCATTTCATTGTCCTACTCTTTCTTTATGGAACATAATACTCAATCTTCTGCTCTTTACAATGAAGAAACCTCTTAGTTGCTACAGCTGATGTCTCAACATCTGGTTATTAGCTTTTTAGATCTGTGTATGAGATAATTTGCTTTTGAAGATAACAAGTTGTCCTTCCGTTTGCAGGCTAGGTTTGAGAGTAAGGACTTTTTTTTTAAAGTGTGCCCACAAGAAGTTTATACAAGGAATATAAATGTGGCGTTTTTTCTTCCGTAGAGCACACTTATGCTACCATTAAAAAATAACCTCTTATGCACGTTAATCTGGATAATTTCTAGCCATGTATCTTCTGATTCCATATTATTGTGGAAAAGCCCTGTTTTTATCACTAAAAAATTAATTTACACATACTTATTTTAAAAGAGTGGTCAGTTACTTAGTTTATGGATATAGTATGGAAAACTCAATTATTTAGATTTAGCCTGCATGCAAAATTTTGGTAACCTTAAACAGATTAGCAGGAGGTGAAGATTTATGTAAGAGGATGACAGGCGAGAATTTTGTCTTTCTGAATTTTTTATAGAATTTTGATGGAGTGATAGATAGGCCTCAAGTGGACTATACAGGTATTCCTGTATTTGCGTATCTCTTATTGCAAATATATGTTTTGCATCACCAATCTCTTTCTCCTGGGTGTTAATTTTGAAGGTCATGGCCAGAATGCTGAGATAAGAAGTAATATGGTACGCCGTATTAGAAATTTTTAGTCCCTTGTGAAGGGAGCCTAGGAAAGGGAGGAACTCTATACAGGCAAAAATAAATGCAGTAGATAAATTGCAAAGTAAACTAGCTAAGAAAGTACAAATGATCAGGAAAAGAAAGCAAAACACATGATTGGAATAAACCCAACAAGTTTATTTGGGGGGGAAGAATCCTTTACAAGTAGGTAACAAGTTATAACTAGGCTACATCTTAAAATCCTAAACCTGCCAATTTTTTTCCCCAGTACATATTTTTCTTACATAAAAAGAGAAATGATCATTGAGTCCAGTGGGCCTCTTAGAAGTTACATAGAAAATTTATTGTAACATTACCGCTTAGCCTTGGGTAACAAGAAAAATTGGGAATCTGGGGAATTGTAGTACATCAGTGTATTGTAGTACAGATATTTACTGAGCTGTGTGACTTTATTTTGCCATGGTTTGTGGTGTTAGCATTCTGGTAAAAATATGGGATTTGTAATGGAAGGCTTTGTAGTCAGCTTAAGTGGAGAATGCACTGTAAACATTGTTTTTTCTGGCAGTCTGAGACATAAGGAGGGAAGGCACTTTCCTTTTGACCTTAATTTTTGTGCTGATAAAATTAACTTTGGGCAGAAAAATGCTTTGCCTTTCAAATGAGATTTTTGTACTCAGATTTGCATCGTCAACCCAGTTACAAGTGCAATAATGAGACACGTCCAAACCTTTCTGAAAATATCCGGTCAAATTTCAGTTCAAGTCAATGTCTCTTTCAAACTCTACAAGAAAGATTTAGTAGCTTTTTTGATGTTATCTTGAAGCTGATAGAATTCTTGATAGAATTCTTGAAGAAATACAGGAGGGAGGAGGGAAGATTCACTTTTTTGGGGAAATTAAGATTAATATTCTAGAAGGTTGCTGATGCTAAATTATGATTATTTTATCGGTGCTTTTGATTATATTTGTGAACAACTGCTGGTGGTAAAGCTCATTATCTAAATGCTTTGTAAACCATCAGCTTTACTGAATGTGGATAGACAAGTAGGAGCAAAATTAGGAGACAAAGGTGTTAAGAGGTGTTTAAACATTACTGTTACACTTTCATATTTATATTGTGTTAGTACATCCACAGTTACAGGTAGCTGTGGCGTGAGCATGTGCACAAAAAGATGGTCATGGCCACAGGGTTGAAAGTCCAAAATATGAGAGCAGCATGTTAATAAAAAAAAAAAAGATAGGAGGAGAGCCAAGAAGTTGTTAAACAAGTCTGGTAGATATGACATTACAATGAAGGTAAATTAATAGTCTTAGATATGTCAACAAGGTTTGCAGACTTCACAGCTTAAAAACAAAAAAAAAAAAAAAAAAGAGAGAGAGAAATTTTACACATTCCAGAATATCTATTTCAGACTTTCTCTTTTTTGGGGAGGAAAAAAAAAAGGAAAAAAACCCCAAAGGCAACTTGTTGAGTACATAAGCTAAACAAATACCTACTTAAAAAAAGATTTATAGTTCAAATGAAAATTGCAAGCGAGCAGCCTGCCAAGAGCTGACAAGAAGGTATATCACAGTCATACCTGGTGAAAGAAAGTACAGAATTGCTGCTGAAGGATATGGGACTATTCTGGGCTCAGAGCACAAAGAGGTCAGAGATTGTAGAAATACATACTGTGATAAGAAAAAATTTTTACAACACTGATGCTCTTGATAAGGGATATATAACAGTAAAATCTGCTTGTCAGGCAAGATGTTGCTGAACCTGAGTATCTTATGTCAAATGATCACAGTAAGAGCCAATAACTCCTGTGGATTTTCCCCCTTTCTTTACGGCAAATCAAGGGAGAAGCTGAAATATTAGTGAGTGGGGGTGTCCTGCATTATTGTGATTATAACTGCTCTTGTTTACTTATGTGGCACAGCGTGAGTGCACGAGTGCATTTTCTGACACTGCACAGATTATGTACAGCTTGACTTGCAGAAATATAGCATCTCTATGGGTAAGAAGAGAGCAATAAGGCGGCTTTTATCCAGCATTATTTTTCAGTTGGAAGCCAGTTCTAGGTCAAATTTACCAACCCTGTTGAGTGCTGAAGCCTGTAGACTGATTTTGTAGATTACTGGAAATTAAAAAGCGAGACAATAAAATGTATTAAAAAAAAAAAGTTACACAACACTTCTTTCAGTACTATTCTTTTTAGCTGGACTTTCTTTTCATAGAAATACCATTTTATAGGCATTCCATCCTTATTGGAGTAATAGTTTTCATACATATACCCTAAATAAAAACAAATAATTTTCAGGTTTGACAGAGGGGATTTAAAAGGAGTGCTCCATTCCTCATAATTCCCTACTTGTGTTTCTATCATAAAACAGCATTTCATTGTGTCTTTTGGGGTTTTAGTTCTTTTTGTAAGTCTTAAGATGCTGTTACCAAGTTACAAGCGTCTTCCCATATTTGTCATAAGAAAAAAACAGGGTATCAAAAGCAATGAGAATTTTAAGTAATTTTGTAACACTGTTCGTGGATGAAAGGAGTATGGTAAATCATAATCATAGTGTTGCTACAGTGTCTGGCACAGCTCAGAATCTGGCAGTGGTCAGCAGTGTACACATACTCATAAAGGCACTGTCCCAGCCCTAAATACCTTGCAAATCTCATGGAACAAAACAAAACAAAGCTATGAGAGAAGGATTTTCAATATGAAGAACTGATGAAGGGCAGAATTTTCTAAAGGTTGCAATGTAAGCTTGTAGTAGTCGGACTCTACTAAATGCCACCGGTGACATCCTTCTGAAGGCAGGAAGACCAAAAGTACCTTTGCTATTCATTTTCCTTATCATCAAACATAAAATGTGAGAATTTTTGCCTCTGCGCCAACCTCGAGGTGCCTGATGTGACGTGATTTAATTTTACATTGCCTCACAGCAAGGGACTAATGGTGAATTTTCCTTATGTGAATGTTGTTTTAGCAATCAGATAATTAATTCTACAAGTATGTTCTCCAATAATCTTGAAAGGATTTGCTTCACCTTTGAGTTTCTTTCTTTATGTGCCAGTAACATTATAGAATCGAAATCAGTGAACTAGTGTACCTAGCGTGAAGTAAGTCCTCCGCTTTGTGTTTACCTCCTGTAGTGAATCCCATTATAAAGCTGTCAGTTACTCCCTTCCTGTGGCATAAAGAAACCTTTTCTGACTCAGCAGGGGCAAGAGATCCTCCGTTTTTTTTCAGGCTCAGGACCGAGTGATGACTGTCCTAGATTTCACAATAATGTGAACTGGTGGGGGGCAAAAATCAACATTTGGAAGAGAAAAAGCAAAATAGTTTAGTAACAGGATGCTTTCTAACGGATGCAGAGAGGTTGGCATTGTTAAAAGAATTGGGAGAGGGGAAGCTATATTAATGATTATAATGCAGGTGAAAAGTTCAAAGCTACATGATAAATATTATTTATCCAGCAGATGTTTGCAGTCCATCTGTGGGTTTCATGTATGACAATTCCAGCAATACAGCTAGACCTTCACTGCCTGATAATTCAGTCTTAATATTGAAAGGTGTCATTTGAGTGAAGAGGGGAAAAACAACTGGGAAGATGTTAAGAGACTGTTCTTATATGTACACACGTATCAAGAGGACTGTCCTGTATAAAATGATATGCGGTTTTCCCATATGTGTGTAGAAAATGGAATCTAAATTGAATCTTTATCTATTATTATAATGTTTCGTTTTCCTCTTTAATTTGTATGGCTGTGAAGATGCATGATTATGTTTGCCTAGAAATAAATGTTTACATAAGAGGTTTCATAGACAGGAATTTTTGTATTAAAAAAAATAATCAATGAACTAGTATCAAGTCCTGTTACACGAGCTGGCCTTTAATTTACATTGCATTTTCAAAGAATCACTTAAGGCAAAGCATTGCCAGCTGGAAGTACTGTTTAATGCAACTTACTATTCACTCTCACAGCCATTCTTTTTATTCCAGATTGTACCTCATAATATTATACCAATATTAAAAGTGAAAAATCTAGTTGAAACAATTAGCACCAGAAATGCTGCATACATAACATGTACCTGTATTTCTACAGATTGTTGCATACTTTCTTAAAGGATAGTATAAATATTTTTTAACCCTGCTCAGAGGTGTGTTTTGGTAAAAGCTCTAAGAGCTATGTTAGTGGTTTGGAAGAAATATTTCCGAGTAATCTATCCTTCCTATTCTCTTACAGGATGTGTAAAATCTCTTATCCTTATTTCCATGTTCTGCTTTACTCTGCTGAAAACATAAAGCTGGTGTTTCTCTTCATTCTTCAGGAAGTTATTTCCATCTGGAGGCTGGCAAGTTAAGCAAGTCAGCTAAGGCTAAGGTCAGATCAACAGGCAGAGCTAAAGGAACTATAAAGCTTGGCTATGTGCCCCCAGCTTAAGCTTGTATTTCTGATTTTAAATATGCATCACAAGAAACGTCAGAGTTATCTGATGATGTCATTACTGTAAGTTTTAATCCTAGTCGTGAGAGTCATCCATGGATAAATCGTACCTCATATCGGTTTGGTCACCTGTTTTCTTAGCTCGAGTTAATTCTTCCTCTGTTTTCAACTTTACTGAAAGTCGTGACCAATAATGAATAGTTCTGCTTAAAGTGGAACATTATTATTACTGAAAGTAATAAAAGAGGAGCAATCGCTCTGGGCTCCGCTGATCTGGTAGTAACCTCTGTGCTTCTGCTTAGCAGTTATCCTGTCCAGCATACTGAAACCAAACAAAGATTCATGCAATCAGAACACGTCCAGAAAAGAAGAAACAGGCCTTCACAACTCCTTGTAAAGTTAGCCTTTTGCAGTGAACTTCACTTCCCAGCAAGAGCATCTTGCTGAAGATTCGCATGTTGTATTGATATTAGTATAAAATAGGTTAGAGAGAAGCTTTATGCATAATTTAAATTACTCTCTTAGAGAAAATGTAACCAAACTGATGGATTCAGAGAAAATATCTATACATGGTAGCAAAGCAATATCTACTGTAGCTACTTACCTAAAATATATTTTCCCAGTGGTCCAATTAACTTTATAGTGTGACACTAAGACTCCATTTTTTTCCCCATCAGAAAACAAGTTTTTATGCTCTGAATTATACAGTGACCTTGTTTATATCATAAACTCCAAAATAAGGTGACAATTCTGTCATGTATTTCATGTAAAACATTTCAAAGGAGAAAACTTATGCTATGAAATAAAGCAGAGGCTTTTAGATAATATATATTGCATGTTTGGTGTTTTTGAGAAAGTGACTAATAATGTGTTACTTTTCTTGAACTCACATATTTTGAGGGAAAATTCTTCAGTGAAGAGGCTATAAAATGCAAATGTAAAATTAATTTGTTTTGCAGATATCTATTTTTGGAAAGCACAGCAACCTCTACAATTACTTCTCTCTAAATAAAATTAAAAAAGCCTGCCATCTCTATGGAACGTTATATGATTTCCAGCAGAGCCATTTGGTATTTGGCAGCATGAATGCCTGAGTGCAGCAAAATAAACCAAAAAACTTTCTTGTGATGGCGAAGTACTTTAATAGTCATATAAGGCCAATTCATGTTAGTATGTCAGAATGGTGATTTTTCACTGTCCTCAAAATCAGTGGCATTTGAATAGGCTGGGAGGCAGACTGGGATACTGGAAAGTTTCAAGAAAGACTCATCAGCGCATCATCTGGCATCTGTTCGGGAACAGCTATAGGAAATACACTTTGGGGTCCTTTGGGATACTGGTTGAGTCGAGTAAATCCTTATTTGCCTGGATGTCAGGTTGCTTAAAACTCGACTGTGCGGCTGCCTTGGGATAATGCAAAGCTTAAGCAGACCTAGAGCAGGGTGCAAAATTTAAAACCCCTTGGAAAGAGTGGCATGGCAGGATTTCCAACTAATTCATACTCAGAGAACTTTATCTCAGAGGAAGAGAGGATCCTACTACCTCCACAGGTCACAAATCAATTACAAGTTAAATAACGTGAGTAAAATGAAATGTCTTTCAGCTTATGTAATTTTCCTTCAGAAGATCTTGAACCAGAACCATTTCTCTAGGGGAAGCCCTGTATGAGATCACCGTGAGAAGTCCAAAGCTTAATTTGTGACTCTTCATTCAAAACACAACAGTCTGGTGCTTACCAGTTAGCTTTTGCAGACTTGTTGATGGGTAAGCCTTAGAGTGAAGTCAAATATTGACTGTTAAGTAATTAGAGTTCTTATACAGCACCTAAGATTTACAACCTGCAATGGTTCTTTCCAACTATTGAGTAGGCACCACTGTCTTTCTCTTTAAAATGCTGTATACTGTGGTCTTGCAAGTTTTTACGTTGGGCTTTTGTGCATCCTACTGGTAATTTTCACCCTGACACACACACTGGAAGACTGTCTAAACTGAATAAAATTTATTTTATGACAAAATAACAATATGAAAGTCACAGGTTGGCTTTAATGTTTGCATACAAGGCATTGTATATTGGAAAAAATTTATTGCACTCTATGCTAATAATCCATCTGTTGAACAGTATGATGCTACTGTGAAGACTTTATTATGTGATCTTGCACACCACCCAGAGAGAAACTTGTTGATGTTTCAACAAATAATATAGGTATGGTGAGATGTTAAAAGAAACTAAGGAGATTAAAAAGACAGTTTGCACAGCGTAACTCCACTTAGGATTTATGTTCAAGGAACCACTGGTGACTCTACTAGATAAGATCCTATCAATCTTGCAGAAACATATTACTTTGGTATTAATTTTTAATCATTTTGGCAAACACCATGGGGCTTCAACATGAAGGACAGTACAAATTCAATACCACACTTGTGTCACTTGAGTTATGTTGGTATCCGTGGATGGAAACTATAATCACATTAAAATGTGCTTCACAGTCATTTCATAAAACTAATAAAGTCTTTCTGTAGGAAAAAGCCTTTCTGCTATAGGGCACAGAAAGATTTTTTAAAATACCTTGAGTTATTTGTAGTTATTTCACCAACACGGTGGATTTGCTTAAGTTTTTCACAATGTTCTATTCAATATCTCTAATTCTTTTGACTATTATCAGTGTAAAAACTTTGCTTTTACCCAGTATTCCTTGCTGCTTTACTTGAACACAATACAAAAGATACCATCACTCTGAAACAGAAAAACCCTGTAACTAATTAAAAGATTTGAATATTATTATGAAATACTGCATTTGTTTGGTTTTTTAAAATATGTCAGAACTGATTTTGAAGATATTGTGGTATCTGGTTCATGGGAAATATATGGCCTGGTGGCTGAGGTGAATTGTAATTGTTCTGGTTTGTTACGGCTGCCCACAGATCCCACTGGGCTATCGCTGCACTTCTGTGCACACACGTCGCTACCTCAGAACATCCCTCATCCGAGAGAGGAAGAGTACTTGAGGAAGGCAATATAAAATGCAAGACTATTATTATTTTTAATTGAACACTGTCTCTCATGAAACTTTTTTCCTTGGCTTAAGGAATTGCGTGAATTTTCTGGGTTTTCCACTAAAAAAAGCTTTGGGAACATCTAAGGACTTCTCAGTGGTGACATCAATTTCTTCTTTTCGTAATCAATCAGTACAAGACGATGGTAAAAACTACAGTCAGAGCTATGGAGGTGACCAGACAGTGGTGCAAATAAAGCACAGAGGTATTTACATGGCTTAGGCACAGCTGAAAGATTCAGCACATGATCTTGTTTGACTTGTACAAGAAAAAAGAGAAACAAGGTCAATGACAATGTTTAAACGCTTACCTGAAAGGCATTTTGAATTTGAAAGTTTCTAAGATTAGGGTATATTTGTGAAAAATCATTACGTTTGTGGTATTAAGGTGATGCCAGTGCATTAAGGCTCTTGGGGAAAACGTTTAATAGGGAATTATTTTCAAATGTTCATCTGTAAATTGCCTGGTATGTACTTGTCTTTTGAAAAGTTGCTACATCATTTGGAGTCTAATTTTAATCACTGAAGGGTGAAATGGGAGAATTTTAATCCTGCTTTAAGCGTACATCTCAATACAGCATTAACTGTGGTGTTGCTACTGATACCTCTGTAATATATCTGACAAAAGCTGCTGGACAAGTTGGATGAATCAATCATTTCAAACTCAATGAGCTTTTTTTCCCTTTTTTTTTTAACCATATTTTCTTAGACTTTATGAGAATCCTGTGGATTTTTCATGACTGCAATTAAAACTAATAGTACAAAATGAGGCACAGCTTAAATATAATAGGAGGAAGAAAGGCAAGGATGTAGCTGTGTTATGTATGTACTTGCATAATCATAAACCGAGTCTGAAACCCAATGTGTGTGTGTGAAACAGCACCAAGAAAGGAAAAGCTTATATACGAGTAG